>NC_140993.1:92483499-92756424 GCF_052327205.1 Somniosus microcephalus | reverse complement strand
TCTTCCCCCCAGTCGCTCTCTCTCTTCCCCCCAGTCGCTCTCTCTCTTCCCCCAGTCGCTCTCTCTCTTCCCCCCACAGTCGCTCTCTCTCTTCCGCCCCAGTCGCTCTCTCTCTTTCCCCCCAGTCGCTCTCTCTCTTCCCCCCCAGTCGCTCTCTTCTCTTCCCCCCCAGTGGCTCTCTCTCTTCCCCCCAGTCGCTCTCTCTCTTCCCCCCCAGTCGCTCTCTCTCTTCCCCCCCCCAGTCGCTCTCTCTCTCTTCCCCCCCAGTCGCTCTCTCTCTTCCCCCCAGTCGCTCTCTCTCTTCCCCCCCCAGTCACTCTCTCTCTTCCCCCCCCAGTCGCTCTCTCTCTTCCGGCCCAGTCGCTCTCTCTCTTCCCCCCAGTCGCTCTCTCTCTTCCCCCCCCAGTCGCTCTCTCTCTTCCCCCCCCAGTCGCTCTCTCTCTTCCCCCCCAGTCGCTCTCTCTCTTCCCCCCCAGTCGCTCTCTCTCTTCCCCCCCAGTCGCTCTCTCTCTTCCCCCCCAGTCGCACTCTCTCTTCCCCCCCAGTCGCTCTCTCTCTTCCCCCCCAGTCGCTCTCTCTCTTCCCCCCCCAGTCGCTCTCTCTCTTTCCCCCCCAGTCGCTCTCTCTCTTCCCCCAGTCGCTCTCTCTCTTCCACCCCAGTTGCTCTCTCTCTTCCCCCCCAGTCGCTCTCTCTCTTCCCCCCAGTCGCTCTCTCTCTACCCCCCAGTTGCTCTCTCTCTTCCCCCCCAGTCGCTCTCTCTCTTCCCCCCCAGTCGCTCTCTCTCTTCCCCCCCCAGTCGCTCTCTCTCTTCCCCCCAGTCGCTCTCTCTCTTCCCCCCCAGTCGCTCTCTCCCTTCCCCCCCAGTCGCTCTCTCTCTTCCCCCCCAGTCGCTCTCTCTCTTCCCCCCCCAGTCGCTCTCTTTCTTCCCCCCCAGTCGCACTCTCTCTTCCCCCCCAGTCGCTCTCTCTCTTCCCCCCAGTCGCTCTCTCTCTTCCCCCCCCAGTCGCTCTCTCTCTTCCCCCCAGTCGCTCTCTCTCTTCCCCCCCAGTCGCTCTCTCTCTTCCCCCCCGAGTCACTCTCTCTCTTCCCCCCCCAGTCGCACTCTCTCTTCCCCTCAGTCGCTCTCTCTCTTCCCCCCAGTCGCTCTCTCTCTTCCCCCCCCAGTCGCTCCTCTCTTCCCCCCCAGTCGCTCTCTCTCTTCCCCCCCAGTCGCTCTTTCTCTTCCCCCCCAGTTGCTCTCTCTCTTCCCCCCCAGTCGCTCTCTCTCTTCCCCCCCAGTCGCTCTCTCTCTTCCCCCAGTCGCTCTCTCTCTCTCTTTCCCCCAGTCGCTCTCTCTCTCTCTTCCCCCAGTCGCTCTCTCTCTCTCTTCCAACAACAACATGCCCTCGAAAAAGCCTCGGCACCGCCGGGCACTCCAGCTAGTATAATATAAAAGAGATTACTGTTTAAAAGTACACATTCTTCTATGCATGGTTTGCCCTTCAGGGGATCTGGGTAAATCCATATGGCAGTTTCAATATCGTTAACAAAGGGAACAGTCTTATTAGAGTCCAAATCCAGTTCATCTTGGCAGTGTATCGTCTCCAACTGATGCCTTCTTACAATGGGACGCGTGTATCTATGTTGGTCACTCCTTTACTTTTACAGCGGTGTTTGTGGTCAGGAGTACTTGGAAGGGTCCCTCAAATCTGGGTTGAAGGCTATTCTTTCGCTTAAAGATTTTTGTGTAGATGTTATCTCCTGGCTCAAAAGTATGGCACTTTCCTTCAGCGGGGTCGACCTGGGCTTCCTTTACCTGTTGATGGAAACTAGAAATGCATTTGGTTAGTGCAATGCAATAACTCAACATATCTTCCTCCATTTTATGAATGTCCATTTGTCTAGCTGTTAAAGGTGCCGAAAAGGGCAATCTCTGTGGTCTTCCCATGACGATCTCGTAAGGCGACAATCCTGTAGTTCTGTTGGTAGCAGACCGCATTGTCATTAAAGCTATGGGTAACAAATCAACCCATTTAAGTCCAGTTTCTTTACACAGTTTTGCAAGCTTATTTTTCAGCATCCCGTTGTATCTTTCCACTAGTCCAGCCGACTGTGGATGACAACTGCAATAAAGGTGCTGGTTAATCTGTAAGGCTTTGCATAGTTCCTTGATCACTGTCCCCGTAAAGTGGGATCCATTGTCACTTGACAGTTTTGCCGGTATCCCAAAGCGAGGCACAATGTCCTTCAATAAACAAGTCTGGGCTGGACAGGAGAACATCGGTTAGATCGATATGAGGTTTCGAAACTGATTGCGTAACTTCTTCACATGAATGTGGATCTCCATCTTCCTCTGTTGGCAATAATGTAGCTGGGTTTAGAGTGGTGCATCTTTTGATTATCAGTCTCGGATTTGACGACAATTCAACTTCGTATTTAGTGGCTCTGGCGGAAGTAAGGTGTTGTGTAATCCTCTTGCCACTGGATCCAACTGAATACTAAAGAAAGCTACTGGTCGTTGCTTATCCCCATGTAACTGTGTCAGGACTGATTGGGCAAAGCCAGATTTTTGGTGGACAAATAGATTAAAGGGTTTAGCATAGTCTGGCAGTCCCAACGCTGGGGCTGAAACTGTAGTGTATGTATCTTTAAGAGCCCCTGTGTACTGTAATACCGGTAGTGACCACTCGGGTATACAAGCCTGTATAGCGTCTTGTATCTTTTAGTTCACCTCCAGACTTTGTTCAGTAAACACCTGTTAAACCAACTCCTGCATTCCGTGTCTCCATTAACACACGGATACAACAGTGGCGACGAATTGGAAAAGGACTTACCTGCAATTCGGCAGCACCTCAAGGAGATCGATTCCTCAGACGAAGGTCAAAGAAAAAAAAACTGTGGTTTCACCAGCTAGCCGGGCTGGTGGCAGGTACTGCACTAATCCTTCCTGGGCGGCGAGCTGGGGCTCGATCGGATGGCTCTGCAGCGGGGCCGAGCAGCGAGTCGGAAGGCGGAGGCAAACAGAGACGGAGGGTGGAGCACTCGGAAGACGGCCGGCGCTGCAAAGCAGGTCGGCATTCGGACCAAGCAGAGGGAGGGAAAAGTCCCAGAGAGTCCAGCGGGAACGAGTCTCCAACTATTAAAAATATCTGTGTAAATAAAAAACCGCGGAGAACAGCGTTGTCAGCAGCGGCAGCGGCGGGAAAGCGCGGGAGACGCCATTTTTTTCTCGGCAGGGAAGAAAGGAAAGCGCGGGAGGCGCCATTTTTGATTTTCAGGATGCCTAAGACTGGCAATATTACTGCTTTCGATAGTGATATAGAGGATTGGACCACATATGTGGAAAGAGTGGAGGTATATTGCACAGCGAATGAAGTAGAGGATGATAAAAAGGCATCGGTACTTCTAAATCTGATGGGCGCAAGGACATACGGGCTGTTACGAAACTTAATCACTCCAGCCAAACCGATGGACAAGAATTTTAAGGAGATTGTTGATACCCTACAGGAGCACTTAAACCCAACACCGCTGCTGATAGCGGAACGATTCAAATTCTTCAGGAGGAATCAGCACAAGAATGAAAGTAACGCTGATTACCTCACCGAATTAAGAAAGCTGTCAAAGCACTGCCAATTCGGGGCAGGACTGGCAGATTCTCTACGAGACAAATTCGTCTGCAGTCTCCTAAGTGAAGGAAGACAGGAAAGGCTACTTTCTGAGAAAGATTTGACACTGGGCAAGGCTTTCAGTGTGGCTGTATCATACGAAGCAGCAGCAAGAGGAGCTGCAGAGATACAGCAAAAGCCACAGGACTTCGGCACCCATGAAATGACACGAGGTTTCGAGAGATGTTATCGCTGCGGCAGATCCACCCATGACCAGAGGGACTGCTGGTTCAAGGACAAAGCATGCAGGCAATGTGGAAAGATGGGACACATTGCACGTGTATGCTGATCTGGAAACAGAAAATCCACTGACAGAAAAAAAATCAATAAGGAAAAGTACAGAAAGGTACAAATGATGACGGACAGTAGCTCCGAAGACCAGAAGAGCGATATCGACTCCGGAAACAAGAGACTAAGCTGTCTCAAATTACATAATGTAATTGCCAAAGAAGATTACCAGACCATTTGGGTTACCCTCACGATAGCGGGGTCCCCAATTAAAATGGAGCTAGATACTGGATCAGCTCTGACCGTCATAAGTCGACGGGATTGCGAGCGGCTATTTCCGCATATACCTTTGAAAGACACATCCATTATCTTGAAGACATATACGGGGCAGAAAGTATACCCCAGAGGGAAAATAAAGGTGCCTGTTGTATACAACGGCAAGGAAATACAGAAGTTGAATTTATACGTTCTGCAAGATGGTGGTCCACCGTTGTTGGGACGTGAATGGATCAGGAAGAAACGTTTAGACTGGCACTCCATTCAGGCACTGACGGTGGCCAGTAAGAAAAAAAATGATGATGATGTCATACCTGAACGATTAAAAGACATCTTGGCTAACGCCAAAGAAGTGTTACAACAGGAACTAGGAACCTTGAAAGGCGTCACCGCCTCAATAAAAGTGGAAGATGCGGCAATTCCCAAATTTTTTAAGGCAAGGCCGGTGCCATACGCAATTCGTCCAGCAGTCGAGGCAGAGCTGGAGAATTTGGAAAAAGCAGGCGTGTTATCCAAGGTAGATTGCAGCGAGTGGGCAACACCCATCGTCCCGGTCATGAAGAAAACGTTGAATAATGATAAATCTGAAGAACAGAGAAAAATTTGCATCTGTGGGAACTTCAAGGTGACTGTAAACCCGGTCCTTCACACAATACAGTATCCTCTTCCAAGGATAGAAGATATTTTCACCTCACTATCCGGAGGGAAACGTTTCACCAAAATTGACTTGGCACAGGCATATCTACAGATGGAGGTTGAGGAGGCCTCTAAAAAGTATCTCATGATAAACACACACAAAGGCCTGTACCAGTACAATCGACTGGTTTTCGGAATAGCATCAGCTCCAGCTATGTGGCAAAGAGCTATGGAGCAAGTCCTGCAAGGGATTCCAGGGACTCAATGCTACCTAGACGACATCCTTGTAACAGGAGAAAACGACAACGAGCACCTTGCCAATTTGGAGCAGGTGCTCACTAGGCTGAGAGAACGGGGCCTACGAGCAAATCGCCCCAAGTGCGAATTTTTCCAGAAACAAATATCATATTGTGGCCATATAATTAATAAGGAAGGGTTGCATAAGTCACCTGAAAAAATTGAAGCGGTCATAAAAGCCCCAGCACCTGAAAATGTCTCACAATTAAGGTCGTTCCTGGGATTGATAAATTACTATCATAAATTTTTACCGAACTTGTCAACTGTTCTGCACCCTCTTAACACACTGCTACAAACGGGAGTAATTTGGAAATGGAGCGAAGACTGTAAACGTGCCTTCCATAAATGCAAAGGCTTGATCACGTCCAAGGAAGTGTTGGCTCATTACAACCCATCACTGCCAATCAGACTGGCGTGCGATGCATCCCCTTATGGCGTAGGAGCGGTATTATCGCATAGATTCCCTGATGGCTCAGAGCGGCCGATAGCTTTTGCGTCACGCTCATTGAACTCAGCTGAGCGTAAATATGCCCAGATCGACAGGGAAGCACTCAGCCTGGTGTGGGGAGTGAAGAAATTCAACCATTACCTACACGGACAAAAGTTTACCTTGTTGACTGACCATCAACCCCTCGTCTCCATATTCAATCCTAAAAAGGGCGTTCCCATTATGACAGCGCAAAGGCTACAGAGGTGGTCCCTTTTACTAGGGGCACACCAATATGACATAGAATACAAAGGATCAAAACAGCATGGGAATGCTGACGGTTTATCACGCTGTAAGGGTTTGGGGGCTTCTTTAAACTGGTTTAAAGCAATTTTCCTGGTCTTGCAGCCTTTGCCTGCACTCAGACCAATTTTAAAATAAAACCAATTTTAAAACAGCGGTTTCGAATCGCTACCCCACCTTCCAGTTCTGACTGCAGGGCTTATAATTATTGATATTAAAACAGACACGTAGTTTGGATGAGAGAAAAAAATCAAGTTTTATTAATTAAAAGAAACTATAATCAAAATATCAAACTATCCCACACGAACACAGTAAAATTGTAAAACTATATAACGGGGGTTGCAGACGGCGAAAACGAGGGATACAATGGCTACAATCTTATTTAAACAATCTTAGCAATTCCCTTAAATCACCATCCCCCAAACTCCTTAACTAGGTTGCCTTGTTGAGGAGTCAGAACACCCTGCTCACCTGTGGTCCAGCGAAGTAAGAGAGAGATAGCTTCTCAGCCGCTATCTTTATACCTGGTGAGCCCCTGCCGTTCTGCCTTGCAAGGGCTGTGTGCAAAATTCCCCACCCAAAAGGGTCCAATACACAAGAGAAAGCTGTGATTGGCTAACTCAAAGTGGTTAGACTGGGTTAATGTGTCTTCCGGAGCTCCCTGGGCTGAAACAAAAGGGAAATACAACTGCTCTATTGTCCGGTGCTGGGTGATTGAAAACCCATTCAAATCTTAAACGTTTCCCACTCAAGGTGCAAAAGTCTCTTCTGCAGTTTAGATGTATCCACTCGATATACAAACAAATGCGAATAGCACTCAATTGCTTTGTAAACAAAGCATTGTCCTTTGTCTTCGGCCATGTGGTGACAGCCATTTTTATCCCTGGAAATTTAAAAGCACAGCGCCCAGGGATTCTTTAATCCAAAAAAAAAACAAATCTTCAGAACTGTAAATTATTGCGAATTCTTACAGCGCCTACCGTTGCCAACGGTAGAAGACGCACCTACAGTGGACCCAGTGGAGATGTTCCACTCAACCATAGTAGAATGTCTACCAGTAACAAATTCTACCATTGAAAAGGAAATGAGAAATGACCCGACTCTCTCACGAGTCTACGATTTAACAATGAAGGGATGGCCAGCACATGGCGAACCACTGTTGCCAGCATTCTCGCAAAGAAGAGAACAGCTGTCAGTGTGCCGAGGAACCTTGATGTGTGGATCCAGAGTGGTGATTCCACCCAAACTCCAGGATAAAGTGCTAAAGGAGCTTCACGAGGGGCATCTGGGTGGAGTGAAAATGAAGAACCTAGCCAGAGCGTTTGTGTGGTGGCCAGGTATCGATGGAGACATCGAAGAAATGACCAAGAGCTTTCTAGGATGCCAGAAGGTCCAAAACGCCCCACCACAAGCCCCTCTACATCCATGGGAGTGGCCCTCATCTCCATGGCAAAGGGTACATATCGACTTTGCTGGTTCATTTATGGACTCAATGTTCTTAATCGCGGTTGATGCACACTCCAAGTGGCCGGAGGTAATAAAGATATCCTCCACCACCACGGAAAAAACCATCACAGTATTAAGGACCATATTTGCCAGGAATGGGCTGCCTGAACAGATCTGTTCTGATAATGGACCGCAATTTGTGTCCGAAGAATTCAGGAAGTTCTTAAAAAACAATGGGGTTAAGTACTACACGTCCGCCCCATACCATCCCACCACCAATGGATTAGCTGAAAGGTTTGTCCAGACCTTCAAGAAGGCCATAAAGGCCATGGGTAATGAAGACATAAATCTACAACATAAGGTAGATAACTTCTTGTTTGCATACAGGAATGCAACACATGTGGTTACAAACCAAACTCCCGCCATGATGTTTTTCAATAGAAGACTAAGATGCCGGCTGGATTTGATCAAGCCAAACATCAGAAGGGATGTAGAGAACCGACAATTTCAAGGCATGAATGAAAGGCCAACTAGAACCTTCCAGATAGGTCAACAAGTTTTGGCCCGGGACTACCGTACCGAGAAATGGCAGCCTGGAACTATTTGCACACGACTAGGACCGCTGATGTATACTGTGGACATTGGTGAAAGCATAATAAGGCGCCATGCTGACCAGATCATAGAGTCATCCGAAAAGGGACAACCTACACCACAACTCTATACGCCTAATGATGAAGCAGAGATACCCATAGTATCTACCTCCGATCCGGTGATACTGGAACCAGATGAACCCGACACTGGCATTCAAGTCGAATCGACCTTGCCAAAAGAACCTACTACACCACCGAAAACTACTACACCACCGAGACGTTGTCCAGACCGAGTCAGGAAGCCTCCAGAGGGACTGACTTATAATTGATTAACTGCAGCAAATGTGTAGATTATTGTTCTTGTAAACATGTTAATTAATGATTACTTAAAATGTTATGTACTAATTATCTAAAAGGGGAGGAATTGTAGTGTATGTACCTTTAAGAGCCCCTGTGTACTGTAATACCGGTAGTGACCACTCGGGTATATAAGCCTGTATAGCGTCTTGTATCTTTTAGTTCACCTCCAGACTTTGTTCAGTAAACACCTGGTAGACCAACTCCTGCATTCCGTGTCTCCATTAACACACGGATACAACAGAAACCATGGCTTATTTCAGTTGACAAAAGGCGTCCTGTGACTCAGGTATCCAATTTAATTCTTCCGGAAGTGATGACATGCTCATGTCCAATAGTGGTCTGGTTATTTCTGAATAGTTCAATATCCATTGTCTACAATAGCCAGTCATTCCTAGAAAATGCTTTATTTCTCTTTTAGTCTTTGGCAACGGTGTGTTGCAAACGACCTTTAATCTAGCCGGCGTTAATTCCCTGTTTTAACAATGATTCCATCACTGGCTCAATTCCTTTTTCTGCTTTCTCTGACAATGGATACTGTGACCTTTTGGGTAATGGTGCAGCTGGATTAATTGTAACTTTATAGGGCTGTGCAGTATACATCTTTCCTACCTCATTTGGGTGTTTTGCCCACAAAATATCGGGTACTTGTTTCAAAAGCGTTTCAGCCTCTTGGCATAGCCACGTTCTTGCTTCCAATTTTTTTCTTCTCTTGTCAGGAGTCCGTTGAAAGTTATTTTCTGATTTAATCTAACGGAAAATCCCTTATCTCCGTATTCTGTAAGTGTGGCGCCACCCCTACACCAAGTTTTCGAGGTGGGTAGAGAGCCCATATGCTTTACCATAGATCCCAAGTCTTTAGAATGGTGAAATTTGGCTACTGCAAGAGTGCAGTGAGGATCGGCATCATTTACCTTGCAGAGTGCCTTCGTAGCTTGTGAGAGGTTAATTAAGGCTGCAACGCCTTCTGGGCCGACGAAAATTTGTCTAATAGTTAGAAGGTATTTTAAATTTAAAAACGGCTGATAAAAGTTTTGAATCGTGACATCTTGTCCTGTTTTGTCATAACAGGCCGTGCAGTGCAATTTTAAATGCCATCTTCCTAGTTTCAGGGATTCCTGGTATTGTTTTATGGAGCTTGTGATGAATCCCCACGCTCCTAACAGACTGACAAGTTCGGGACTCAAGCTTGGGTCGGCAATCTCCCATGCGTAAAGAACAGGGGCCTAGAAATTCAGTGCCCTTAGCACCGATTTTGCGGCGCTAGAGGGCCTAGCGCTGCAATTGGCGCCGGTTCCTAAATTGCCTGGGGCCCTTCCGCGGTGGTAGACCGGTAGCGCTGCGCCGGCACCGATGACGTCATCGGTGTGCGCAGCGTCCCGGTTGCCGTGGTAACCCGGCCCCAAGCCGAAATTCAGTTGCGGCCGCCTCGCCAGTGGCAGCCGCAACTAAGACTCCGGCAAACGAGTGTTGCCGGAGTCTGCGCCGGCGCTTTAAGGAGGCGCGGCGGCCGGCCGCTTTCCCGCCGGCCGCCTGCCCGCAGCTCCCTCCCCGGACTTCTCCCCCCGCCCCCCACCGGAACAGATGCAAGCCCGGCACTTGTCCGAGGTGCCGGGCTCATTTTTGAAGAGATTTGCGCGGGCCGCGGCCGGGTGCAGGCAGCTCCTCCTTAACAGAAGGAGGAGGCCTGCACTTCCCGAGCCTGCCGCACCGCAGCGGGCGCCGCAGCGCCGGAATAGCGCCGCAATGCGGCGCGTTGCGCCAGTTTTCAGGCGCTAAAACCCTTCAGTAGCGCCGGCAGCCGTTTGGGCGCGGCGCTACTGAATTTTTGGCGCGCGCAAAGGGACTTAGCGCCGGCGCTAACTTCCGGCGCTAAAGCCCTGGCGCAGCGCAAACTCAATTTCTAGGCCTGGGTGTTTTATTTCTGTTACTGGGTACGCATATGCCTTATCTACTGGGATTTCTACCGTTACTCCTGATGGGGAGCAAATGATTGTAGCATTCATTTTGCACAGCAAGTCTCTTCCACATAAATTCATAGAGGCATCTCCTGATAACAGAAAGGAGTGTTCTTCCTCAAATTCTTCTACTTTTACTGTGAGGGGAGTTGATTGATTCAAGCATTGTAGTATTCCAGCCAATCCAGCTATCGGGGACTTTTTCCCCATTAATAGGCATTCCATCAGAATATCCTTTCCCTAACACCAAAAAGGTTGCTCCTGTATCTACTAAAAATGACATAGGTCTCCCAGCTATTTGCATTTTAATTTCAGGTTCACTGCGTGAATTTAAAGAAACAACGGGCATTTGGTGGTCTGTGGCGCCTGGGGCTGCTGGTGTCAGTCAGTAATTCTGATCTCTATTTCTCCTAAATCCCTGTCCGTTTGTAGGGTAACCTCCTGACTGGTCCGAAAAAGGGTTATGGACGGTGAAATTAGGACCTTTATTCTCTAACGGAGGTCCATTATTGGAGGTTTGGTTCTGACGATTTTTCACAGGGCATTGGTTTGCCCAGTGTCCGGGTTGTCCGCAATTGTAACAATTACCAGATCGTCCATACCCTCTTCCTCCACCATGTCTTCCTCTATATTCCCCTCTATTCATCACAGAATCACAGAATCACAGAAACCCCACAGTGCAGATAGAGGCCATTTCGGCCCATCGAGCCTGCACCGACACATATCCCACCCGATCCCCGTAACCCCTACACCAACACATATCTCACCTTATCCCCATAACCCCACGTATTTAATCCCCCTAACACTAAGGGTCAATTTATCATAGCCAATCAACCTAACCCGCACATCTTTGGACTGTGGGAGGAAACCGGAGCACCCGGAGGAAACCCACGCAAACACGGGGAGAATGTGCAAACTCCACACAGACAGTCACCCAAGGCCGGATTCGAACCCGGGTCCCTGGCGCTGTGAGGCAACAGTGCTAACCACTATGCCACCGTCCTTCTATAGTTACCTTGTTGTCCTACCATAATAGAGGAGAAAGGTGTTTCTTCGGGGTAATTTTTTTCTTCTGACTCAACAAACATAGAGGCAGTCTTTTTATCTGGCTGTTCTCTATTTCTCTCTTGTCTGTTAAACATTCCTCGAGGCAAGTAATTCTTTCTATGTTAAATGAACCATCTGGGGGAAAGGGTCTAGCTTTACTTATCGTCCATTTGGACCAATTTGGTAGATGATCGATAGATAACTGACCACAATTTTTAAGCATAAAGGCTGCCGGCGTGCCTTTCTCGGGTGGTTTGCTTGTACGGGCGCCCATTCTTAACAATCTCACCAACAATCAACAAGTAGACAGTAAACAATGGTTGTAGCAATTATTAACTTATTTCAACTATATCTCGGTCTGCGTTGTACGCCCCTACAGACCAAGTCACATTATTCTTAGTAATCAAATCCTTATGCTTTAATGCGAGGGACACGAACCCTCGTGGAAGGTATCTCACCGGAGGAAAAAGATGCAGGGCTAATGCAAGTCCTTGTAAAAATACAACAATCAATTCCCAAACGATACGTTCCGCCGCAGGACTTCCTATCCCCGGCTTTTCAGGGATTTTAACCCTGCTGAGGGACTCTCTCTCTTTCTCCCCTCTTTACCTGCTGCAGTCTTACTTCTATAGCGCTTTCTTATCCTTATCTAGGTACCTTTACTTTGCCTTTTCTCGACAGTGTTTCAGGATTCAGATCCTCAAGCGTGGTCCCTCTGTTCCATATCCTGAAAGAGGAAACAATCGCGAGATGTGTACTAAGCCCTGAAACATGAGTCTTAACTGATCGCAGTACTGTGGGTAGTGGCAAACAGAACACATTTAGAGCATGCCAAAGGAGGAATCTCTTTAACTGGCCAGTAGAGAACCGTCCCCAGGCAAGCACAATGATTCCGTCCGTTTACTCACCAGCCAACAGCAAGCGATCTCGGTGGAACCTCCAAAGAATACTGTCGAAATCTTGACTCCGAGTAAGACTCTAGACACCAGGTTCCATCAGAAAAGTAACACTTTAATGTTTTACTTGGTGCAACAAGGGAAGCGTGTCTCAGTCAATGGCTGAGGCAACAACTTCAACAAGCACGAATTTAGGCACTATATTTATACAGTGAAGTAAACAACTCCTGATTGACACATCATTATCATACATCAAACCGTTTCATGCACAAGAACAATGAATAGAACATCTTGTCACATTCCTGTACGTTCACATAGTTAATCATTGCTACATACACAAAGACATCCGTCACCACAGACTTACTCCTATTCCTCTTACATTGTTCAGTTGCAGGCTGCACCTTGGGAGCGGTTTTGGTACCTAGCACATTCTGTTCTGGCCGTGTTCCAACAGTCTTGCATCAACTAAACCAATACTTAAACTTTTAACCCATGTCAACTATCCCATCATACTTTGCAAGACTGACACAAAACTATATGTATGATATTCTATATTTCCACATTCTGTACTCAAATCCTCTTGCAATGAAGGCCAACATACCATTTGCCTTCCTAACTGCTTGCTGCACCTGCATGTTTGCTTTCAGTGACTGGTGTACAATGACACCCAGGTCCCTTTGTACATCAACATTTCCCAATCTATCACCATTTAAATAATACTCTGCCTTTCTGTTTTTCCTACCAAAGTGGATAACTTCACATTTATCCACGTTCTACTGCATCTGCCATGCATTTGCCCACTCACTCAACTTGTCTAAATCGCCTTGAAGCCTCTTTGCATCCTCCTCATAACCCCACCTAGTTTCATGTCATCAGCAAACTTGGAAATATTACATTTGGTTCCCTCATCCAAATCATCATTGATATATATTGTGAATAGCTGGGGCCCAAGCACTGATCCCTGCAGTCACCGCCTGCCACCCCAAAAAAGACCCATTTATTCCTACTCTCTGTTTCCTGTCTGTTAACCAATTTTCAATCCATGCCAGTATATTACCCTCAATCCCATGTGCTTTAATTTTGCAAACTAACCTCTTATGTGGGACTTTATCAAAGGCCTTCTGAAAATCCAAATACACCACATCCAATGGTTCTCCCTAGTCTATTCTACCAGTTACATCCTCAAAAAACTCCAGTAGGTTTGTAGCACTTTTATAAAAGCAGTTTTGTTATGATCTATAATGCACTCCCTGAAAGGGTGGTGGAAGCACATAGAGCTCCAAAGAATAAGATGGTTAAATGCTCCTCATCCAATGGTGGAGCGAAGGGATTGAGGGATACAGGGGAGGCCAGAATTAGACGACCACAGAGCATAGGCTGGGAAGTCGGCTTAGAGGAGGTTTTGGAAGTAAGGTGGAGCAAGGCCACCGAAGGATTTTTAAATGTTGAGAATTTTAAATTTGATGTGTATGGGGACATGGAGTCAATGAAGATCAGAGAGGATGGGGCTGATGGGTGGAATTTAGTGCGAGGCAGATTGTGAGTAGTGCAGCTTTGGAGAAGAAGTTGTTTGTGTATGGTGGAAGTCAGGAAGTTATCAAGAGGGTGTTGGAGAAGCTGAGTATGGAAGTAACAGAGGTGTGGGCAAGAATTTCAGTGGCAGTGGAGGGAGGGAGATAAGGGTGGATGCAGGCAATATTAAGGAGGTGGATGTAAGTGATTATGGTGATGGACAGGTTGTAGGGTTTGAAACATTAATCACCTCCACAAAGGATTTCCCCAAGGATAGTATTCTCTGATCAGAATACATTCCAAAAGTATATTAATCATGTATGGCAAAGGCCTGGGAGTGCACTGCCAGAGTGCCTTCACAGCTGGGGAATGTTGCAGAACACTGGAGGGCATAAAAAGGTAGAAAAAATGCTGGTTATAAATGTGGAATCTTCTGTGACTTTCTTTTGAAGGTTGCAGTTGTAATTTTTATTTAAAGGACAGAAAGAGAGAGGAGAGCAGGTTTGAGGAAACTCTTCACCTATATCAGATCACAAGACAGGAAAGGTCAATTACATAGGATACTAAAATGTTTCATATCAATCCCAATCCCAAATTAGTAATGGGTATGTAGGATTTGCAAAATTGAACATTGTCCTATAAGGGTCTATTGGCAGAAAAGGCCTTAATTTTAAAGACTGTTTTAAAAGAAGCCCAGAAAAAGGGGCATGCAAAATGGCCGCCAGACCCCGTGACCAGCTTTTTGGGACATTTTAAAATGGTTCCTGCAGTCCACAGACAGCTTTTGTGGATTCAGCCCATAGTAAGTTCTGGAATACAATTTCGGAGAATGCGAAACCAGACAGAACCCCATATATATGGATTGGATGCAGATCCAATCAGATCGGCCTGTAGATAAAGACCATCAAAATGTTTACCCAGGCAAAGGGAAACAGCCTCAAATTCAAAAGGGGGACATCAAGACCCATTAAAGACAATACAAGGTCATTCCAGACCAGAGATGGCAGTTACCGGCCATCCCGAAAGTACTTTAAACACAATGACTACCCCTCTGTGCTACAAGCCCGCCAATAGTTAAACAAAGACTAACCTTGATATGGCGGGAGATAAGGGCCTCGATGAAAAATATAACTGGAGACCCGGGGTAGCTATCGGGAGATGATCGAGTTGGATGTTCAAGAGGGAGGTTGGAGAGAGAGGTTCGAGAGGGAAGATCGAGTCAGCGCCCAGACCCGGGGTAGCTATCGGGAGATCATCGACAAACCCTGGGCTAGTTGACGAGACGAAAAGACAGCGACCCTCCAAGAGGAAACCTATATGAAAATGGTCAAACAGTTGGTCTCTCTCCACGCTGACATCCAGGCCTGCTAACATCCAGCCTGTCCATGTCCATCACCTCGAGGGAGAAAAGAGTGTGTCGCAGCCCGCTGCATTCCACTGACCACGTGGAGACAGGATGCCTGAGAGGACCAAAACGCAGACTTCAAAACCTCTATTTTCTAACTGGGACTGGTGAGCATGTTTCTGGCCCCTCAGAATCTAATCTAGCTAGGTTTAGCGGGTGGGCATTTTTGGGAATAATTAACAATGAGTTGTTGTCCCTCGATGTTCCGTGTGTTTCCCTATTTCATGGTGAACCTTGTAAAGTATAATATGCCTGTGGATATATTGGTTAGTACTGTATTATGATTTGTTTTTCCCTCCCATGTACCTTATTTGGCTTACATTAAATTTTTCCTTTATGCAAAGGGCAGTAGACAGAAGGCTGGAAACTATAGACCGGTTAGCCTAACATCTGTGGTAGGTAAAATTTTAGAGTCCATTATTAAGGAGACAGTAACAGGACATTTGGATAATCATAATTTAATAGGGCAAAGTCAGCATGGTTTTATGAAGGGGAAGTCATGTTTGACAAATTTGCTGGAGTTCTTTGAGGAAGTAACATATAGGGTGGATAAAGGGGAACCAGTGGACGTAGTGTATTTAGACTTCCAAAAGGCATTTGACAAGGTGCCACACAAAAGATTATTGCTTAAGATAAAAAATCACGAGATTGGGGGTAATATTCTGGCATGGATAGAGGATTGGCTATCTAACAGAAGGCAGAGAGTTGGGATAAATGGTTCATTCTCAGACTGGCAATCAGTAACTAGTGGTGTTCCGCAGGGGTCAGTGCTGGGTCCCCAACTCTTTACAATCTATATTAACGATTTGGAGGAGGGGACCGAGTGTAACATATCAAAGTTTGCAGATGATACTAAGATGGGAGGGAAAGTAGTGAGTGAGGAGGACATAAAAAACCTTCAAGGGGACATAGACAGGCTAAGTAAGTGGGCAGACATTTGGCAGATGGAATACAATACTGGAAAGTGTGAAGTTATGCACTTTGGCAGGAAAAATCGTAGAGCAAGTTATTATCTTAATGGCAAGAAACTGGAAAGTACTGAAGTACAAAGGGATCTGGGGGTCCTGGTGCACGAAACTCAAAAGGTTAGTATGCAGGTGCAGCAAGTGATTAAGAAGGCCAATGGAATGTTGGCTTTCATTGCTAGGGGGATAGAATATAAAAATAGGGAGGTATTGCTTCAGTTGTACAAGGTATTGGTGAGACCGCACCTGGAATACTGCGTACAGTTTTGGTGTCCATACTTAAGAAAGGACATACTTGCTCTCGAGTCAGTACAAAGAAGGTTCACTTGGTTAATCCCGGGGATGAGGGGATGGACATATGAGGAGAGGTTGAGTAGATTGGGACTCTACTCATTGGAGTTCAGAAGAATGAGAGGCGATCTTATTGAAACATATAAGATTGTGAAGGGGTTGGATCGGGTGGATGCAGGGAAGATGTTCCCGATGATGGGTGAAACTAGAACTAGGGGGCATAGTCTTAGAATAAGGGGCTGCTCTTTCAAAACTGAGATGAGGAGGAACTACTTCACTCAGAGGGTGGTAGGTCCATGGAATATGCTGCCCCAAAAAACTGTAGGAGCTACATCATTACATAAATTTAAAACAGAAATAGACAGTTTCTTAGAAGTAAAGGGAATTAAGGGCTACGGGGAGCGGGCAGGAATTTGGACATGAGTCTAGGTTCGGATCGGTCATGGCCCTGTGGTTAGCGGAGTGGGCCCAGGGGCCATGTAGCCTGATCCTGCTCCTATTTCGTGTGTCTAATTCTGTTAGATGCAGGAGATGGTTCTGTGATAGTGGATTGGCAGTTAGGATCAGATCAGCCATGATCTTATTGAATGGCGGAGCAGGCTCGAGGGGCCGATTGGCCTACTCCTGCTCCTATTTCTTATGTTCTTATGTTCTTATGTTCTTAAAATTTCACTTTGTTTCATTAAACTTGGTCCAGAGTATTCTCTGCATTGTAGTTCCTGCCTCAAAGTCCAGTGTACAGAACCTAAGGGGTGAGTGGGTCGAACCACTCGGTAAATTACTGTGCAAAAGAGAGAGGTCTCACCAGAGAGAGAGACCTAGCAAGAGAAAACCCCTTACAGGTATCTAAATTTAATTTTCCCCTTTGTCTTTCAGCATATCGGAAGGAAGACTCCAACTTGTTATCTTCCCCGTTGTGCATGACTGTCATTCTGGAGCCAAAATTATACAATACTGTCATTGCCACATCAACTCAAATCAACCTTCAAGCCTAATCTCATCATTGGATGGCTTTCAACCTTCTTTCATAATAACTGGTGACTTCATCTCCCTTGCTGATTTTTAAACATAAATGCCATTGTACTTAAACTTGTAGTAAATCTTGCTTTCTAGGCATTATTGTAACCTCTAATACAAAAGCAAAATACTGCGGATGCTGGAAATCTGAAATAAAAACAGAAAATGCTTTAAATACTCAGCAGGTCATACAGCATCTGTGGAAAGAGAAACAGAGTTAACGTTTCAGGTCGATGACCATTCATCAGAACTGAATGATGAAAAGTCATGAAAGGTTCTGATGGAAGCTCATTTGACCTGAAACGTAAACTTTTGTTTCTCTCTCCACAGATGCTGCCTGACCTGCTGAGTAGTTCCAGCATTTTCAGTTTTTATTATTGTAACTTCATTAGCTACAGATGCACAAAACTTTATGTCACCCCTATTTGGTACAGATTCTGGAATACTAAAGGTTATGTTAAGAATAGTAACTTGGAATTGACTAAGGAACTTTGGACAAGTTACAGGAGAAATGTTTTCAAGCCTTTACAGTACATTGCGAAACTGTAGCAGTGTCCTCTCTGACATTGCCTTCAGCATTACCAGTTAGTGGTATAATAAAGGAGTGATGATACTGTAATGGAACATTATTGTAGCTAATTTAGTTAGGTACTCCAAAGTATTAGCAATTTTATTGAACTTTTACAAACCATAAATGGCTATTTCAAAGTAAAAATGTTACATACAGGGCATGCACTACAATGAAATTGAAGAGAAAATAAAACAAGTAGCAGTGTGGGTATAGACATGACTATTTAAATAATATCTTGCTACAATTTTTAAGTATGCTGTCTTTCCACCCAAGCTGGAATGCTCCCTCCCTGCAAACATTTCCTGAATCTTGTACATAGACCAAAGGACATGCCTAGGATTTCTGAAGAATGAAAAATTGTTTGGACTTGTATCTTATACATTATAAGAAAGATCAAAGATCTAACCCCTCTCAGCAAGATCCTTAAGGACTATGTCCAGGCCACTTATGGCATTCACTAGGAACCCCAGTCACTGATATGAACTAATATTTAGAGCAGATGTCCTTTGCATCTTCCAATGTATAGATTTCAGATCCTCTCTTGAACCATGCAAACCCATAATACTGTTTGTACTTGTATAAAGCAAGAGATTGATGCCGTGTTTGCCATGGGAAACACCTTTATTACTGAGGTCTACTGTTGATCATTCTTGCATGAAGAAGAATCTACTGTTATCAGCTCTAGAGTTACCTTTTCACTAGTTTATAAATGTGCCTTTAATGTAGAAAAACGTCCCAAGGCGTTTTGCAGAGGTGTAATTAGTCACAAATTGACACCGAGCCAAAAAAGGCGATACTAGAGGGATGACCAAAAGCTTGCTCAAAGAGGTTCTTATACGAGTACTGAGGGGTTTTGTTTGAACTGTAGGCAGACAAGTTATTGTTTCAGGTGTGGATCCTTCATCAGAACTGCTGGGTGTTTCCAGCATTTTCTGTTTTTGTTTCAAATTCCCAACATAAAAAAAGCAAAAACTGCAAATGTTATCAGATGTTGTGTCAGTGAAGCCACACTGCAGTTTGTAGTGAGCAAAAGTTTACTTACTTTGGCAAAAGAGAAATATTTAGGTAAGCTCTAAAAACAGCATGTACAATATAACCTATCATGAACTGCCCTGTCCCCCAGAGGAAATCAACAAAAACTCCAGGATATTAGAGGGAGGCGGAGAGGCAGAGGGGTTCAGGGAGTTAATTCCAGAATGTGGGACCAAGGTGACTGAAGACATGATCGCCAATGGTAGGGTAAAGGGAGGGAAGGATGCACAAGAAGCCACAAACAAAAGAAGAGATCTGGGAGGGTTGTAGGGCTGGAGGAGGTTTCACAGATAGGGAGGGCAAGGCAATGAAGGGATTTAAACATAAGGATGAGAATTTTAAATTGGAGGTGTTGGAAGATCCCAAGCCAATGCAGATCAGCAAAGACAGGCGTGATGGGTGAGTGGGACCTGCTGCGGGGTAGGATATGGGCAGCAGAGTTTTTGATGGGTTGAAGTCTATAGAGTGTGAAGGATGAGAGGCCAGCCAGGACAGCAATGACATAGTTAAGTCTGGAGGTGACAAAAGCATGGATGAGTATTTCAACAGCAGATGGGCTGAGGCAGGGCTGGATGTGAGCAATATTATGGAGGTGGAAGTCAGCAGTCTTTATGGGATATAGGGTCAGAAGCTCTCCTGGGATGAGAGGGTTGTCCTATGAGGAGAGATTGAGTAGAACGTGTCTATAGTCTCTGGAGTTTAGAAGAATGAGAGGTGATCTCATTGAAACAATTCTGTTTGATAACACTCCTGTGAAGCACCTTGGAATGTTTGACTAGGTTAAAGGTGCTATATAACTGCACATTGTTGTTGTTGCAGAGGACTTAACAGGGGATATGCTGAGAGGCTGGTTCCCCTGACTGGAGAGTCCAGAACTAGGGGTCATAGTCTCAGGGTAAGGGGTCAGCCATTTAGGAGTGAGATGAGTAGAAAATACTTCATTCAGAGGGTTGTGAATCTTTGGAATTCTCAACCCCAGAGGACTGTGGATGCTCAATCGTTGAGTATATTCAAGACTAAGATCGATAGATTTTGGGGCACTAAGGAATATGGGGATAGGGTGGGAAAGTTGAGTTGAGGTAGAAGATCAGCCATGATCTTATTGGATCAGGAGGGAGAGAAAAAACAGGGAACTATAGGCCAGTTAGCCTGACATCAGTCGTCGGGAAAATGCTGGTATCCTTTGTTAAGGACGTGGTATCAAGTCACTTAGAAAATCAAAACATGATTAGACAGAGTCAACATGGTTTTATAAAAGGGAAATTGTGTTTGACAAATTTATTACAGTTTTTTGAGGATGTAACTAGCAGGGTAGATAAAAGTGAACCAGTGGATGTAGTCTATTTGGATTTCCAAAAGGCATTCGATAAGGTGCCACATAAAAGGTTATTACACAAGATTAGGGCTCATGGGATTCGGGGAAATACAGTAGCACGGATAGAGGATTGCTTAACGGACAGAAAACAGAGAGTTGGGATAAACTGATCTTTTTCAGGTTGGCAGGCTGTAACTAGTGGGGTGCCGCAAGGATCAGTGTTGGGGTCTCAGCTATTTACAATCTACATTACTGACCTAGATGAAGGGACCGAGTGCAATGTATCCAAGTTTGCTGATGATACAAAGCTAGGTGGGACAGTAAGCTGTGAGGAGAACACAAAGGGCTGGATTTTGATTCTGGAGGCGTGTAGGAGGCGGGACTACAACTTTCGGGGTTGTAGTCCCGCCTCCATCGAGTTGTGGCCAACCCACTTGATTTTCACTTGATTGACCTTGTTGAGCCCGCCCAGCGGGCTCAGCAGGCCAATTAAGGGCCACCCGGCAACAGGTGACGTCACAGATTGACATTTCATCTGTCAAGAGCTTTTTACAGATGAAATATCAGCGTTTGACAGCTCTTTGAAGCTGTCAAACACTGACAATCTGTACACTAAGTTAATTCCTTCCTCTCAGGCTGATTTAGAGATCTCTCCAGAACAGAAAGCTGAATGCTGCAACTTCTGACAGCTCGCGGCCATTCTGCTTTCAGTGCCGGTGAGATGAGGGACTCCCGAGACCAGAAGGAAGGAAGGCTGTAAAGGTAAGTAAAACTTCTTTAAACACTTTACACACACCAAACACACTTACCTCTTCACTCATGCACCCATCACTCACCTGAACAATTGTTAACAGGCAGTTAATTGGCACTAATCCTCTTCCCGCCTCGGGGAGGCGGGTCCCAGCACAGGTCAGGTATCCGCCTCCTTTGAAACTGGCATGGAGGCGGGTTGGGGGCAGGATGGGTTCGTGCTCCCCGATTTCGAGATTTTAACCCCCACACGCCTCCAATCCCGCCTCCACGGCCCAATGAAAATCCTGCCCAAAGAGTCTGCAAAGGGATTTGATAGACTAAGTGAGTAGGCAGTAAGGTAGCAGATGGAGTATAATGTAAGGAAATATGAGGTAGGAAGAATAGAAAAACAGAATATTTTTTAAATGGTGAGAAATTTTCAAATGTTGGTGTTCAGAGAGATTTGGTTGTCCTCGTACAAGAAACACAGAAAGCTAGCATGCAGGTACAGCAAGCAATAAGGAAGGCAAATGGCATGTAGGCCTTTATTGCAAGGGAGATGGAGTAGAAGTGTAAGGAAGTCTTGCTACAATTGTACAGGGCCTTGGTGAGACCACACCTGGAGTACAGTGCAAGTTTTGGTCTCCTTATCTAAGGAAGGATATACTTGCCTTGGAGGCGGCGCAATGAAGATTCATGAGATTGATTCCTGGGATGAGAGGGCTGTCCTATGATGAGAGATTGTGTAGAATGGGCCTACACTCTCTGGAGTTTAGTAGAATGAGAGGTGATCTCAGTGAAACATACAAGATTCTGAAGGGGATTGACAGGGTAGATGCTGAGAGGTTGTTTCCCCTGGCTGGAGAGTCTAGAACTAGGGGGCATAGTCTCAGGATAAGGGGTAGGCCACTTAAGACTGAGATGAGGAGGAATTTCTTCACTCAGGTTTGTGAATCTTTGGAATTCTCTGCCCCAGAGGGCTGTGAATGCTGAGTCTTTGAGTATATTCAAGGCTGAGATAGATAGATTTATGGACTCTAGGGGAATTAAGGGATATGGAGATCGGGCGGGAAAATGGAGTCGAGTTCGATCAGGCATGATCTTATTGAATGGCGGAGCAGGCTCGAGGGGCCGCATGGCCTACTCCTGCTCTTATTTCTTATGTTCTTAAATAGCACATTTAGAATCCTTGGGGGACTCCAAAGGCAGTGGTGTGGAGGATGGAAGAGAAGCCATTGCTGCAGATGCTATGGCTATGATTTGATAGGTAAGAGTGGAACCATGTGAAGGCAGTCCTATTGAGCTGGACAATAGAGGAGAGGCATTTGCAGAAGGAAGGTGTGATCAACCGTGCCAAAGGCTGCAGACAGGTCAAGGAGGACAAGGAGGGAAAATGCACAATGGTCACAGTAATAGAAGATGTCATTTGTGATTTTGTTTCAGTGCTATGGTAGGGGTGGAAACCTGATTGGAGAGATTCAAACGTGGAGTTGCAGGTAAGATGGGCACAAATTTGGGAGGCGACAATATGTTCCAAGGTGGGAAATGGGGCAGTAGTTTGCAAGGGTGGGTCTTTTAAAGGGGGTAGGTGATGACAGTTGTTTTTAAAGGAGGTGATGGGTTGGGGTAGGGATTGGGTGGAGGCAGGGACAAAACACCCAAGAAGGGAGAAATGAAAGCTGGCATGACTGGGTGATAGGAATAGGAGGAAACCGGAGAGAGGCCAACAGAAAAGAAAATGGGAGATAGAAGTAATAGCTAGGGTCCAGAGCTGCAGCCAGAATGTACATGCAAATGGACATGGACTAAATTCAGGTTACGTAATCATGGCAGAGATGAGGATAGACATGTCCTAGTTGTAAGCAGAACATAGGGAGAAGACCAAAAGTTAAAGTCTGAGGTCTAGTGGTGGGATGAAGTTGACTTGTAGACAGGGTTGAGTCAACTTCTAGCATCGATGAACCAATGTCCAGATTCCGAGACAGTTGTGGAGGGGGAGTGAAGCCAGGAGCTGTTTGAGAGGCAAAGCATCATTGGGTATTTGCTGGAGGTTGTCCAGTGGAAACGGATGGCTGAGGAGGAGTGGAAAGTCAAACATGAGCCACCAGAGGTTGATTCAGCGTACGAGTGGAGGCATGTAGCAGCCTCAAATACTGACAGTGCACACTAGTAGATCGAATATACCAGCAGAGGAGTGAGCAGCCAGGGGAGGGTGAAAGATATATCCGTGGGATGAGTGCAGATGAGGGAACTAGTACAAGGATCAGCCATAGGGAGGGGAGGAGCACACAAAATTCAGAGCAACAGTAGTAGCTTGGGAAGCCGGTCCAACTCACTACAGCAAAGAGTGATGGAGGAGTGGAGTCAACTGCCATGGGAAGCAATGGCAAAGCAGAGATCATTCAGCAGCAAGGGAGCGGAATCCAGAATAGGAACCAACAGGAACAGATCAGAGCTAGCTTAGCAAAGATTTAAAAAATTCTCATTGGCGGAGCAGAAAAACAGCCCTTAGAAACAAAGAAGGTATAAGAACATAAGAAATAGGAGCAGGAGTAGGCCATTTAGTTCCTCGAGCCTGCTCCGCCATTCAGTATGATCATGGCTGATCTGGTCTTGGCCTCAACTCCACTTTCCTGCCCACTCCCCTTGACTCCCTTATCGCTCAAAAATCTGTCTATCTCCACCATAAATATATTCAACGACCCAGCCTCCACAGCTCGCTGGGGTAAAGAATTCCAAAGATTCAGACCCTCAGAGAAGAAATTCCTCCTCATCTCCGTTTTAAATGGGCGACCCCTTATTCTGAAACTATGCCCCCTAGTTCTAGATTCTCCCACGAGGGGAAACATCCTCTCTGCATTTACCCTGTCAAGCCCCCTCAGAATCTTATACGTTTCAATAAGATCACCTCTCATTCTTTTAAACTCCAATGAGTATAGGCCCAATCTGCTCAACCTTTCATCATAAGACAACCCCTTCACCTCAGGAATTAACCTAGTGAACCTTCTCTGAACTGTCTCCAATGCAAGTATATACCTCCTTAAATAAGGAGACCAAAACTGTATGCAGTACTCCAGGTGTAGTGGCGCTTCATAATTTCCAAACATGCAGCCACTGAGCTTTGAGGCTTTAGCAACGAGTAGACACGTGTCGAAATAAAACGTTCCAAACCATAACTTTGTCTTTAAACTGTTTACTGTAACACCTTACAAACAGAATTACAAAGCAAAACACGTTTAAACGAACACGGTCAAAAACTGTATTGCTCCAGCCCTCAAAGCTTCTGCCTCCTCCAGCCTCGTGGTGCTTGAGCTGTAAAATGGCTGGATACCATGTGACAAGCTTAAGGACTGTACCATTGTAGCAAGAATAAAGGGGGTCACTCAGCCTATACTATTGTAACAAGAAAAGAGGGGGTTTCTCAATACAATAAGTCAGTCAGGTAAATTAACTATTATACTATTTAACCAATATTTTAAAGTATTTTCTTTCTTAAACTTTCATGACTCTTACATTCCGGCCCCTAATTGACTAGGCACATGAAGCATATCAATTACTCAAACATTCTTAAGAGTCATAAACTAATGAGTTCAACATATTTACAATACAAATGTCCACTTTTTTTTGTTCAGGAACCTTTCACGCTGCTTCTTGTAGCAGGCAGAGCTTTGTGATCGGTCTTTCCAGGGTCATGGTCCTGGTTTGCAAACAAATGCGACGAACAACGCCTCTGGAGTCTGGCATGGTCTTAATAATTTTTCCCATCAACCAAGAATTTCTAGGGGCTGAATCATCCACGATTAAGACGATGTCTCCGACAATGAAGTTCCTCTTTACTTTGGACCATTTTTGACGCTCCTGTAGCAGAGGTAAGTATTCTCTTGTCCATCTGGTCCAGAAAAGGTCTGACATATACTGAACTTGCCTCCACTTCCGACGTGCATACAGATCTTCTTTTTTGAAGACTCCCGGGGGCATGACTGGCTGTGTTTTCAACAACAACAGGTGGTTCGGGGTTAGGGCTTCGAGGTCATTGGGATCATCTGATGTCTTAGTTATCGGTCGGTCATTAATGATGGCTTCAACCTCACACAGAACGGTTTGAAGTCCCTCATCATCAAGCATTTGCAGCTTCAGTACAGAACTGAGTAGTTTTCTTACAGTGCGTATCTGTCTTTCCCAGACACCTCCATGGTGGGATGCAGCCGGTGGATTGAAGATCCACTTAATTCCTGTTTGCATCATGGCTTCCTGTATTTTAAGCTGATTCCAACCTTCAATAGCTTCCCGTAGTTCTCTCTCTGCTCCGACAAAATTAGTGCCATTATCAGAACGCATAATGGACACCTGTCCTCTTCTACAGACAAAGCGCCGCAGGGCGTTAATACAGGAATCAGTGCCAAGCGTGTGTGCCACCTCAATATGAACTGCTCTGATGGTCAAACAAGTGAAAAGCACACCATATCTCTTGACAAGGCTCCGTCCTCGCTTTACCTCGAAAGGCCCGAAATAGTCCACCCCTACGTTTGGAAATGGGGGCTTGTCTGGTAACAAACGGTCTTCAGGCAGGTCTGCCATTTTCTGCTCCCCAGCTCTAGCGTGTAACCGTCTGCAAACAATGCATTCAGGGAGTATTTTTCTGATTACAGAATTAGCTCCTGGAATCCAGTATCTTTGTCTTAGCTTCGCAAGCACGTGGTTCCTCCCACTGTGTCCAATACTCTGGTGTATATGCTGAAGAATGAGAGTAGCAACCCGGAGGTCCTTAGAAAGGATAGCAGGATGCTTGGCCTCCTCTGGCATAGCAGATTTGTTTAGTCGCCCTCCCACCCTCAGTACTCCATCTTGCAGTGTAGGGTCCAGCTTGTAGATATGACTACCTTTCTTGATTGGAGTATTTCGCTGTAAAGCTTCGATTTCTTCTGGATATCTTTGTCTTTGACTGAAACAAACTATCTCCATCTCAGCCTTGGCCAAATCCTCCACGGTCAATGAATTCTTACCCAATGTGGTCTTGTGCTGGTGCATATATTGCTGTAGAAGCATTCTCTGCTTATCAGGGTTACTTTCAGACTGATGGATAGTGGCTCGATACTCTTTTCTCTTACTGCTCAGGTGTAGCAGCAACTCTTTCAACCTTAGAAACCATGCAACTGCTTTCCTCAACTGGTGCCATCCTGAGAAATGGTTAACAAGCTTGTTCACTGTGTCAAAGTTCTCTTTCGTAGTTATGAGATTTGCTGTGACTGATCTCTTGACTTCGACGTCATCTTCAGCAATCTGACTTGGCATATCTGGTCTTTCTGGCCATGATCTCTCTGTTTCCAGCAGATAACTTGGGCCTTGTATCCAAGTTTCACTCCTCATGAAGTTTTCAGCCTTCAATCCCCGTGAGGCTTGATCTGCTGGGTTTAATGAGGTGTTTACATACCTCCATTGAGATGGTTGTGTAGCTTCTCTAATGGATGAGATTCTGTTTGCTACGAAGGTCTTGAAGCGTATCTTCTCATTCTCTATATACTTCAGCACCGTCGTGCTATCCGTCCAGAAGACAGATTCTTCTAGTGGGAGCTGTAACTCTTTCCGCATCACCTTGTCAACTTTAACTGCAACAACAGCTGCCGTCAACTCCAGTCTCGGGATGGTGACCTGCTTCAGCGGAGCCACCCTGGATTTCCCCATGAGGAAGGAACAATGTTTCTGGCCCTTTTGATTTGTCAGCAAGAGGTAAGTAGCCGTGCCATAGCCGTCCTCACTGGCGTCCGAGAAATGATGTAGTTGGGCCGTCTTTGTAACTCCAAAACTCACAGGCTTGATGCATCTGCTGACATTGAAGCTAGAAAGTTGTTGCAAATCTGTCAACCATCTGAGCCATCTCTGAGCTTGACCTTCTGGGATATCTTCATCCCAACCTCTCTTGTCTCTACACAGCTCTCGTAGGATCAGCTTCACCAGCAGAATGAGTGGTGCCAGGAATCCAAGAGGGTCATAGATGGAACTGACCACGGAGAGAATCCCTCGTCTTGTGGATGGTCTTTCATTCACCATTATTCTGAAGTTGAACATGTCTGACTCAATGCACCATTGTACACCAAGAGCTCTCTCGATAGGAAGGACATCATGGTTCAGGTCCAGATCTTTGACTTCAGTGGCCCTTTCCTTTTCTGGGATAGAAGCTAGAACTGCTCTGCTGTTGCTTATCCACTTAGTCAGATGGAATCCTCCATTCGAACACAGAGTTCTAATTGACAGTGCAATGGCATCGTCTTCTGTTGACACGGACTTCAGACAGTCAGCGACGTAAAAGTTTCTGAAGATTGTCTCCACAGCCTCTGATGGTGCTTTGCCTTTGGCATCTTCTACAGTTTTTCTGAGAGCGTAGCTTGCACAGCTGGGAGATGATGTGGCTCCGAACAAGTGTACAGCCATTCTACATTCCACCATAGCTTGACTAACGTCGCCATCTGGCCACCAAAGGAAACGCAGAAGATCAGCATCTTCATCAGGGATTCTGACTTGGTAGAACATTGATTCTATATCTGCCATCATGGCAACGAGCTCGTCTAAACCTCGTCAAGACGCCAATGAGGGTATTAGTAAGATCAGGACCTTGAAGCAGCTGGTCATTCAGTGAAGTTCCTCTGAATGAGGCGGTGCAGTCAAACACTACACGGATCTTTTTCTTCTTTGGGTGATACACACCATGATGAGGAATGTACCAGACCCTTCCATCTTCTCTGTTCAACTGTTCCTCGGGCACTTTTACAGCATAGCCTTTCGCTATGATGTTTCTCATGAAGCCTTTGTAGTCTTCGTGAAAGTCGGGGTCTTTGTTCAGCTTTCTCTTTAGACTGATGGCGCGCTGCTCTGCTATGCAGCGATTATTCGGCATCTTCGCGGTCTGTCTTCTCAGTGGCAAACCAATGTGATAGTGGCCATCAATGAACTGTGTAGACCTTGTCATCAAATCCATGAACTGATGGTCTTCTTGTGACATCTCTGTCTTTTCCTCACAGCTGCGTTCTGAAAAGTCTGCGTTGAACTGCTGTATCAACAGCTCTTCAATGCTTGCGATAGAGATACGATTAACTGTTACATTTTGTCGTTGCTCCTTGTTCGACTTGTTGCCATCATCTCTCCTTACCGGTCCATTGACTACCCATCCAAGGGCTGTCCTGACGGCGTAGGGTCCATCATCCTTGCTGTTTATCACCTGCCATGGCTCCATAGTTTTGTAGGCATTGGTTCCAATTAATAGGCCAATTTCTGCTTCAATATATGGGAGACGCACCTTTTCCAGGTAAGGCCATCTCTCCACATCCTTCTGCAGGGCTAAGTTCCCTATTTTAACAGGAATCTCCCTCTGTGTGAAAACATTAGGCAGGTCTATGAAGTCCTTCTCTTCAAGTCCACACACTTCTAAGTCTGACAGGATATAACTTTGCATTGACTTCTCATGACCCATGGTGCGTAATAGGATTTCTGTTCTTCTGCCTCTAACGTTCAGCTGTCGCATGAGTGATTCTGTGCAGAACGTTGCTGAACTACTTGGATCCATGAAGGCGTAAGTCTCCACAAACTTCTCACTCCTCTTAGACTTGATCTTTACAGGTACGATGGCAAGAATACAATCACTGTCACCGGCCCCAGTGAATCCACAAGTCTCTGGTTCTAGTGACGCCAGAGCACTTGAAACAACCTTCTCGTCGGTATTGTTTTCTTCACTCTTCTTGGAGACTTGTTCTTCTTTGTGGATATGCAGCAGACTGGGATGTTTCCGAGTGCACTCTCTGCATGTTGTTCTTTGCTTACAGTTTCTACTCAGGTGCCCCTGAGAGAGACATCCAAAACATAGGCCATTGTACTTCAGAAATTCGATTCTGTCTTTATGTGGCTGTGCTTTGATGTCACTGCAGAAATCCAATGTATGATTCTTCTGGCAGAATAAACATGGCTTCTGAAAGGCATTAGCAGGCGTCACTGTGCTGTTCTTTTTGGGAGATGAGTTCTGAGACTTTTCTTCCCCAGCCTGAGTGACGATAGTTGCAAAGCTGCTTCCCCTGGAACCACCTTTCCTGAGAGTCTTTGATTCAGCAGGCTTGGCTTTCACTCTTCCATCAGTAGTCGGGCTGACATCCTGGATGTTTCCAAACAATGGGTCCCTAGCAATTTTAGCCTGTTTGTTTATGAAATTCACTAAGTCTGCAAACCTGGCTCTACTTTTCCGTCTCTCCATTATCTCAAAGGCTGTTCTTCTCCATTGTTCTCTCATCCTGTAAGGAAGCTTAGAGATGATGATTCTCATAGTCGTAGGATTGTCCATCTCTTCCATGAATTCAACATCCTCCATGGTGTTGCGACATCGTATGAGAAAAAGAACATGTGTTCAATGCCTCCCCGTCCTCCGATCTGATCTGTGGCCACTTGATAGCCTTTTCAATATATGCAGTGGCTATCTTCAGCTAGTTACCATAGTGCTCCTGCAGCAACTTCCTGGCTTCTATGTATCCCCGGTCCGGTCTCATGTGTTCACAGCTTCTGACCAGGTCTTGTGGTTTACCACTGGTGTACTGTCCCAGGTAGTACAACTTATCACTGCTGCTCTCTGTTTTGGAGTCAATGGCTTGTTCGAAGTATCTGATGAAGGGCTTATACTTGAGTGGGTCACCTTGGAACACTGGTATGTCTCTTTGAGGGAGTCGAAACAGATTCTGTTGTTTTACAAGCATCTCTGTAATTTCATTCTGACATTGCATCACTCGGTACAGGCTTCTCTCTGTGCCTTCAGGCCTCTGGTGGTCATCAGCAGGGTCTAGTCTAGACCGTCTGATGTCTGGGGTAGCATCACGTGCTCCTGTTAGTGGAGAGGCCTCTCTTCCACGCTGTAATGCCAGGAGATGGCCTTCAGACTCTCTTTTAACTCTTGAAGGTGCCCTGGATCCAACTCTGTGTGACAACATTGACTGGCAGTATTTGTTCATGCCATCCTGTGAGCCTTCATAATCTTCATACACACTCAACTTGGCATCTGAGACCGCAATAGCTGTTTTTAGCTCCAGCTGTTCTTTCTTTGCCTGCAGTTGGGCCTGTTGTTGGGCCTGCAGTTGGGCCTGCAGTTGGGCCTGCAGTTGAGCCTGCAGTTGAGCCTCTTGGGCCTGTTGGGCCTGCAGTTGGGCCTGCAGTTGGGCCTCTTGGGCCTGCAGTTGGGCCTCTTCCCGTTCAAGAGCTTGCTTCTCCACTAAAGATGCTGTGCGCGCCATCAACGCTGCCCGTTCAACCTCCTCTCTCATGCGTCGCAACGAGCATGTGGTAGAAGCGACTGACCTGTGTCCAGAAACAGAGCTACCTTCTTTTCGATTTTTGCTCAGTCTGGCTGAAGTCTCTGAAATGCTGTCACCTGGTCCGACTTCATCGTCATCTTTATCTTTCTCTGCTGTATCAGCATCTTGACGAATCTTTAACATCCACTGTTCTGTGGCCTTGACATAGTCCTTAATGCTGGATGATTTAAGATCAAACCAGTTGTGCTGATCAGCGTTTCCCTCTTCTTCAGACAGACGTGCTAATACATCTTCATTGAGTACATTAAATTCTTCATGCAACTTGGAGAAATCATAATGCATTATGTCTTCAACTTTCTTAATATTAGCATTATCTTCCATGAGACAATCAATTATCTTCATTTTTCCAGTTATCAGAGCTAATTTAGCCCTCCTTGCACCTATGCTTCTATGTAACTTCTCTTCCATTGCCTTTGGGATGAGCTTTACTTCCCTCTTTTGGCCAACAATCCTTCTGGCTGGGGGAAGCTCCTCACGGCTCCATAAGACCTCGGCCATTTTACCCGCGGCTCTTATTTAGCTTCTCAATAGAATGAACAAGGCAAGGAACAGTCACTGTACCTTCGCTTTCTTATATTGTCGTCTGGCTCTGTGACCATTCATGTATACGTTCGCCGACAATTCCGTCCTTTCCTTCTTAGGGAGCTAGTTTTTGACTAATGTAGTGGCGCTTCGTAATTTCCAAACATGCAGCCACTGAGCTTTGAGGCTTTAGCAACAAGTAGACGCGTGTCGAAATAAAACGTTCCAAACCATAACTGTGTCTTTAAACTGTTTACTGTAACACCTTACAAACAGAATTACAAAGCAAAACACGTTTAAACGAACACGGTCAAAAACTGTATTGCTCCAGCCCTCAAAGCTTCTGCCCCCTCCAGCCTCGTGGTGCTTGAGCTGTAAAATGGCTGGATACCATGTGACAAGCTTAAGGACTGTACCATTGTAGCAAGAATAAAGGGGGTCACTCAGCCTATACTGTTGTAACAAGAAAAGAGGGGGTTTCTCAATACAATAAGTCAGTCAGGTAAATTAACTGTATTATACTATTTAACCAATATTTTTAAGTATTTTCTTTCTTAAACTTTCATGACTCTTACACCAGGTGTGGTCTCACCAATGCCCTGTACAGTTGTAGCAAGACTTTCCCACTTTTATACTCCATCCCCCTTGCAATAAAGGCCAACGTTCCATTTGCCTTCCTAATTACTTGCTGTACCTGCATGCTAACTTTTTGTGTTTCATGTACAAGAACCCCCAGATCCCACTGTACCACAGCATTTTGTAGTCTCCCTCCATTTAAATAATAATTTGCCTTTTTATTTTTCCTATCAACATGGATAACCTCACATTTTCCCACATTATACTCCATCTGCCAAATTTTTGCCCACTCACTTAACCTATCTATATCCCTTTCGAGATTCCTTGCGTCCTCCACACAATTTGCTTTCCCACCTATCTTTGTATCAGCAGCAAATTTGGCTACATTACACTCGGTCCCTTCATCCAAGTCATTAATATAGATTGTAAACAGCTGAGGCCCCAGCACTGATCCCTGTGGCACCCCACTAGTTACGGTTTGCCAACCTGAAAATGACTCATTTATCCCGACTCTCTGTTTGCTGTTAGTTAGCCAATCCTCTATCCATGCTAATATATTACCCCCAACCTGTGAGCTCTTATCTTGTGCAGTAACCTTTTAAGTGGCACCTTATCGAATGCCTTCTGGAAATCCAAATACACTACATCTAATGGTCCCCTTTATCCACCCTAATCGTCACATCCTCAAAGAACTCTAGTAAATTGGTCAAACATGATTTCCCTTTTATAAAACCATACTGACTCTATTTGACTGTATTATGATATTCTAAATGTCCTGCTACCACTTCCTTAATAATGGACTCCAGCATTTTCCCAATGACAGATGTTAGGCTAACTGGTCTATAGATTCCTGCTTTCTGTTTCCCTCTTTTCTTGAATAGGGGTGTTACATTTGCGGTTTTCCAATCCGCTGGGACCACTCCAGAATCCAGGGAATTTTGGTAGATTACAACCTACCACGGTGGCATAGTGGTTAGCACTGTTGCCTCACAGCGCCAGGGACCCGGGTTCGAATCCGGCCTCGGGTGACTGTCTGTGTGGAGTTTGCACATTCTCCCCGTGTTTGCGTGGGTTTCCTCCGGGTGCTCCGGTTTCCTCCCACAGTCCAAAGATGTGCGGGTTAGGTTGATTGGCTATGATAAATTGACCCTTAGTGTTAGGGGGATTAAATACGTGGGGTTACGGGGATAGGGTGGGATATGTGTTGGTGTAGGGGTTACGGGGATCGGGTGGGATATGTGTCGGTGCAGGCTCGATGGGCCGAAATGGCCTCTATCTGCACTGTGGGGTTTCTGTGAATATTCTGTGAACCTATGCATCCACTATCTCTGCAGCCACTTCTTTTAAGACCCTAGGATGCAGGCCATCAGGTCCAGGGGACTTGTCCACCTTTAGCCCCATAAGTTTGCCTTGTACTTTTTCTCTAGTGATAGTGATTGTTTTAAGTTCCTCCCTCCCTATAGCCCCTTGATTATCTATTATTACTGGGGTGCTTTGTGTCTTCTACCGTGAAGACCGATACAAAATATTTGTTCAAAGTCTCTGCCATTTCCGTTTCCCATTATTAATTCCCCCGTTTCATCCCCTAAGGGACCAACATTTACTTTAGTTACTCTCTTCCTTTTTATATACACTTGTAGAAGATCTTATTGTCTGTTTTTATATTTCTTGCTAGTTTACTCTCATAATCTATCTTCTCTCATTTTTTTTAGTCGTCCTTTGCTGGTTTCTAAAAATTTCCCAATCCTCTGGCCTACCACTAATCTTTGCAACATAGTATGTCTTTGTTTTCAATTTGATACCATTCTTAACTTCCTTAGTTAGCCATGGATGGTTCATTCTTCTCTTAGTCTTTCTTTCTCACTGGAATATATCTTTACTGAGAGTTATGAAATATCTCCTTAAATGTCTGCCACTGCTTATCTACCGTTGTATTCTTTAATCTATTTTCCCAGTCCACTTTAGCCAACTCTGTCTTCATACCTTTGTAACTGCCTTTATTTAAGTTCAGGACACTAGTTTGAGACCCCAGTTTCTCATCCTCAAACTGAATTTGAAACTCTAACGTGTTATGGTCACTCTTCCCTAGAGGATCCTTTACTATGAGATCATTAATTAATCCTATCTCATTACACATTACCAGATCTAAAATAGCCTGCTCCCTGGTTGTTTCCACAACGTATTGTTTTAAGAAACCATCCCGAATACACTCTATGAACTCTTCCTTAAGGCTACCTTTGCCAATTTGATTTGTCCAATCTATATGAAGATTAAAATCGCCCATGATTATTGCAGTACCTTTTTTACAAGTCTCCATTATTTCTTGATTTATACTCTGTCCTACAGTGTAGCTACTGTTAGGGGGCCTATAGACTACTCCCACCAGTGACTTCTTTCCCTTATTATTTCTTATCTCCGCCCAAACTGATTCTACATCTTGATCTTCTGAGTCAATATCATTTCTCACTACTGCACTGATCTTATCCTTTATTAACAGAGCTACCCCACCTCCTTTTCCTTTCTGCCTATCCTTCCAAAATGTCAAATACCCCTGAATATTCAGTTCCCAGCCTTGGTCACCTTGCAACCACGTCTCTGTAATAGCTATCAGATCATACCCATTTATTTCTATTTGTGCCATCAACTCATCTATCTTGTTACGAATGCTGCGTGCATTCAGATAAAGCACTTTTAATTTTGTCTTTTTACCATTTTTCCTTACTCTGACTCTACTTTCTGATGCACTCTTATGTTTATACACTCTGTCCCTTCCTGTCACACTCTGGTTATCATTACCCCTATCGCTACCTTGCACTATTGCCTTCTCCTTCCTCTTTGACTTTTTAAATTTCCCATCAACTGAACCCTCCCCCCAATATTTAGTTTAAAGCCCTATCTACAGCCTTAGTTATTCGGTTCACCGGGACACTGGTCCCCGCATGGTTCAAGTGAAGCCCGTCCCAATGGAACAACTCCCTCTTTCTCCAGTACTAGTGCTAGTGCCCCATGAATCGAAACCCATTTCTCCCACACCAATCTTTGAGCCACGCATTCATCTCTCTGATCTTATTTACCCTATGCCAATTTGCTTGTGGCTCAGGTAATAATCCAGAGATTATTACCTTTGTGGTTTTGCTTTTCAATTTAGTCCCTAGCTGCTCATACTCCCTCAGCAGAACCTCTTTCTTTGTCCTACCTATGTCATTGGTACCTATGTAGACCACGACAACTGGATCTTTCCCCTCCCATTCCAAGTTCCTCTCTAGCCCAGAGGAGATGTCCTTAACCCTGGCACCAGACAGACAACACAGCCTTCGGGACTCACGCTCTTGGCTGCAGAGAACAGTATCTATCCCCCTAACTGTACTGTCCCCTACCACTACAACATTTCTTTTTACTCCCCCAACTTGATGGCCCCCTGTACCACAGTGCCGTGGTCAGTTTGCTCATCCTCCCTGCAGTCGCTGCTCTCGTCCACACAGGGAGCAAGTACCTCGTACCCGTTGAATAAGTGCAAGGGCTGAGGCTGCTCCAATGCTACCTCCTGCCATACCTGCCTCACTCGTAGTCTCGCCCTCCTGTCCATGACCACAGACCAAATCTGAAGTATTTAACCTAAGGGGTGTGACTGCCTCCTGGAACAAAGTGTCCAGGTAACTTTCTCCCTCCCTGATGTATCGCAATGTCTGTAGCTCGGACTCCAGCTCATCAACTCCGAGCCGAAGTTCCTCGAGCTGCAGACACTTACTGCAGATGTGGTCACCCTGGATCACACTGGTGTCCACCAGCTCCCACATGCTACAGCTGCAACACATCACCTGCCTTGCCATCTCTATTGTATTTTATTTAATTAATTATGTCATCAATCAATTGTCTATTTATAGTTTTTAATCTAGGTAAACTAGGTTATAACCTGGTTTATTTTATTAAATTTATTAAAATAAGTTTAGTTAGTTATAAATTTAGTTATATGCTATAGGTCTTTACTGTAACTTAGCGCTCAGTCCTAAGAGAAAAGAAATACTCACCGCCAATCACCTACCTGCTTACCTGTGATGTCACACTTTGATTTTTTTTTTGTTACTGAGTCGGAGCCTCGCTGCTCCTCCCCCGCTGGCTCTGCTCTCAGGCCTCCTTTGTCGCGCTATTTATTTTGCTCCCACTGCCGCTCCAGTTCCGTCCAGGTCCACTGGCTCTGCTTTCAGGCCTTCTCTCGCCACGCTCTTTATTCTGCTCCTGTTCCACCCAGAACCGTTGGCTCTGCTATTGGAATAGAGGCAGTCCAATAGAGAATATAGTCTTAGTAGAAAGCAGTGATGAACGTGTAAATCACAGCCCAGAAGTGAATGGAGTTGTGGCAATTGAGGCATACAGTATACTCCAGCAGAGCAGCTTAGTTCAGATGGCAGAAAAGTCCAGAAAATCAAAAGTGGGCAGAGTTCCAGGCATTGAGAAGAGCACAATAAAAACACTGAATAAGCTGAATACTGGGGGTTGAACAATATAGATTTAAATCTGTGGGTTGAGCTAAAACGCACTCACTATTAGGGGCAGGGCATTTTAAGCAGTGAAGGAGAGGAGACGGGGGTGGAAGGGCAAAAGGATGGTAATGCATCACCATGGACAGATTTTCAAAGGAGAGCTCAGGAGGGAGCTTCACCCCCAGATCCATCTTGCTTGATAAGAAGCAGATCAATGCATTACCTGGGATACTGGTACAAGTACCTGTCTTGTTTTGCACACTTTGTACAAAAATAATAAATTGCAGGACAACGGAGTATTACAGTTTAAACTATTTTAATGAAGCATCAGGTCTGATCTGACTCACAGCAGCACAGCACCGTGTGGACAAGATGGAGTCCGGACCCTGGGTCTTCTAAACAATAGCAGTCCTTACAGATGCCTGCAGACCAATGACAACTCAGCATGTGATCACGTGAATATAATAGGTATTCCTTACAGATGCCTGCGGGCCAATGATAAATCAATATGCAAATGTTACATCCCCTTTCTTTTAAAATAAAAATGTTATGCATGACTTTTGAACCTTTCTTCTACATAATGTTCTCAGTAGCATCAACATATAAGTAAACTCAACATTTAACTAGCACTGAAAACATCTCAACGTTTCAATAACGATGTAGTTTTTTTAGGGCAGCGATCCGCCTACACCCTTTGGCAGTTCACAAGTCAAGGATAACTCTAGGTTTGACCTCTTGTCGGAATGACGGTGTTGTTCCTTGGTGTTCAGGGGGTGCCTGCGATTGCGGTGGTACACCTGTCCTTCTGGGGTGTGGACGTGATACGATCGCTCAGTGTCAGCTGGCTGGATGACGACTGCTGGCTTCCAGTAGTCATGCTCCTGGATTCTGACGGATTCTCCATTGTGCAGTGGCGGCAGTAGTCTAGCTGACCTGTCATAGTATCTCTTTTGGTGTTGCTGTCTCTGTACACATTTTGCATGCACTTGCTTGCAGCTGACGACCTGCCAGGGCCTGTCTGGGATATGGTGAGGTATCATGGGCTCTTTGACATTTGATGGGCGGCGTTCTAGACAAATGGAACATTTTCCGACAATGTCCTCAATGTGTTTGCACATTCCGGGCCAAAACATAATGTCACGTGCTCTTTGTTTGCATTTTTCCATGCCCATATGTCCAGCATGAATTTTTGTCAACATCTCTTCTCTGAGACTGGTAGGGATGATGATTTTCTCCCCTTTGAAGACGATTCCACTGATTTGTGACAGTTCGTCTCTGTGGTTCCAGAATTCAGATATGCTCTGAGGGCATTTCCTCCTTTCCTCAGGCCATCCTTCACGTATGACTTTGCTCAGCAGTGTGAGTTGTGCATCTTTCTCTGTTCCTGCTCGGATCTCCTTCAGTTTTGAGTCACTCACAGGTAAGCTGTTGTACACCATGTGCACCTGCACATCCATGCCTTCACTGAGGCTGCTGTCCTGGTAGTTAAGAGACTTTCTGGAGAGCGTGTCTGCGACAGGAATGTCTTTGCCTGGACGGTGAATGATTGTGAAGTCATACTTCTGTAGCTGAAGGATCATTCTCTGTAGCCTTGGTGGGGCAGCGGCTAGTGGTTTCCTCATGATTGACTCGAGGGGCTTGTGGTCGGATTCCACAATGACTTGTCGGCCATAGACGTATTGGTGGAAACGCTTACATCCAAACAGAATTGCATACACAGCAGCTCTTTCTCGATTTGAGCATAGTTGATTTCACTGTCTGAGAGAGATCTGGAAGCGTAGCCGATGGGCTTTCCTTCTTGCAGTAATACTGCGCCTAGTCCGTATTTTGACGCGTCCACTTGTAGTCTGAGCTCTTTGTTGGGGTCGAAGTAGGCAAGAACCGGTCCTGGTTCTCTGGTGATTAGGTCTTTCATTTTCTGAAATGCTGTCATGTTGTTTGTCCCATAGGAACTCATTGGATTGTTTGAGCAACTGATGCATGGGTGCGTTGAATTCGGAGAGGCTCGGGGCAAACTTGGCTAAGTAGTTAACCATGCCTAGTACTGTCTCTAGCTCTGCGCGGTTCTTCGGCGGCTCCATCTTCTTGATGGCGGTGATTTTCTCTGGATCCGGCTTAATGCCATCAGTTGAGAGGCGATGCCTGAAATAACTGATCTCGGTGGATCCGATTATGCTTTTCTCGGGGTTGAGCTGGATACCTTTCTCCCGTGATCTCTGTAGCATCGCACGGAGGTTCCCGTCATGTTCCTCTCTATTCCTGCCATAGATGAGGATGTCGTCTACGATTGCGACTACTCCGTCGAGGCCTTCATAGGTTTCGTCGATCTTCCGCTGGAATTCATCCTGAGCTGAGATAAGACCAAATGGTAAACGCAGAAATCGGTAGCGTCCAAATGGTGTGTTGAACATTGTTAGCTTAGATGACTCTTCCGTCCACTTGTAGTCTGAGCTCTTTGTTGGGGTCGAAGTAACGTGCTCCCACTAGCTTAGGTGTGATGTCATCTAGCGTTGGTAGAGGGTAGTGAGGGCGTTTGATAGCCTTGTTCAAATCTCTGGGGTCGAGACAAACTCTGACCTTGCCTGTACGTGGTTTCTCAACCACTACTAATGCGTTGACCCACTCTGTCGGTTCTGTTTCCCGGACGATGATTTCTGTATTCTCCATGCTCTGCAGCTCCTCCTTCAGGTGGCTACGTAGAGCAAGGGTTATCCTTCTCGGTGGGCAAACCACAGGGGTTGCTGCTGGGTCAAGGTGAATAGTGGATTCACCTGGGAATAGTCCGATTCCTTTGAAAATGTCAGCAAACTCCTCCATGACTGTCTGCTTCTCAACTGGTGCAGTCAATGATAGCACTAGCTTGGCGAGGTCCATGTCTAAACATGCCTTTAGACCTAGCACTGGAGGTGCTCGAGTGTCAATGATGTAAAAGTCCAACATCATGTCGCTTTCTTTGTACTTGCATTTCATCACACATGTGCCTTTTACAATGAGCTGCTCACCCTCATAGCCGGTCAGTCTGCGTGAGGTGGGCTGTAGCTCACACTCATCCTTCAAGCTGTGATACTCACTCAGAGGAATTACATTAACCTGAGATCCAGTGTCTAGTTTAAACTTAAGCTCTTTGCCCTGTTTTCCTATCTCAATATCGGCAAAGGCTTGCTCAGTCTCTTAAATCTGTTTTTTCTGTGACACATAATCAATAAACAGTTCCTCTGCATTTGGCTCTCTGTCTGGCATTTGGCTGTCACTCACTGTGTGTACTGCTTTTCCGAAAACAGTCTTGCAAACTTTAGCAAAGTGGTTCTGTTTACCACATTTAGTACATTGCCTTCCTTTGGCAGGGCAGTACTCCTTTTCTCCATGCCAGTTGTTTCCACAATATCCACAGTTTTTGAAGCGTTTTATGTCTGTGTCGCCCATTTTTAGAACTCTCTCTGTTCTTTCTGTTCTGAAACACGCTCTCTGGGCAGTGTTCTTTGGTGTGTGTCTATTAACTGCGTGCACTGTCTGTTCACTCGAGCTGCTCGTGGCGCTGGTTATGGTTTTCAACTGTGCTTGGGCTATCTCGTGCAATCTAGCTATGTCCATAGCTTTGTCCAGCGTTAGCCCGGACCCAACATTCAAAAGTTTCTCTCTCACTTTAGCTGAATGTATTCCAAACACGATGCGGTCTCTGACCATCTCATCTTTATCTGCATATACACAGTCTTTTACCAGCAGTTTTAACTCAGTCACGAACTGTTCAAACGACTCACTAGCTCCTTGTACTTTCTCCTGAAACTTGTACCTAGCGAATATCGTATTTGTCTTGGGCATCACATATGCTTCAAAACGGTCAAAATAACTTTTCAGTACCTTTGCTTCATCTGCAGTGAGAGACCATGTGTTAAAAATGTCTCTCCCTTTTTCTCCGACCCACAGGAGTAGGTAGCTGCATTTTTCTTCCTCTCCTTTTCTTTTCAACGGACCCGAGAACATTAACTCCACGTGTTGCTTGAACTTGCACCATTCTCTATGTAAGTTCAAAGATTCCCAATTACATAAGAACATAAGAACATAAGAACATAAGAAATAGGAGCAGGAGTAGGCCAATCGGCCCCTCGAGCCTGCTCCACCATTCAATAAGATCATGGCTGATCTGATCCTAACTGCCAATCCACTATCACAGAACCATCTCCTGCATCTAACAGAATTAGACACACGAAATAGGAGCAGGATCAGGCTACACGGCCCATGGGCCCGCTCCGCTACCCACAGGGCCATGACCGATCCGAACCTAGACTCATGTCCAAATTCCTGCCCACTCCCCGTAACCCTTAATTCCCTTTACTTCTAGGAAACTGTCGATTTCTGTTTTAAATTTATGTAATGATGTAGCTTCTACAGTTTTTTGGGGCAGCATATTCCATGGACCTACCACCCTCTGAGTGAAGTAGTTCCTCCTCATCTCAGTTTTGAAAGAGCAGCCCCTTATTCTAAGACTATGCCCCCTAGTTCTAGTTTCACCCATCATCGGGAACATCTTCCCCGCATCCACCCGATCCAACCCCTTCACAATCTTATATGTTTCAATAAGATCGCCTCTCATTCTTCTGAACTCCAATGAGTAGAGTCCCAATCTACTCAACCTCTCCTCATATGTCCATCCCCTCATCCCCGGGATTAACCGAGTGAACCTTCTTTGTACTGACTCGAGAGCAAGTATGTCCTTTCTTAAGTATGGACACCAAAACTGTACGCAGTATTCCAGGTGCGGTCTCACCAATACCTTGTACAACTGAAGCAATACCTCCCTATTTTTATATTCTATCCCCCTAGCAATGAAAGCCAACATTCCATTGGCCTTCTTAATCACTTGCTGCACCTGCATACTAACCTTTTGAGTTTCGTGCACCAGGACCCCCGGATCCCTTTGTACTTCAGTACTTTCCAGTTTCTTGCCATTAAGATAATAACTTGCTCTACGATTTTTCCTGCCAAAGTGCATAACCTCACACTTTCCAGTATTGTATTGCATCTGCCAAATCTCTGCCCACTTACTTAGCCTGTCTATGTCCCCTTGAAGGTTTTTTATGTCCTCCTCACTCACTACTTTCCCCATCTTAGTATCATCTGCAAACTTTGATATGTTACACTCGGTCCCCTCCTCCAAATCGTTAATATAGATTGTAAAGAGTTGGGGACCCAGCACTGACCCCTGCGGAACACCACTAGTTACTGATTGCCAGTCTGAGAATGAACCATTTATCCCAACTCTCTGCCTTCTGTTAGATAGCCAATCCTCTATCCATGCCAGAATATTACCCCCAATCCTGTGATTTTTTATCTTAAGCAATAATCTTTTATGTGGCACCTTGTCAAATGCCTTTTGGAAGTCTAAATACACTACGTCCACTGGTTCCCCTTTATCCACCCTATATGTTACTTCCTCAAAGAACTCCAGCAAATTTGTCAAACATGACTTCCCCTTCATAAAACCATGCTGACTTTGTCCTATTAAATTATGATTATCCAAATGTCCTTTTACTGTCTCCTTAATAATGGATTCCAAAATTTTACCTACCACAGATGTTAGGCTAACCGGTCTATAGTTTCCAGCCTTCTGTCTACTGCCCTTTTTAAATAAGGGTGTTACATTAGCAGTTTTCCAGTCTGCCGGGACCATTGCCGAGTCCAGGGAGTTTTGGAAAATTATTACCAATGCATCCACAATCCCTACCGCCACTTCCCTCAAGACCCTAGGATGTAAGCCATCAGGTCCAGGTGATTTATCCGCCTTGAGTCCCATTATTTTACCGAGTACCACTTCCTTAGTGATTTTGATCGTGTTTAGCTCCTCCCCCCCTTTAGCCCCCTGTTTGTCCAGTGTTGGGATATTCTTAGTGTCTTCTACTGTAAAGACTGATGTAAAATATTCATTCAGTGTTTTTGCCATCTCCATATTTTCCACCATTAATTTCCCGGTCTCATCCTCTAAGGGACCAACATTTACTTTAGCCACCCTTTTTCTTTTTATATAACTATAAAAACTCTTACTATCTGTTTTTATATTTTTTGCTAATTTACTTTCATAATCTATCTTCCCTTTCTTAATCAATCTTTTTGTTATTTTTTGCTGTCTTTTAAAGTTTTCCCAATCCTCTATCATCCCACTAGATTTGGCTACCTTATATGCCCTTGTTTTTAGTCGAATACTATCCTTAATTTCTTTACTTAGACACGGATGGCTGTCTTTTCTTTTACACTCTTTTCTTCTCAGTGGAATATATATTTTTTGGAAGTTGTAAAATAACTCCTTAAATGTACACCACTGATCATGTATCGTCTTACCCTTTAATCTATTTTCCCAATCCACTCTACTCAATTCCGCTCTCATACCTTCATAGTCTCCTTTATTCAAGCTTAGCACACTTGTTTGAGATCCAACCTTCTCACCCTCTAATTGAATATGGAATTCAAACATGTTATGGTCACTCATTCCAAGGGGATCCTTTACTAGGACATTTTTAATTAATCCTGTCTCGTTACACAGGACCAGATCTAAGGTTGCCTGCCCCCTGGTCGGTTCAGTTACATACTGCTCAAGAAACCCATCCCTAATACACTCAATGAACTCATCCTCAAGGCAGCCCTGCCCAATTTGATTTGTCCAATTAATATGATAGTTAAAATCCCCGATAATTATAGATGTTCCCTTATTACAAGCCTCAACTATTTCCTGATTGATACTCCGTCCAACAGAGTTGCCACAGTTCGGAGGCCTGTAGACTACACCCACTAGTGTTTTTTTCCCCTTATTATTCCTTACCTCCACCCAAACTGTTTCATTGTCCTGATCTTTTGACCCAATATCATTTCTCTGTATTACAGTGATTCCTTCCTTTATTAACATAGCCACCCCACCTCCCCTTCCTTCCTGCCTGTCCTTCCTGATCGTTAAATAACCTGGTATGTTTAATTCCCAGGCATTGTCACCCTGCAGCCATGTTTCTGTAATGGCCACAAGATCATACCCATATGTAGTTGTTTGTGCCATTAACTCATCTATTTTGTTATGAATGCTACGTGCATTCAGATAGAGAACTTTCAAAGATGTTTTGTGGTAAGGGAGCTCCAACGATGTCTGTTAAGTCTGTGTCTCCCAGTTATGCTTATTATAAATCACTGGACACAGACCACAAGAATAACTTTAACAGGTCTTTACTATTCGGAGGTCAGGGCTGAACTGCCCAGCAAATCCCTACACAACGTTTATATACCGGTGTGGTCACCACCGGTATTACAGTATACAGCAGCCAAGAGAAAGTAGTACATCTCTTAAGGTAGTTCTCTTAAGGTGGAACAGGTTACATACACCACAATCCTCCCTTTTTAGCTTAACAGTTATATCCCCATTTAACATAACATAATAACATATAGATATATATATATATACAACTTCATGCAAAACAGTTCAAAGATTCAGTCTCTGAGGAGGCCTCCTGATTCGAGTTGGATAACGCCTTTCAGGGGTCTCTGATTCTCGTTGCTGGGGTGACTCATCTAGTTGATCTCTTATGGATTGGACATCTACATCAGGTACATTCACTTCTGAGGTAGATGCTTCAGGTTCACTAACTTCTTCCACGGTTGTCTCTGCCGTAACCCTGGGTTCGACCCTTGTTCTCGATTCTACCAGTTGGTCAGCATGACGCCGTATTACATTTTCACCAATATCTACCGTGTACATCAGGGGTCCTTGTCTGGCCCGAATTGTTCCAGATTGCCATTTCTCGTTTTTATAGTCCCGGGCTAACACTGGTTGTCCTATTTCGAAACTCCGAGTGGTCTTGTTATTTATATGCTGGAACTGTTTGTTTTCAACTTCCCTCCGCACATTTGGTTTTAACAAGTCCAACCTGGACCGCAACCTCCTGTTATAGAACATCATGGCAGGACTTTGGTTTGTCACTGCATGAGTGGCGTTTCGATATGCCAGTAGGAATTTGTCCACCTTGTGTTGTAGTGGAATCTGATCTTCGCTCATGGCCTTTATTGCTTTTTTGAACGTTTGTACAAATCTCTCGGCCAACCCGTTTGTAGCCGGATGATATGGGGCAGAGGTATAATGTTTCACCCCATTCTTCTTCATGAATTTCTGGAATTCTTCTGACACGAACTGCGGTCCGTTGTCTGAACATATTTGTTCTGGCAATCCATTTCTTGCAAATATCGTTCTTAGCACCGCGATCGTCTTTTCCGAGGTAGTGGTAGTCATCTTAATCACTTCTGGCCATTTAGAATGTGCGTCCACCGCAATTAAAAACATGGAGTCCATGAATGGACCAGCAAAGTCAATATGTACACGTTGCCATGGGGTTGAAGGCCATTCCCATGGATGCAGCGGTGCAATCGGAGGTGCATTTTGCACTTTTTGGCACCCTGAGCAGCTTTTCGTCAGGTCTTCTATCTGTTGGTCGATACCCGGCCACCACACATAAGCCCGAGCAAGGCTTTTCATCTTGACTCCCCCCAGATGACCTTCATGCAGTTCCTTTGGAACTCTCTCTCTTAACTTAGGAGGAATAATCACCCTTGTTCCATACATCAATGTTCCTTGACAGACGGACAGCTGTTCTCGTCTTGCTGAGAATGCCGGTAACAGTGGATCACCATGTGCTGGCCATCCCTTCACTGTCACTTCGTAGACCCGGGACAGTGTCGGGTCGTTCCTGGTTTCTCTTTCAATACTTGCATTGGTGACTGGTAAACATTCGATGATGGTCAAGTGAAATAACTCAACAGGGTCAACCGTCGGTGCCTCCTCCTCTGTAGGTAGTGGCAGGCGCGACAGCCCATCAGCATTACCATGCTGCTTTGTAACTTTGAATTCGATCTGATATTGATGTGCCCCTAGGAAAAGGGACCATCTCTGGAGTCTCTGTGCTGTCATCACCGAAACACCCTTCTTAGGGTTAAAAATGGATACCAACGGCTGATGGTCTGTCAGAAGCGTAAACTTTTGGCCCTGCAGGTAATGATTAAACTTCTTTACTCCCCACACAAGGCTGAGAGCCTCCCTATCTATCTGAGCATAGTTGCGCTCAGCGGAGGTCAATGATCTGGATGCGAACGCAACTGGCCTCTCCAGGCCATTTGGCAACTTGTGTGAGAGTACTGCCCCAATACCATATGGAGAAGCATCACAAGCCAAACGAATAGGCAGCGTTGGGTTGAAGTGAGCCAACACTTCCTCTGAGGTGATCAATGCCTTGCTTTTGCGAAAGGCCCTCTTACAGTCCTCGCTCCACTTCCATGGTACTCCCTTCTGCAAAAGAGCGTTCAGCGGGTGCAGCACCGTGGATAAATTTGGCAGAAACTTATGGTAATAGTTAATCAACCCTAGGAACGACCTCAACTGGGATACATTATCCAGAGCGGGAGCCTTCACAACAGCTTCGATCTTGTCAGGAGACTTATGAAGCCCCTCCTGGTCAATGACATGACCACAGTACGAGATCCGCTTCTGAAAGAACTCACATTTCTGGCGATTAACTCGAAGTCCATATTCTTTCAATCTGGTGAGCCCCAGTTCCAAATTTGCAAGGTGTTCCTCGTCATCATCTCCTGTAATCAGAATATCGTCCAGGTAACATTGTGTGCCTGGAATTCCCTGGAATACCTGCTCCATGGCCCTCTGCCAAATTGCTGGAGCCGATGCCACTCCAAAAACCAGTCTATTATACCGGTACAAGCCTCTATGCGTGTTGATCGTGAGATACTGGCGTGACTCTTCCTCAACTTCCATCTGTAAGTACGCCTGCGCCAGGTCTATCTTGGTGAAGTGTTTCCCGCCAGACAACGAAGCGAAGATATCCTCAATCCGCGGAAGCAGATACTGCACCGTGTGAAGCACCGGATTAACAGTGATCTTGAAATCTCCACAGATGCGAACCTTCCCCGGTTCCCCCGGCTTGTTGCTCGATGAACGCTTCATGACGGGGACAATGGGCGTGGCCCACTCACTCCAGTCTACCTTAGACAGTACTCCTGAACGTTCTAGCCCTTCCAGCTCAGCTTCCACAGCAGGTCGTATCGCATAAGGTACCGGTCTGGCTTTGAAAAATTTCGGGTTTGCATGTTCTTCAACCTTGATGTTTGCCGTAATTCCTCTCAGTGTTCCCAGTCCCTGTTGGAACACCTCTTTAGCATCGTCCAATATTCTGGACAATCGTTTAGGTTTGACATCTTTTTTACCGGAATCTACCGTTAGTGCTTTTAAGGAATGCCAGTCCATATTTATTTTCCTAATCCACTCCTGTCCCAGTAGTGGTGGACCTCCCTCAGGTAGCACATATAAGTCCATTCCTCGGCTTTCTTTGCCCTTGTGGACCACCTTTACCTCTATCTTCCCGATGGGGTATACTCTTTGCCCCGTGTATGTTTTCAATACAATCTCCGTATCCCGTAGGGGAATATGTGGGAATAACCTTTTGTAATCTTGCTTATTCATGACCGTCAATGCCGATCCAGTGTCCAATTCCATCTTCACTTGGACTCCTGCTATCTGAAGTGTGGCCCAGATTGTTTGGAGGTCTGCTTCATTACCAACATTGTGTACTCTTAGACTACCCAGTTCATTACTGCTGGAGTCTGAATTTGACTTCTGTTCGTTCGAACTGTTCTCTGTCACCTTGTGTACCTTTCTGTACTTTTCCTGTGGTGACTTTTTGTTGCTGGTCTTCTTTCCTGACTGGCATACTTTAGCTATGTGACCAAGCCTGCCACATTTTCTGCATTCCTGATTTTTGAACCAGCACTGGTTCTGATCGTGTGTTGTCTTTCCACAACGATAACATTTTACTGTACCCAAGACCATTTGATTGGTGCTGAGTTCCAGTGACCGTAGCTGCATTTCCGCAGTGCCTCTCGCTGCGGCTTCGTGCGATGCTGCAATAGTGACAGCTTTATCAAGCGTAAGATCATTCTCAAGCAGTCGCTTTTGTGTTCCTTCTTTTAACAATCCACACACAAATTTATCTCTCAGCGCATCTGCTAGTCCTGTTCCAAACTGGCAGTACTTTGATAGCTTACGCAGTTCAATTAAAAATTCAGCGTTGCTTTCTTCTTTCAGCTGCGTTCTTCTGTAAAATTTAAATCGTTCCGCTATCATCAGCGGCGTGGGGTTTAAATGATTTTTCAGGACAGTAACAATATTCGCGAAAGTCTGATCCGCCGGTTTATCTGGTGATAGAAGGTGCTTCAATAGCCCGTATGTCTTCGCACCCATTGAGCTTAATAAGGTTAGTGCTTTCTCATCATCTGGTACCTTATTTGCTTTACAATAAACTTCCATGCGTTCTACATACGTGGTCCAATCTTCGATATCGCTATCAAAGGTATTAATGTTCCCATGTTTAGGCATCCTTGCAAGTTTTTAAATTTTTCTTTTTCTCAAAATGGCAGCTTCCCGCGCTTGTCTTCTTCCCCTGCCTACTAAAATGGCGGCTTCCCGCGCTTGGCGGTCTTTCCCGCGCTCGTCTTCTTCCCCCGCCGACTACAATGGTGGATTCCCGCGTTCGCCTTCTTCCCCCGCTGGCTGCAATGGCGATTGCCGTGCTGCTGCCATTCTCGCCTCCCCAGCAGTTCTCAATTCCCCGACGCTGCTTTTACTTCCCCGCGGTTCCCGTGGGCATTCACGCTTCCCCTGCTGTTGCGCCTCTCAGCCCCGCATGCAGCCTGGTCCTTTACACCGGCTGCGTTTGAGTTCTCCGCGGCTCTCGTGCCTTAAGCTGCCCCAGTCGCTGCGCCTCTCGGCCTCGATTGCAGCCCGGCCCTTTTCACCGGCCGTGGTCGAGTTCTCCGCCCTTTTTCCTCCGTTTTCCCTCCCCCACTCCACAGTCAACGCGGCCGACTTTCTGCTCGTGTCGCTGATCGGCTTACCCACCACCGTGGTAGAAGGGATGATCACTGCCTGTCGCTGATGGAGGGCTTCGTGGTCAGAATTTTTCTTTTTAACCCGGGTTCTCGATGCCTCCCGTGCGATGGTGCTCAGCAGGATGATGAGGGCGGATGCCTCTTCTCGACGCCCGTTCTGAGGACGAAGCTGCCTTGGATGTAAAACTGCCGCAGGGTAAGATCGGACTCGTCGCCACTGTTAAGTCTGTGTGTCCCAGTTTTGCTTATTATAAATCACTGGACACAGACCACAAGAATAACTTTAACAGGTCTTTACTATTCGGAGGTCAGGGCTGAACTGCCCAGTAAATCACTACACAACGCTTATATACCGGTGTGGTCACCACCGGTACTACAGTATACAGCAGCCAAGAGAAAGTAGTACATCTCTTAAGGTAGTTCTCTTAAGGTGGAACAGGTTACATACACCACAATGTCCATTTCAAATCCCTGTTCTGACACCATGTCTTGTTTTGCACACTTTGTACAAAAATAATAAATTGCAGGACAACGGAGTATTACAGTTTAAATTCTTTTAATGAAGCATCAGGTCTGATCTGACTCACAGCAGTACAGCACCGTGTGGACAAGATGGAGTCCGGACCCTGGGTCTTCTAAACAATAGCAGTCCTTACAAATGCCTGCAGGCCAATGACAACTCAGCATGTGATCACATGTGAATATAATAGGTATTCCTTACAGATGCCTGCGGGCGAAAGATAAATCAATATGCAAATGTTACAGTACCCACCAATTTGAGAGGAGGATAAATTCCCTCACATCTCATGATTTTTTATTGCTGGTGCTTAGGAATGTATTAGGTGCTGGCCCCACTACAGCGCAATGTGAATGCAGCCAATATAGCCCAGCAGCAACATGGGCAAAAAAACCCCACCACTGGTCAAGGCAAGTTTATAATTTAGACGTGAGCAAAATTAGAAGAGCCAGCCTTTTCATGGTGACCCAAGGAGCGGATGGTTAAGTGCCCTGCGCTTATTCTTGGCTGCGGCGGCTAGTGGTGGGCGGGCACTCGGGAGCGGGCGGAGCTCGGCCTAGCGGGGCCGGAACTAGGTCGAGGCGCCGAGTTTGAACTGTTTGAGCGGCAAAGTTTTGAGGGAGAGGCGGGGCCCGCTCGGCTCGGTTCCCCGGGAAACCGGAGCTCCCGATCGGCCCGGCCTAGCTCGGCCGTTGCGATGGAGACGGGGTCAAAGGGAAGAAGCGGAAGCGGCTCGTTCTGATCGGCTGAAGCTGGCGGGTTAGGGAGCTCGGTAATGTTTGTGGTGAGACAGGAGTTGGGATCGCAGTTCCAGCGCGGGGCCTGAGGCGGCGGCTGGAGTGTGACGGGTAAGACCGCAGTTATACTGTTGCCAACTCTAGGATTGAGCTGGAGTGTCCAGGAATTAACGATTAATCTCTTGAACACTGCCTGGGATAACTGTGATTGTGTAGGTGTTCCTAAGTTGTAGAACAACTATAAATCGACATCGCATGCACACTGGGTGCAAATTCATGACTGTGCCAGTCAGGCTTGGATCTTCCCTGATGTGTGGGGTGTAGGACTGCAAAGGGCTGAGAGGTCATTCTTTTTTGAAATTCCTTTTTATGGGATGTGGGCGTCGCTGGCAAGGCCAGCATTTATTGACAAAGAGGCATCCAGCTAACCCCCCACCATTTCCCTAGCCAAATGAGCCCGGAGGGATGGGATGAAAGTCTCATCTGTCCTATGACTGCCCAATGAGCAGTCTCAATCTAGTCCCTGTTGTGTATGTAACCGTTTACCTTTAAGGGAACTATAGAATGTGACCGTTCGCCTTTAAGAGCACTACTTCAGGGTGGCACTATTTATTGGCTCATGTATACTGTAATACCGATAGTGACCACACCAGTATATAAGTGTTGTGATACGTTAACTAGGGCAGAAATCGCCCAGACCTCTGAATAGTAAAGACCTGTTTTGTTTGTACTTCTAAAGTCTCTGAAGTTATTTACTGCACAACCTACAGACTTTACAGTGGCGACGAGTCCGATCGTACCCTGCGGCAAGACTAACCAGTAGCAGAGAGCTTCAAAAAGAAAACACGAGGCTCCGTCTACTAAAAGTATAGTACTTGCTGGAAGCTGGAAGATTAACAGCAAAGCTGCGGCAGCAACAGGCACAGATTACCCTGCTACCACATCTTGAGCGAGCCAATCAGCCTAAAACAAGGCGGCCGAAGAGACTGTGAGTAGTTAAAACAAATAAAAAATTTTAAAAAACGGGGTAGAAGTATTTGGAGGAGAAGGGCAAAGCAGTCGGGTCCAACGGCGTCGGGTGACAGCCGGACCGCGGGCAATGTGAGAAGCCGTGCAGCAACCGCTGCCACGAAGCGCTGAGCCTGCGAGTAGGCGCGGGAGTGTCAGAGCCGAGAGCCGCGCGAGCGGGGGAGCCAGAGCCGAGCGGGAGGCGTTGCAAGCCAGCGATCGCATCTCCAGATAAGGGCCGAGAGCCGCGAGAGCGATCGGATCTACAGATAAGGGCCGGCAGCCGCTTCGCGATCCAGCGATCGCATTATAGATAAGGACCGCACTCGGGCTGACAGACGGCGTCGGGGGACCGGGTGAAGACCGCCAAGCGCGGGAAAACCGCCATTGAAGTGGGCGGGGAGAGCGAGAAGCGCGGGAAAGCCGCCATTTTTCGGGGAAAACCGCTGAAGAAGAAGGAAGAAGCGGGAAACCGCCATCTTGGAAATTATTAAGAATTTCAGAAAAGTAATAAGATTTTTCAGAAAGGCTGGTGTGTTCTCAAGAAGAGAGAAGAAAATTAATAATATGTAAAGTAATACTTGTACTGTTCTCAAAAAGAGAAGAAGATGCCTAAGCGAGGAAATATTAATGACTTTAATGCAGAAATAGAAGACTGGGCCACGTATGTGGAACGCATAGAAATATATTGCGTAGCCAACGAAATTGAGGATGACAACAAGGCAATAACTTTGTTAAATTCGATGGGAGCAAAAACATACGGGCTTTTGAAACATCTAATAGCACCAGTTAAACCAGTGGACCAGACCTTCGAAGAGATCGTAACAGTGTTGAAGGATCACTTGAACCCCACACCGTTGATGCTGGCTGAACGATTTAAATTTTACGCCAGAACCCAGAGGCAAGATGAAAGCAATGCGGAATACTTAGTCGAACTGCGTAAGCTAGCGAAATACTGCCAGTTTGGAGGGAATTTGACAGAGGCGCTGCGGGACAAGTTCGTATGCGGCTTGGCCAAAGAAGGAACGCAGAAGCGACTTCTGGAAGAAAACGACCTCACACTGGACAGGGCTGTCCTCATAGCTTCATCGCACGAAGCCGCAGCGAAAGGGACGGCGGAAATGCAGCTAAAGGCGGCGGCACTCGGGGTGGACCAAATTACAACAAGCACTCCCAAATGCTACCGTTGTGGAAAGACAACGCACGACCAGAATCAGTGCTGGTTTAAGAACCAAGAGTGCAGGAAATGTGGCAAACTGGGTCACATCGCGAAGGTATGCAGGTCCGGAAAGAAGACCAACAAGCAAAGGAAGCCACCACCACAAGGAAAGTACAACAAGGTGCATCAGGTGGCTGAAAAGAGTTCAGACGAACAAAATTCAGACTCAGACCCAAACAGCCAGGAGCTGGATAGTCTGAGAATCCACCATGTGGGTAAAGTAACTGATCTACAGTTGATCTGGGTCACACTAAAAATAGCGGGAGTCCAAGTACGAATGGAGCTGGACACGGGATCAGCTGTATCCGTCATCAACCAAAAGGACTATCACCGGCTATTCTCTCACATACCCTTAAGAAATACCAAATTCGTATTACAGACATACATGGGGCATCATGTATACCCCCTGGGAAAAATACGAGTCAAGGTGAGAGATAGGGGTAAAGAACACCCACGAATGGATCTGTACGTACTACCTGAGGGAGGACCACCACTTCTGGGACGGGAGTGGATCAAGAAAATAGACATGGAATGGCACTACCGACAAGCAATGACGAGTGAGGACTCGGTGCAGACAAGCAGCTCAGACTCCGAGCCGGAAGACGATAAGTCCAGCTTATGTATGAAAAACAAGATTAACATGAACTCACGGACTAAGGTTGGGAAATCGATGGCGTGCATAAAGACAGAGAATTCTGAGTCTGTTCAAGCTACAGACAGATGCATTACGGAGGAACACCGGGCTAGAACTCAACGTTATGTCAAAGTACAACGACAATTAGAACAGTTGAGTGCCCGTCTCCTACAAGAGATGGAAAAGGTGAAAAAGTTCTGGGACACCGAATGGGAGTCCCTGGAAAGACAACAGAGACAGCTCGCTCAAGCAGAGAGCGACCATAGAGCCATCGTGGCCAAGTACCAATCACATCTCCCTGAGGCTGTTCAGGAACTAGAATATACACAGAACGATCCAAAGGAAGAGGAATCTTCAGGAAGTCAGGATGGTATTCCAGTTCACCTCTACGACTTGTTGCAAGCAGAGTGTAACGAGTTGAAAGAACAGTATGAACAGGCCCGGACTACAATCCTGGAAGGGGTTAACTTGGCAACTTCCGAAAAGCTCGTGTTAGTGAAAGAACATGAACGACTAAAGGTTGACCATAAGCAAGAATTACAAAGTCTGCAGGAAATGTTTGATGAGCTTCAGGCCAAGGCTGACTCATCGTTAGGGATTCAATCCATAGGAAAAAAATTAGTGGTGGAAGACATACCAGAACAGGGAATACAGGATGTCCAAGAACTCGTTAAATTATTAAAGGAAACACAAAATAAATATGAAGCGGCAATGGCCGAGGTCCAACGACTTGAAGAACAGATGCAACTGGAAATCTTCTCAGTGGAAGAAAAGGGAACTGTAAGAAACACAGAGACCGTAAGAATGGGCCATGAACATGAGCTTAAATCGTCAGAGGAGAAGGGTTTGGAGCTCTCAAAAGTTATTGAAATAGCCGAGGTTGCAACACAGACAGAGAAGATGGCAGCAGAGCAACCCTTAGATACCAAAAGTACGCTGACTCATGTCAAGGTTGAACAACAGAACGCTGAAACAACTGCTCCGGTAGAGGGATTGAATAGTCCGATCAATCAATCTCCAAAGGAAGTTGAAGTATTAAAATCACAAATGAGGTCATTAGTAAACAACTTGCTGAAAGCCCAGAAAAAGTTAGAGGAAGCGGAACACGTGAAGAAGTCTCTTCAGGAAAGATGTCTGGATTTGGAACAAAAGCTGGCTGACGTCCAGCTGGGTAGGGAGGACATAGAAGACCCTCTCGCTGGCCTAGCTCAGGACGACTCCGAATATTACTATGTCCTGTCCTGCCCAACTTGTAACTTCGACTCCCACCGTACAGAGATCATGGAGGAGCACCGAAAGTCTACGGAACATCGGGAGAAGGTGGCTCTACTACGGAAAAAGGAGGAAGAGAAGGAGGAACTGCGCATGCAGCTGGCAGCTGACAGTGGAGCCCAGAGAGTCTCCAAGAAGCAGAAAAGGAAAAGTCGAAACAGAAGATGACCCATCTGAACCATGATTACCTCTACCAGATCACACACGTGGTCCCTCCGAACGGAGCCAATTCAGTTCGGAAGTTCAAACTGTTAAACCCATGGAAGGACTATTGAATGAGTCACTCCAGCAATGTGAACTGACTACACCACAGAGACTGAATCTATGAACTGTTTTCCACAGAGACTGAATCTGTGATCTGTTTTGACATGAAGTTATATATGTTATTATGTTATGTTAAACATGAAGTTATATGACGTTGACTCCATCGAGAGTATATCTGTAAATTGTTATGACGTTGACTCCATCGAGAGTATATCTGCAACCTGTTTATATAAAATTGAAGATTGTATGTTTAACGGGATTCTGTAAGTAATAAGCTAGGAAGGGAGGAGTGTTGTGTATGTAACCGTTTACCTTTAAGGGAACTATAGAATGTGACCGTTCGCCTTTAAGAGCACTACTTCAGGGTGGCACTATTTATTGGCTCATGTATACTGTAATACCGATAGTGACCACACCAGTATATAAGTGTTGTGATACGTTAACTAGGGCAGAAATCGCCCAGACCTCTGAATAGTAAAGACCTGTTTTGTTTGTACTTCTAAAGTCTCTGAAGTTATTTACTGCACAACCTACAGACTTTACAGTCCCTAGTGGGCATATGATTAAAGCATAAATCTGTTCATAATTCAGCACAAATTGGCAGATCTCTCTCGGGCCACAGGGTACCTGGGATAGACAATGAAAACACGCCACACTGGTGCATTTGGGGGTGCTCTTCTGAGGTTGGGCTGCTGGGATGTTTATATAATCGGGTTGCCTCCGATAACAAGTTTGGCATAAGCAACAACCCTATGGTATAAGGAGGGCACGAGATGTGTGCGAATGACCTAAAAATATCTCAAGTTTTGTTTACAACTACAACAACTTGCATTTATGTAGCGCCTTTAACATAGTAAAATGCCCCATGGTGCATCACAGAAGCAATTTATCAAACAAAACGCGCAGCTCTCTGCAGGTCCCGTGCAGCCGGTGAGTCGGCTTTTGAATGGCCTGCGCGTGCGTGGAATTTTGAATGGCCCACGCAGCCCCTTAAAGGCCCCAAAAAATTAGAGGGAACATTGGTCTAGAGGTAACAAAGGCATAGATGAGGGTTTCAACAGCAGATGGGTTGAGGCGGAGACGGGCAAAGTTAAAGAGGTGGATGTAGGCGGTTTTGGTGTTGAAGCGGACATGAGGTCAGAAAGTTCATCTTGGGGTCAAGTAAGATGTCAAGGTTGCAAACAGTCTGGTTCAGCCTCAGACAGTTACCAGGGAGAGGGATGGAGTTAGTGTCTTAAAGTATTTTTGCATATAGGGAAATGCTTCACCTAACTTCTTCAAGGTTGGCATATTTGGAAACCCTTGTCAAAGTTCCATTCCTTTTTCCATTGTTTCCAGTTGTCTCATCCTGTTCACCCTCGTTGTTATCTCTTAACTTCTTATCTTTGACTCTGTATTTGCTAAGACCTGCATTTACAGCTATGTCTTTCTTTTAATCTCTACACCTGCCTCCTGCTCTAACTCTCATCACGTGGATTCCAGCTGAAGCTTTTCCCTTCCTCTTTTGGATAATGACCATTGATACCTTTGTGATATTCAACATTCCTTAGCTTGTCAGTCTGGATCAGTGGTTGCACTCTTGCCTCTGAGTCAGAAGATCATGGGCTTATGCCATTATCTAGTATTTGAGCACATAATCTGGGCTGACAATTTAATACTAAAGAATTGCTTCAGTTTCATAGGTGCCATCTTTCAGGTGAGACATTAAACTGAGGCCCTATCTGCCTGGTCTGGTGGATAGAAAAGACCATCTGACAATATTTGAAGAGGAGCAGGGAACATTCTTGGTGTCCTAGCTATCATTTATCTCTCAATCAACACCACCAAATAAGAATAACTGGCTATTTATCTCCTTGGTATTTCTTTTACCTTACTGTGCTGTGTGTTTCTATAAAAACAGCACTTTAAGAATAATTAATTGGCTGTGAAGTGCTTTGGGATGTGCTGAGGATGTGAAAGGTGCCAAACAAAAGCACATCTTTTTATTCCCCTCTGACTGCTACTCTCAGCACCCCATGCAATTCAGCCTCTCTACCAAGACTGCCACATGCACACTCTTGACCTCTCCTTTCAACAGTATTGGCTCAATCGATATCCTAGCTCAGATCAACATCCTAGCTGTCTTGGTTCTTAGATCTAAATCATCCTTCATCTCATCCAATGCTTTAACAAAAAACTATTTTTCTTACTTTCAGATATTAAGAGCTGGGAGATTAAGTAACTCCTGGATGCTGCCCCACCCCTAATCCCTCTTTACTTTCTACTGACCTTATCTTTCCTAACCTCACTCCTTGCTGGATTTTCACCATCCACATTGATCTCGAACAATCTGCCGCTATAACATTGTCTCTGTTTCTCTATTTCCCTTTCCCACTCCAATCTATCTCCCTTTGAACTTGTAGCTCTCTATTCTCTTGGCTTCAACATTGACGTCGTTATCAAACCTGCTGACAAAGCAGATGCTGTTATTTAATGGCGAAGGACCTCTAACTGTCTGATGCTGAATGCCAACTTTTTTGATGATTCCTCCAAGCTCCCTCTCGTCCATGAGCCCACTGCTGAACACCAGGCCAGTATTTTGTTGACAGTTCCTCGTTCCTGATCTGATTTCTTCCAGAGATCTTAACCCCTCATGTGCCCCACTGCCTCCCATTTCATTATTCCCAACCTTGCACAGCTCATTTCTATCTTCCCAAGGTACACAGGTGGGATGTCTTGGCAGACTAATTGTTTCAATCTGTTCCTTTGCCATTGAACTAATTTCCTCTTGCCTAGATTCTATCCTCTTTTCCTGCCCCCATGTGTCCTACTTCGCCCAGCCCCTAGCCACCTATATCTGTGACTCCTCTGATATCTTCTGCCTCCAACCTACGCTTGTCACTTTCCATGACGAGATGGCCAAGATATGTTCTGACCATTTGGTGAAGACTAGGCATAAATCTGTATCCTCCACCTTTCTGGTCACTTACAGTATGTTCAACATTATTATAGACAGTGCAATTATTAATTGAGACTTTTTTTCAACTAAAATTTTAGAGATTAACAAACAAATGAGAGAAGCTGCAATATGTTTGGGATGTAAATGCAGAGAAAACATCTGTGTGTAATTCAAAAATCTTGAAATGTTTTAACTTTCACTTCTGGAGTTACCCAAGCATCAATCCTTGAACCCCTTCTCTTCCTCATCTACATGGTGCGCCTTAGCAGCATCATCTGCAGACACAGTTCAGCTTCCACATGATGATTTCCAGTTCTACCTTTACACTACCTCTTTTGATCCATTGGCTGTCGACGTATTGTCAGACTGCATGTCTGACATCCAGTCTTGGCTAAATCTCAACTTCCTCAACATTGGGAAGACAGAAACCATGGTCTTCAACTTCCACCACAAACTCCGCTCCCTTGTCACTGATATCACCCCCTCCCCAGCCACAGTATTAAGCTGAATTAGATTGTTCGCAACCACTGCGTCTTGTTCGACCCCTAAGCTAAACTTGTCCGCTTATCTCCTCCATCACTAAGGATGCTTACTTCCACCTGTGCAACATTGCCCACCCCACTTCATCCCCATTGCCACTGAAACCCTAATATACCTTTATCACCTCCAGTTTCAACTACTTCACGCTCTCCTTGCTGGTCTCATCCTCCATAAACTTCACCTTGTCTAAAACTCTGTTGCATGTATTCCTGTCCTGCACTAATTCCCACTCGTGGATCAACTCAATCCTTTCTGATCTACTTTGGTCCCCTCTCCCCCATTGCCTCAAATTTAAAATCCTTGCCATCGTCTGTAAATTCCTCCACGGCCTTGCTCCACCTTCCCTCCACAACCTCCTCCAGCCCTGAATTCCTCTGACTCTGGCCTCTTGTGCATCACCCCTCTCAGCGCTCCATCATTAAGCCAACTCTCTCTGTCCTTTTAAAAACCAAGCGACCCATCTCTGACCAAGTTTTTGATTACCCCATCTCTCTCCATTGCTCTGCGTTCATTTTCCATGTGCCTATTTATGAAGTGCATTGGAATGTTTTTATGTTAAAGGTGCTACATAAATGGAAATTGTTGAGATGTGTTTAATTGTGCTGCCAACCAATGACTTTCATTTAAATACCTTTTAAAAATAGTTCGTAATGAATTTTTCTAATTTGAGACATTTTGGGAAGTTTGTAATTATACAATAAAATTGGGATTCGTGTGACTTTATATTTGTAATTAAAAATTAAGCAGAATGAGCCCATGAGAGTACAGCAGGTTGTAATTGAACCAAACAGTCTTATTGTAGGACATGTGCACTTACTGAGTGAGAATTTGAAAACTGGCAAAAAACAAATCCAGGGAAAAAAACAGCTTCACGTAAAAGGTTGTGAGAAAGTGGCTCTCATTGACCCAGAATGTCAACTGAGGTGGTTCGAAGGAAGATACTGACTTGAGATGTAAAGGTATTAAGGGATATAGCGAATAGGCAGGTAACTGGGATTAAAAAGAGCTGCCTTGACTAACAAAAAATAATGCTGGCATGAGCCTTGTCTATGCTTTTATTACCTCAAGACATGATTTCTTCTATAAAAAAAAAAACTTCAATTCTGGTCTCTTAAGTTTCATCTTAAACAAACTTCAACTTTTCTAAAACTACTGCACCCTGTCCTGTACTAAGCCCTGCTCGCCTATCACATCTATCCTTGCAGACCACTACTAACTTCCTGATCCCCAACACACTCACTCCCCTGTCTCTGTTTACAGATCCCCACATGCCTTGCTCCACTGAACCTCTGCAACATCTTCAGACCCTACATGCTAACTGCTGCTCATTGGTCCTCTGCATATCCTCTTCCCAGCACTCCTCGCTGCCTCGGCCGTACTCCCTAGAATTTCCTCCCTAAACCTCTTTGCCTTGCTACTTTTCTCCCTGACTTTAAAAGCCTCCTCAAAGTCTGTCTTTTCAGCAATATTTTTGGTCATCTTTCCTAACTCTTCTACTACCGCTCAGGGTCTGATTGCTCCTTTGTGAAGTGCCTTGGGATGTTTTATAATGTTAAAGGTGCTAAATAAATGCACATTATTGAGTTAAGTAAATACTACTGTAACTTTATTTCTGTAATTTAAGCAGAATGATCACATCGGAGCACAACAGTCCAAAAGATAGAAATGTAAGTTAAAGTATATACTTGCAGATCTAAGGCTGTGTAGTCTCTCTGGTGCAAAGATAGGAGAATCCTACTGTGAGTAATGAGATGAAGCTTCTCAATGTTTGAGTAAATTGAACTTTTTTTTTTCTTTTTCTGATTTAGGATTCAAATAACTGACAGTTGTACTATATAATGAAGTGGAATGGCACACGGTGATCAATCATCCCAAGAGCTGTGTCTAATTGATAGGACTATCAGCAGGTACGTTGTCACTCTCTCTACTGTACTAAATATTCTAATGTTCAAAGAATTCATATTCATTCATTTATTATTTTATATTAACTCTGCGACTGTCCAGCAGGAGACAAATGTTTTTAAACCCATGTATAATATAATTCATGTTTTACTGCCAAAAAATGTATTTGAATCATTTAAAATGAAGAGGATAAACTATTAACTTTCACTGGAATGTAACATTGTTCTAGTTTAATAAGCAATCCACTGCGTTTGGCCAAGAATCACAAATAAAACAAATGACTGTGAAATACCACACGGCCTGCAGCGGTTCAAGAAGGCAGCTCACCACAACTTTCTCGAGGGCAATTAGGGATGGGCAGTAAATGCTGGCCTTGCCAGCGACGCCCACATCCCATGAACGAATAATAAAAAAATAATTCTCTCTCATTACCTCTTAATGGTCATTCATTCTGTGCCTTTGTTAAACAGTGGTCCTTCTTCAACTCTGTTTTGTTTTGATGAATTATGGAACCAAGTTTGTAATCATGGATTTTCTGTGTTTTTACCATGGCATCCTGAACACTCACAGACAGTGAACAGGTCAGCTCCCAGGCTTCTGTCAAAGCCTCCCCTTGAGGTGGTTGCTTGGACGTTTATAATTGGATTTGTCCTTTTGCTCAGTCTCTTTGGAGAATTGCTTCATCTTGTCTTGCGTAAGGCCTGGCTGAGACTGGAGCCTCTCTGAATGTTGATGCACCAATGTACTTCATCACACAGTGATAGCATATGGTGTCTCCTCTTGTGCTTTTCTCACTTGGTGCGTTCCTAATCTCATCCATTCCATGTATTGGAGGTTGTGAGTGATGGTGAAATACTATTTTTTTGGGGGGGGGGGGGGGTGCAGGTGGGGGAAGATTTGGCCAGTTCACTCTGAGATCTTCTGGTGGCGAGCTCAAGAGTGTCATTGACAGAAACATGGGAATAGATTGCCAGTTTGGCCTCTTTAAGTTTGTAAATGGTACCTGAAAGGAAAGGGGACTAAAGTGGAACATATATGGTCAATATATTAGGTGCTACTTCATGGTTAAGGGAGTGAGCCTTTGGCTTAATGATACCATTCCAGCCCCTTAGTCAGAAGGTGCAGGGTTTGAAATACATTCTACGAGTTCCACGAGTGGAGACCAGAGATCCGGCTCTAAATTCTGGGTTATCCAGCGGGCCACTTGCATTCGTTGGTCCCCCCTCATATAGGTTGCGGGAAAACCCCCTCCCACTGTGTAGGACTAACCTATAGGAATGTTCCCGTTGCAGCCTGTTAGACTGTTAATCAGCCTGTAATCCTTTTGCTGCTTTGCACTATTCTCCAAGATACGCGAACAACAACTTCATGATTGAGCTTTAATTTTTATCAGTTTAACAGTCTAAATCTAACAAAGAGCTTGCATTTTTCTATAGCAGTTTTCACATCGTCCGGACATGCTAAAGCACTTCACAGCCAAATATTGCTTTTTGAACTGTTGTTTTGGAGGCAAGCGAGGCTGCCAGTTTGCTCATGTGAGATAAATGACCTGATAATCTGTTTGAGGTCTCCAGTTGAGGCATAGATGTTGGCCAGGATATGAGGAGAACTCCCCTGCTCCACTTTGAATAATGCCACTTTTGATAAAGTACTGTACTGAAGTGTCAGCCTAGATTATATGCTTTAGTCGTTGAATCCATTACCTTCTGTTTTCGGTCCCTGCCACAAACTCTGTTCCATAGCCACTGACTCCATCCCTCTCCCTAGCATCCGTTTGAGGCTGAACCACACTGTTTGCAACCTTGGTGTCATATTTGACCCTGAAATGAGCTCCCAACCACACATCCGCGGCATAACTAAAACCACCTATTTCCACCTCCGTAACATCGGCCGTCTCCGTCCCTGCCTAATTTCATCCGCTGCTGAAACTCTCATCCATGCCTATGTTACCTCTAGACTTGACTATTCCAACATACTCCTGGCCTCCCACGTTCTACCCTACATGAACTTAAGGTCATCCAAAACTTGGCTGCCCATGTTCTAACTCACACCAAGTCTTGTTCACCCATCATCCCTGTGCTCGCTGACCTACATTAGCTCCCGGTTAAGCAACGCCTTGATTTCAGAATTTTCATCCCTGTTTTCCAATCCCTCCATGGCCTTGCCCCTCCCTATCTCTAATCTCCTCCAGCACCCCCCCTATCTCTAATCTCCTCCAGCCCCCCCCCCCCCCCCGAGATATCTGTGCTCCTCTAATTCTGCCCTCTTGAGCATCCCTGATTATAATTGCTCAGATTATAATTGCTCAATCATTGGTGGCCGTGCCTTCAGTTGCCTAGGCCCTAAGCTCTAAAATTCATTGCCTAAACCTCTCCGCCTCTCTACCTGTCTTTCCTCCTTTAAGACGCTCCTTAAAACCTACCTCTTTTACCAAGCTTTTGGTCATATGCCCTAATTTCTCCTTGTGTGCCTCGGTGTCAAATTTTTTACAGTCCTGTGAAGCGCCGTGGGAAATTTTACTACTTTAAAGGCGCTATATAAATATAAGTTGTTGTTTTTCTGACTTAGAGGCAGGGGCTCTATTACTGGGCTAAGCTGACACTTAACAAATGTTTTATAGTAGTTTTGCACACAGAAAAAATAGTCTCTGCTTTTTCTAATGTTACGTTTCTTTTGAAGTGATTTTATGTCTGTAACCCACTCAGTACTATGCCCTGTTAATGTAAAAATTAAAATATTTTTACTCCCCAGTTTGAGGCTTTTCCTGAAAATATTAGGTATGTTATGCTTTCTAGATTGTTGACTAATCATATCTAGAGGTGCAAGAGGAATTTTTTTTTTTTTTTTTTTTGAGTTACTTGCTCAGTCCAGCTTATTAACTTTAGGAAATAGGGGCCTTTTAATTTAGCTGCAATAAAGGTCAAGTATATCTCGAATATGATGGACTGTTCAGTTTGACACTGATGCTGTGTGTTAATGAATCTTAGTCTAATTGCAGAGGGCAGGGTTCAGCATCAGATTTGTTAATTTTCCTTGCTGTTAATGGCACTTTCGGGCTTGGCGAACAGTAGGCCTGCTCATTTTTGTGTCTAATGTGTTAATTAGTGTGCAATTTTAAAAATGAATAATAAATTGATGACAATTAAGCAATTAATGGTAGAATTGCTTTATTTCTATAATTAATCACTGCAGCTGACACTATTGCTTTTTAAATATTTTACCATTTATTGAAACCGTTTACCTTAATTAAGTATTCCATGCTCGTGCTCACTGACAGTGATGTCAATGAATTGCTTTCCAGGATGTTGAACACCTAATTAACTAGATGTATTAACAGTGAAAGCCAGCTTAAAACAATGCTGCACATCTGTCAGTTACCCAGCAAATAAATTTAAAGACTGGTTGACACAATGAAATCAACTGTTTTGAGGAAACAGAGCTAAAAGCTAGTTGAAATGTTCCTGCGTGAAGAGTACTAACTGTTATATACACACTGGCTCGATGAGCAAATAATTACTGTGACTGACTTCATTATTTACATTTGTCTTTTTTTAATCGAGTGATACTATTGCATTCTCTACTGTTCCACATTCCACTACATTTAGAAAGTAAAGGTTCAGAATGCAAATAGAAGTTTTGGATATGTACTTTAAAAATGAGGTTATGCTAGAAACTGAGAAAAATAACTAACTTGCTTGTATAGCATTGTAGAACTAAACTACTGTGTAAATGTAATTACACCTCCGCACTCCCTTCCTGATTTTTTTCCCCCTCCCCTCAAGTCTTGCGTTACCAATTCTCTCTGTATCCACACTCTCTCACAAACAAGGCTCTCCCCATCCACAATCTCTCAGGATGAAAGCATTAGCGTGTTTGACCTGAACAAAACTTAGCTCATCAACTGTGACTATTTTACATCCTTCACTAAGGCTGCCCTATCTGGCTACAGGTTCCACCACATTTCCCACCCAAGCTGTCATGGCTCACATTAACAGTTCTAGTTAATTATGATAAGCATCTTGAAAAGCAGTTCATTGACATTACAGTAGGTAAGCGCCAGCTCCACAATTCCTCTTGGCCTTTCCCTTTACTCCTCTGGCACCATTTTCTCATTTGAATACCTCTCTCTAACACACATCTTGCCTCTCCAAGATCCTCTTTTTCCTCACCCAGATCTCAAAGTACCCAGTGCCTTCTTTGCTGAAATCTCTGTTTTGTCCTCACTAAACCGATACTCTGAGCAGACCCTTGTCCTTGGTAACATTAGCCTGAGCCATAAATTCATGTATCCCACTCTCCTGATTTATCTGTCTTCCATTTGCTTCACAAACTCCTCCTTCAAATACTTCCATCTACACCCATTCCATTGATCTTGCTATCATCCAAGACTACGTTCCGAGGTCATGCTCACTGACCGGACTATTACCAATCAACTTTATGTATTTTACTATAAACATGTCCATGTCCACCTCTAACATCGCCACCCTCACTAATGCCCTCCAATTTCCAATTCACTCTTTTCTAAAATTGGACCTGTCAATCTGTGCCATAACTACCTTGAATCCAACTTCAGTGCTCTCAGTCCCAGATAGCTTCTTACCCCTATTATTCTCCCTGGTACAACAACTGTCTTTATGGTCTCGAAACCATGGGCCAGAGACCAGAATACATGGACAGTATACATTTCCTACTGTCTACGGCCAAATCTGTCATGATCAACTTAAGTAATATGCATCCTCCTCCCATAATGAAAAGTTCTTATCCCCTGGAGGGTTTGGCAACCCCAAATCCTTTTCTCCAGCACAAACTGTCTCTTCCTCTTATTCTAGATGTAAAGAACTTGTAGATTTATTTGTTTCTAAAATTGAGGCCACCTTTCTGTACCTCATCTGCTCCCCCCCCCCTCCCCATTTCCCTACAATCCACCTGTCTCCTAAATTGTTTCTCGGCCCAGAATCTCAACATTGCAGGATCTCCTCTCCTGGTCCTTATCAGACTCATTTCTTTGATAAAGCTCACTGCCTGCTCTCTTAACCTTCCCCTTTCAACTTAACTTCTAACTATTCAACTTCACTTCTTGGCTCCACTAGCATTGTCACTTCTTCCTTTCTTCTGTCATTATTCCCACATCTTCTAAAACTGACATCATTACCCCTCTCCTTTAAGAAGTGCGCCCTTGTCCTTCAAATTATCATCCTATCTCCAAACTGACCTTACTATTCACAGTGTTTGAATGTTTATTGCTACCCAAATACACCCTTACCTCTCTCACTACTCCATATTGCAGTCCCTCTAATTGGATTTCTGGTCAGTCCAGACCACCTTGGTCAAAGCCACTGATCATATTCTGTGTCCCTACACTGATATCCTCAAAGGTTTTATTCTCTTGTGGTTCCACTCCTACCTGTTGCTATATATCTCCCTGCTTTGAGTGGCCCGCTCTCACCGCTCGCTCCCGCAACCGGAGCGAGGTGTTCGGCGAGTCGGGCGGAGGCAGCGCAGCGCATCGGGACGCAGCAGCAGCCACGTCGACCCGCTAGAGCACGTCGGCTGGCTGCTCCTCAGCGGGGAAGCATTCCGACTGGGAGGAGGGGAGCCGAGCATGGCGGCCAGAGGCCGGACCGGAAGCGGGAGAAGCAGGCCCGGGCCGTCGGACCGTGGAGCCGGCGACGGTGAGGTGGAGGCCGCGGCGACTGGAGGATGTGTTCGGCGAGTCGGGCGGAGGCAGCGCAGCGCATCGAGCAGCAGCAGCAGCCATGACGACTCGCAGTCCGACTGGGAGGAGGGGAGCCGGGAATGGTGGCCAGAGGGTGAGCGGGAGAAGCAGGCCACCACACGTGGAGCCGAGCCGGCAACAGTGAGGAGGAGGCCGCGGTGACGAGGAGGGCGGAGCGGCTGAGGGACATCGTGCTCCCACTGCCACTGGATGCCAAAGAATTGACTTTCTGAACACGGCGCTGTAAAAATAGCTGACGTGTCCCTACGGGGAGTAAGCATTCCATTGTACTAGTACATATGGCAAATAAAATTGAATTGAATTGAATAGAATATCCTCAAATGATTTCTCCTCCCATGCTTGCAAGGTCACTTATGAGAAAGCTCTCTTCTTATTCATCATCTACATTCTACCCCTTGGCAACATCATTCACAAGTGTGATTATACATGTACACTGACTCTACCCAACTCTCTTTATGTCACCACTATTGAGTCCAGATTGTTACTGTTCTATCTGATTGCCAGCCCACTATCTAATGTAGATCTATTTCAGACATGCATCCTGGCTATTTTACATGTTACCTGCTTACCCTCAAAAGCCTGATTTAAAAAAAAAAAAAAAATCATTTTCTTAGGCTATGTCTTCAGTAGCTTCTCTTTCTCCAATGCCCCCCTGCCCCCCCCCCCCCCCCACGGCCAATCCCACCCAATTCCTTTACTTCTTGCTCAGTGTCAACCTCTTTCTCTCCTCCCCACCCTTGTCGAGTACGCTGTGGTGTTCTTTTACATATAAGATTGTGAGGGGGCTTGATCGGGTGGATGCGGTGAGGATGTTTCCACTGATGGGTGAGACTAGAACTAGGGGGCATAATCTAAGAATAAGGGGCTGCCCTTTCAAAACTGAGATGAGGAGAAACTTCTTCACTCAGAGGGTAGTAAATCTATGGAATTTGCTACCCCAGAGAGCTGTGGAAGCTGCGACATTAAATACATTTAAAATGGAGATAGACAGTTTCCTAGCAGATAAGGGAATTAGGGGTTACGGGGAGAGGGCAGGGAAGTGGACGTGAGTCTAGGTTCGGATCAGCCATGATCCTATTGAATGGCGGAGCAGGCCCGAGGGGCCGTATGGCCTACTCCTGCTCCTACTTCTTATGTTCTTATAATTGCTACAGGAAACTCTCGTTTAAACGGCACCTAAATATCCGGAATTCTCTATTAACCGGCAAAATTCTCACTCCAAAAACAACACCTCAATAACCGGCAATGTTGCCGAGTCCGAGTCTCCCACAGTGCCGAGTCAGTCAGTGGGGGTAGTTCTCCAAACTGCCACTACTCGGCTTCTTGGCGCTGTCGGAAGTTGGAACACCTCAATACCCCTGTAACAGGAGTCTGGCTCTCCCGCGCTGCCAGTAGTCTCTTCTGATCCGCCATTTTACAGGGGTACTGTGTGTCTCCCACGCTGCTGGTAGTCATTGCATTGCATTACCCTCAACTGGCAGTACTGTACTTAATCAAGCATCTTCCACCATCCATTTAACACAACATTCTGTAGGTGAGTACCCAATTACTGTATACTGCACATTTCTTGATTTAAAATTTTTTTTCTTTGTTAAAAATAGCCTCGGTAGATAACCCCCTCTGTCATCCGGAATTTTTGATCAACCGGCAACACACCGGTCCTGTCAGTGCCGGATACCAAAGAGTTTCCTGTATATAAATGCAACTTGTAGGTTGTAGCAGTAAATATCTTCTTTTTGGATTAAAATAACAATTGGGCAATGTGGTAAAGGCCAGTTGCTGATTAATATTTAAAAAGCACTGTCGGAGGTGCCGTCTTTTGGATGAGAAGTTAAACCGAGGCCCCGTCTGTGCTCTCAGGTGGACATAAAAGATTCCATGGCACTATTTTGAAGAAGAGCAGAGGAGTTATCCCCAATGTCCTGGCCAATATTTATCCCTCAACCAATATCGCTAAAACAGATTATCTGGTCATTGTCACATTCCTGTTTGTGAGCGCTTGCTGTGCGCAAATTGTCTGCCACGTTTCCTACATTACAACAGTGACTACACTTCAAAAAATACTTCACTGGCTGTAAAGCGCTTTGGGACGACCGGTGGTTGTGAAAGCCGCTATATAAATGCAAGTGTTTTTTAAAAAAAAAAAAATTAAATTTCATGTCAAATTCATATATTCAAAAAGTAACAAGTAGATCAATGTCAAAGGATAATGTCTTCACTTTACAAATTCAGTGTACCTAAAATTCTGATATTATCCAAATCATGTATGTGTCTATCAATAATTTAATAAGATTTTTAAAATCAATTCTGATAACTGGTCCACACCCAAAATGTTAACCTGTTCTTCTCTGTCCGTATGCTGACAGATCTGCTGTGTATTTCCAGCATTTTCTGTTTTTAAAACAAATTGTCCAGAATATATTTTAATTAATTTTCTCTTTCTTTTTAATAGCTTGTTAACAGTACCTTTAAGCCCAAAGATTCGATCACTCAATCTCCATTGCAATCAAATCGCCAGAATTGAAGGCCTTGGCCAAGTGTGGCAGTTGCGGCATCTCGATCTCTCCTCCAATCAGATTACTCGTATTGAAGGATTGGAGACACTGGTGGCCTTGCGTACACTGAATTTGTCCTGTAACTTTATAACCAAAGTAGAAGGTTTGTAAATGTCATTGCACTGAAATCATATGTAAAAATATTCCAAGTTATATTGTTGGGATGTGCTAATTCTGCATTTATTTACTTGAACAAGACCTTGTTTAGGTCACAGTTAAGTATTGAATACAGTTTTGGGCACCCCATTGTAGAATGAACATAGAAAATGTGAAAGGTGCAACTTGCATTTACCAAGATATTGCCAGAGATGAGAGTTTACAGTTAGGAAGAAACACTTAAGAAACTGGGGCATTTCTCACTAATCCAAAATAAAAACAGAAAATGCTGGAAATACTCAGCAGGTCAGGCAGCATCTATGGAGAGAGAAACAGAGTTAACGTTTCAGGTTGCTGACCCTTCGTCAGAACTGGAAAAAGTTAAAGATGTAACAGATTTTTAAGCAAGGGAAAACGGAGGAGGGGAGGCAAGAGCAAAAGGGAAGGTCTGTGATGGAATGGAAGGCAGGAGGGATTAAAAGACATTTCTCACTCGACCTGACAAGAGGTCTCCAGGTTAGAAAGGCTTAAGATGTGTTAAATCTTGATATTATTACCATTGGATAGCTTTTTCCGAGAGCCAGTGCAGGCACGATGTGCTGAAATTCTCTGATTCTATTAAAATCTCACTCTCTTTGATTCTGCCTTCAGTCTAATAATGTGAAGTTATTATTCATATCGGTTTTGGATGTTATCTGTTGTGTGGATATTCAAGTGGAGCCTTCATAAACTGATTTATAAAATATATATATACCATGTTTGACGTTACTTAGCTGCCTGGTTTCAGAGCAGCAAAATCCAGCAACTGTGTTTTGTAACTGGGAATTCCAGTTTATAAATCGCTGTTATACAGGGGGATTAAAATACAGTCTTGAATTTCTTGTGGATATCTTTCTTAAGATAGTATTTGTGCCGTATAGTACATAAAACCTGTTGACATTAACATTTGAAAAATATTGTTCTTTTTAGGACTTAATGGACTTATCAATTTAACTAGATTGAATTTGTCATACAATCGCATTACTGACTTAAGTGGTAAGTAAAGGTTCTTTTGCAATTTCAAACTAGTAATATGTCTTTAATGGACAAGTATTGCTGCTGTCATTTTAAGTTTAGGTGAATTGTGGTTGTTCGCATTTAACTGAGTGCCAACTTCAAAACTGAGTTAAGGTAAATCTCGCTGTCCTGTACATTGCTTTGCTTAACCTGGAAGATGCTCTATTAGAAGTGGATAGGACTAACTGTAAATGTTTTTCTTTGTTTTGTTTTCTACTTCTTTCCAGTTTTTTTCCCTCCTCTCCTGAAGGAGTTGTTTATTTGCTGGGGCATGTTATAAGTACTAGTGCCCTCGGGTACCTTGGCCAAGTTGACATTATTTATCTATGAGTTTTGACACTGACTGTCAGCAACCTATTCAATCTTAGGGGCAATGAAGCTGAGCTTGATCCTATCTTCATCTAACATTCATAGATTTGCAGTTTTATTATATATTGTTGATAGCATTCTCGAGCAGGAACTCTGGCTGCTTTTCCTCCCCCCCCCCCCCCCCCCCCCCCACATCTTAAACCAGGGGCACAGAGCCCAGCAGCTGCCCAGCCTGAGGATGGACTGTGGAACAAACGGCATTAGTTATTGTGTCTATATTAACTTTAAAAAATAAAATAAAATGTTGCAATTGTGAATGAAGATTGCCTGAAGCAGATGTAACATTATTATCTGCAAATAGTAAACCTTACACCAAATTCACTGCTGTGCAGAGGTTTTAATCAATATACATTGATTGTGAAATAATTTAGGGTAGCTGTGTTACTCTAATGTATTATTCATATTTATTTTCAGTTGCTTAAAGTGCTGTGCAAGTGTTACTTAAGTTAAATTCTGAATTTCTCTTCCTATTGCCCACCCCTTCCTATTACCTTTTCTCTTGTTCAAAGCTGGAAATAGTTAGTCCTATATGGTTTCATCCCTGCATGTTTAAAAATGAGATACAGTCCTCACCACTGACATTGTCCCCGTTTACCCCAGACAGCTGCCTATATTGGGCGAATGGTGCTGACCATTTGTCATTCCCATAGCCGTCAATTACAAAGGCGCCTCTTAAACCGTGTTAAGAGGGACGGCTATTTTGGACAGTTCAAGCAGCTGTCCGGGGTCATCTTCTGTCTGGCCCCCTCTACTGCTGTTCACCCTGCAGCACTGTTTTAATGTACATTGGTAAAAAAGGAGCCAGTTGAGTAATCTCTTTAGAGATCATAGAATAAAAATTTACGGTACAGAAGGTGGTGATTTGGCCTATCGTATCTGCTGGACTTTCAGATCTCAGACCAACTGTACTTAGCAGATATATTTCCTTATTTGAATCACCCCCTTATTAACTGTTAATTCCTTACATTTACAATGATGTCTTATTAAAAGTGGTGGCACTGGCATTATTTTGGGTGCTCATCTGCCATAAAGTCTGTCAAACGTTGTACAGGACCCCCTCCCCCAGCATGAGTCGGCACCTTTTTTGTGTTTTTTTTTAAAAAAAGCTTCTGATGGGTAAAATATGAGACAAAGGAGCGGTGCAAACCCAGGCTTTAACATTAAGCTCAGTTAATCACCTGGAGGTGTTTGGTGTTTGACAGCAACGAAATACTGTAAATCATTATACCAGCCGTGGCATTTAGCGGGAGAAATTGCATTTGCACGAATATACCTGCTATATGCGGTGGAGTAGGAATGTCATTCTTTTTTAGGTTTTCAAAACTGTCTTTCCTTCCTGCAGCCTTGAGATTTTTGTAACCCAAGCTTATTAGCATTATATACTCATTACTTCCTGTTTTACTTTTTTCTTTTCAACCTTGGAGGTGTCCTTCATTATGCAACTTGGCCCATCAGCTTGGTTTCTGAAATTTTTTAAAAATGCACTTTAAACCAGTCATCTACTTGTGTCACTTGTAAGTATACTGGAAATGAGTGTTATTTTTAAAACCTTTTCTGCAATTTTCAACATCTATGCTATAAATAACATGTAGTGAGGAGCATAAACATTGGCATGGACTCGTTGGGCCGAATGGCCTGTTTCTGTGCTGTATATTTCATGCAAGTGGTACTCAGTGGTTTAAGAAAAATAAATTACCAGTGAGTTGGACCAGTGTAGCTTGCTGGCATTTTGGGCTTATGAGGTTAAAATGTGTTGGCTTGACTCAGTTGGTTGTACATTTGCCGATATTATAGCATCTGTAACTGAACTTCATAAATAGTTCATTGGTTGTGAAATGTTTTGAGACATGCTGAGGGCATGATATGGCACTATATAAATGTCAGTGTGTTCACGCTCTCTCTTATTTGTCCCCCCTTCCTCTCTCCCAAAATCACTCTCTTTTGGAAAACCAGCATTCCATTCTTCCTAAAGTCTGTACAACCAAAGATTAATTAGCTCATGAAGTTTAAAGACAAACTTGCAAATAAAATATAGCAAAATTGTAGGCAGAACCTAGGGCCAATGGAAATTTGAGAGAGGTTTGTGACAATTGATCACTGTTTATCTTGATATTGGAAGCAAATGAGCCAGAGTGGAGCCAATAACACAGCTCAGGATTGGTCAACTATGGCTCTTTTGCTTTATTTAGCACCTGTCCACTCACTAAATCCGATATGTAAAATAATATGCAATAGGAGCAAAGTAAAGGAAAATCAACCCAGAGATTTAAAGTAAATTGGAAACAAAGCATATGAAAAGATACATTGATGGGGTAGGTTTCAACATTTCTGGCATTGTATTCTGCTAGTTGTAGTCACAGTGCGAATATCCGTGAACGTACTAATATGCTGTAACAAATCTGTTCAGCAAGTAAATAGGAGCTTGTTAATGGCGGAGAGACAAATGCTGACAAAATTGTGGCAGAAATGGAGACTATTACAGCAACAGAGGGGATGTCCGAGAGAGCATTCTCTCAGCTAGTTACACTGCATACAGTCTTATTTAATTTATTCAATAGTGATTTGCTACAGTCTTATTCAATAGTAATACTGCTACCCCTTTAAATCATTCAACACGAATAGTGGGCAAATCGTGTTTGTAGCAACACGCCCACAATAAGCATTGGGGGACTGCATTTGGAACTTATAGTTTTTGTTACTTTTTCTGGCTCTTTAGAAGAATGAAATATCAATTTTGATCATCTGTCAGAGTCTTTGGTTGCATGGTCTATTTATTTTCCCCACAGACCTGCAGTCTTGTTGCTTTCTGGCTCTGGTGTACAACATTCTTTCTGGCTCACCCCCAAAATTCTATCTTAGCCACCCATTTAACCTCCTTTCCTGTCACATCCAATATTGTATCATTGGTTATCTTTCATGGATGAAATCTCACTGTTTTCCAACTTTTCTTTATTAATTTGTTACCGTTTTGAATTTCTCTTCTGTTTTCTTATTTTCAGATTTTCTCAACCCTGTCGTTTTTATAGGTGCATATTTATAATTGCTCTAGAACTTGAAGCAACAAACTCTTTTTTTCCCTCTCTGTGCTAGTGAGTTCAGTGTGACTTTTCAAAAAAGAATTCCCTGTGCATCCTAATTTTCAATTTCACTTCATTGTTGTTCCCTTGTTAGTGTAGGATCCTATAGAACTCCTGGAAACTGTCAGTATCTTGATGTATGTGAAAGTCTAATTTGCACTGCTTTTACTCTGGCTGAGGCTTAGATGGTCTAATTTTTTGCCACCAGGAGGAAAAAAAGCTGCCACACCTCGGTCAATACGTCGGTGATGCATTTGCAGTCTAGAAAGTTTGCTCTCTGAAAACTCCTGGATCAACTAGGCAAATGGAATGATTTGTAAAACTAAGCATCAGTAGTGGTTGAAGAGAACAGGTTTGAAGGATTATCCGGGGCATAGTTGTCGGGAGAAGCAAGGATAGAAGATTGCAGATCTGATTAATTAGAAAGCGGTTGAAGTATATTAAAGCAGCAAGGACAAACTCCCAAGGCAACCATTTTTGTTGTGCAGACTAATAGAACTGACTGCCTCATTTAATTTACCGAAAGAGAAATGGACATCATTATCCCTTTTACAGGATTGCATGGTAGATAGAGGAAACGTGATGAGCTGTAGGATATAATTTATGTCCTGCAAGTGGCCACCCTGAATATTCTGTCTCTTGAACTTTGCATAGTTAACCAGTCTTCCCAATGTTTAATTGGAGAACACTACAGCTCATTCAGGACTGGATGTTGGACAAGCAGTCTGACAAAACAGAGGCGGTGGAGAAGTTGAGAGGTGATAGTGCGGAAGAGCTGGGTATCATCAACATGCATGTAGAACCAGGCGTTGTGTTTTCCGATTGTCACTGAGGTGCAAAATTGTTTATATGCAGTGCAGAGCTATTTAAGTTTTTATAATGCTAGTCCATCTGTAATGTTCACGTTGAAAAATAAATGGGAGTAGGCAAGCAGTTTTGAATGCTAGGACCCAATTATGTGTGCAATTGGCCCGAATATGAATGAAGGACTTTTTTTTTGAATTTATATAACGAGAAGGACCACAGCATAAGAACAGAAAAAAGAGGCAAAGGAATAAAATCTGAAAAAGGGTAAATTTTATAAACTAATGTAAGCTGACTGTGCCCATGGTTCAGCTTGATCATACATGCACCATTGGACCTGACTGGAATGCAAAGAAATGGGGAACAAAGGCCAGGAGAAAAAATGAAGCTGCAGCCAAGGAGGAAAAGTGAGTCCCAGGCCCTCAAGAATGGTGGGCATATAGAGAGTAACAGTAGTATAGAGATGTGGAATACAGTAGACAAGAATTTATGGGTAACTTTTGGGGTGCAAGGGGTTTACAACATTTTTAATAGGTTTGTTATCTTTAATAAATATTATTTTACAGCTATATATTCAGCTGGGTCAGAAATAAAAAGTGGGTCCACTTTGGGGGAAAAATTAAATGCAGCGACATGATTGGTTGGAAATTGCAACCTTTAAATTTGTTTCTTTTTGTTTTTTTCTCCCTTTTTTATTCAGAGAAACAAGTTCATACAAGCATCTGTTAAAGGAGAGCGGTTTTTAGTACATTTAACACATGTGGGTGGTCCTGGGGGCCATACTAAGTTAGTGAGGTCCCTCAGGTTTGGCTGGATCATTGTTTTTCAGAGCCCTGCTATAGAAAGGGATCTTGCAAGGTTGGTTGTTGCCCTATGGGTAATTCTAGGGCTCCAAACCAATGGGATTAAGTCTCTGTTAATTTGTTGTGCTGCTCAAAATTGTTTTTTTTCTTTCATTCTTGAGGGGCAGTCTGGATGTGTATAGGGAATGTCTGGGTAGTGCAGGCTTCCAGGAAAGGGCTCCAGACTGCTTGGTACTTAGTTCCAGGAACAGTCTAAACTACCTGTACTGACGAGCCTATGTCCCACAGGTGTTTCATCCACATGTTTGCGGTGTGAAAGTTTGCACTTTGCCAATTGGGTGAGAATAATGTATCCTCTTCCAGCTAGCAGTGATAAATGTGCTAGCTTATGAATTGCCAGAGGTGTTTGTTCTTCATTGGATAAGCACAAGCTCAGTTCTGCAAAATTGTGAACCCTGTCATGTTCTCTGTGGCCTCCTGCCCAGAATGGCTAAATTCTAGGGCATGACCAGAATGTGTATAGCAGTTTGTCTTTCTAGCTGCAGCCCATTCCCCAGCGAGGGATGGGATTTTAAAGCATTTTAGGAATTTGGTACACTGATGTATTATCCTGAGCAGGTCCTCTTGTGTTCTGCTGCAGTTGGTAGTTGTGAGTATTTGCTTTCATATCTGTATCCTTTCTTGCTCTGCTATCTAGTACTCTTGGACTTGTGTTATCTTTTTTGATTTGGAGGTGAGCTTGGCGATATGCTTACTGGGAGTGGTTGCTTTTCTGATCATTTCAGTGAACAAGATGCATATTTGCAGCAGTTCCACTACAGACGACTTTCATTTGCCACCATGTGATAGACTTTTTAATCATATAGATTTCCCTGTGCTTTTTTATGTCGCTGCCACATTTGGTTCCCCACACCCCTCCTGAAATCATTCAATCCTTGCTGGCATACTGTTTAACAGCTAACAGACACCCTCCATATACATCTGTGAGCCTTGATAGTGACATCTAATAGCCTGCTGACATTGGCAATTATCACAGCAGAGCCTGATTGTGTTCTCCCCTGTACTTCCAACATGAGTAGCTGGTTACTGATCGGAAGCAGACCAAGGCACCATGGGGGACGGGGGAGGTGGGAAGAGAGAGCAGAATAGAAATGTGGTAATAATCTCTGGATTATTGCCTGAGCAACATGCAAATTGGCATAGAAGCAGTCAGATCCGGAGAATTAACACGTGGCTAAAGGGCTGGTGTGGAAAAGAGGGGTTCCTTTTCATGGGACACTGGCACCAGTACTGGGACAGGAAGGAGCTGTACGATGGGACGGGTTCCACCTGAACCGAGATGGAACCCATGCCCTAGCAGTAAGGGTAACTAGGAAGGTGATAAAGGCTTTAAACTAGTAAGATGAGGGGAGGGATCTACAAGAAATGAAACCAGCCTAAATATAAACAAAACAGGAAAAGAGAGCATAGGAAAGAATAAAGTAAGGGAGGACATTGATGGCAAGGTAATAAATTATAGAACAGGAGTGTAAAAACAATGGTTAAAAATAAAGTGAAAGGAACTGCTGTTAAAAATGAGTTATAGGCCTAGAAATTCAGTTAGGGGCGCCCAGCTCGCCTGGGCGCCGGAATTACCGCTGCACGCGGAGCCACTTGCGCCAGCGGGAAATTCAGTTTCAGCGCCCCAAGTTGAAGCCGGCCGCTAAACAAGGGTTTCGGCACCCCGCTTGGGGCGCTGAAACTGAATATCGGCGTGTAAAGTGCCGCAGCGCCACCCGCTGCGGCACGGCAGCCTGCGGTACTGCAGGCCTTCCTCTAATTCTTAAGGGGGAGGTGCCTGCAACAGCGCGATCCCCGCTCGCGAGTGCCGGCAAATGAGCCCGGCACCAAGGAGAAGTGCCGGGCTCTCTGGAAACAGCCGGCAATGCCGTGGGGGGGGGGGGGGGGTGTAGGAGGCCGGGGAAGGAGGTGCGGGCAGGCGGCCGCCAAAAAAGCGGCCGGCCGCACCTCCACCTTAAATCACCCCAGTACCGGCACAGGTAGGCCCCGTGTACCGGTCGCTGTTTGCGGCCGGCGTGGGCGAGGCGGCAGCAACCAAATATGGCCAGCGGGGCGCTGCGCACACCGATGACGTCATCGGTGGCGGCGCAGTGCTAATGGCTAACGCCGCCATTAGCGCTCCGCTAAATATCGCGGTAGGTTTGCACAGTGGCGCAAAAGCCCTCTTTGGGCGCAAACTGGTGGCGCAGGCCACTGAATTTCTAGGCCATACTGTCTGTACAGCAATGCACAGTGTCTGTAATAAAACAGGGGAGCTGGAGGCAATCATGCGTTGCAAGGAACCAAACATAGTAGGGATTACTGAGACATGGCTACAGAAAAATCAGGACTGGGAATTAAACATACAGCATATAACATATAGAGAGGGAAAGAGGTGAGGTGGAGTAGCTGTACTTATTAGGGATAACATACTGGCAGTAGAAGAAAGTGACGCAGCTATTAAAAGACAGAAATAGAATTCATGTGGCTAGAGATAAAAGATAATAAAGGATCAATCACACTAATAGGGGTAATCTACAGGCCACCTAATTGTGGAAGGGAGATGGAGGAAGAAATTTGCAAACAAATTAGGGAAATGAGTAAAAAAAAATAAAATAATAATAATCGTGGGGGATTTCAACTACCCCCGATATTAATTGGACAGAAGAGGTAAGTAAAGGGGATAAGGGAATGGAGTTCCTATAATGTGTACAGGACTCCTTTCTAACCTAATATGTAAAAAGCCCTACAAGGGAGGATTTGCTGTTGGATCGAGTAATGGGGAATGAGCCAGAGCAGATAAGAGAAGTAAAAGTAGGGGAACATCTCGGCAATAGTGACCATAATATAATACGATTTAAAATAATAATTGAGAAGGACATAAGTATGACGAAGACCAGGGTAATAGATTGGAGAAAAGCTGATTTTGAGAGGCTTAGAATAGAAAATAAAATGGACAACAATATTGGCAAGCAATGACATAGAACAGCAATGGGAAACATTTAAAACGGTGTTCAACAGATTGCAGGAACAATATATTCTGCTAAAAAAACAAGAACAAACTAAACACGAATGAGACACCATGGATGAAGAAAGCCATAAGGGAAAAATTGAGGGTAAGGAAAGAGGCATACATTAAGTACATGGACAGCAGGGAGGCATGATAAGGGGAAATACGAAGAGATTAGGAGAGAAGTCAAAAAAACAATTCAGAAGGCAAAGAGGAACTATGAAATTAAATTATAAAGGAACATAAAACAAAATAGAAAAATATTTTATAGACACATCAATTTAAAAAAGGAAGGTTGGGATGGGAATAGGGCCACTAAGGGATGGAAAAGATAATACCATTGGCAGTAATTGAGAGATGGCAGAAATGTTAAACAATTACTTTGCTTCACTATTTATCAGGAAAGGTAGAGAGGCAGAGAGGTTTAGGGAGGAAATTCCAGAGCTTAGGGCCTAGGCAACTACCAGGGAGATAGAACAGGTGGACATGACATTGAATCATGGGATTAGTAATGCAATAACTGCATTTAAAATAAAAAGAGGAGATATATTAAATAAACTAATGATACTTGGAGGAAAAAACACCTGGTCCGGATGGATTACATCCGCACATTTTAAAGGAATCTAGGGAAGAAATAGCAGAGGCATTACTACACATTTAATAATTCATTAGAAAAAGGTGTAGTGCCAGAGGACTGGTGGATAACTAACATAATAATACCTATATTTAAGAAGGGAGATGAAACTATAGATCAGTCATCGGCGGTAGGAAAAATAATGTAATCCCTACTAAAGGAGTAAACAAGAATATCTAGAAACCAAAAATATAATAATAACTAGTCAGCGTGGATTTCAAAAGAGAAACTCTTGCTTGACCAACCTCATTGAATTCTTTGAAGAGGTAAACGAGAGTAGATGAGGGTAATGCAGTAAATGTAATTTATCTGAATTTTCAAAAGGCCTTCAATAACTGGGGTGCCAGAGGAGAGGAGGGGAGAGGGGAGAGGGGAGGAGGCAGGGCGGGCCTCAGTTTAACATTACATCTGAAAGACAGCGCCTGTGGGCAGCACGGTGGCATAGTGGTTAGCACTGTTGCCTCACAGCGCCAGGGACCCGGGTTCGAATCCGGCCTCGGGCGACTGTCTGTGTGGAGTTTGCACATTCTCCCCGTGTTTGCGTGGGTTTCCTCCGGGTGCTCCGGTTTCCTCCCACAGTCCAAAGATGTGCGGGTTAGGTTGATTGGCTATGATAAATTGACCCTTAGTGTTAGGGGGATTAGTTACGGGGATAGAATGGGATATGTGTCGGTGTAGGGGTTACGGGGATCGGGTGGGATATGTGTCGGTGCAGGCTCGATGGGCCGAAATGGCCTCTATCTGCACTGTGGGGTTTCTGTGAATAAGGTATTCCATAATAGACTGATGAACAAAGTCAGAGAATGCGGAGTCAGGACAAGTAGCAGAATGGATTGCTGGCTGGCTTCAGGACAAAACGCAGAGAGTAGGGGTAAAGGGTAGCTATTCACAGTGGCAGAAGGTGGGTAGTGGTGTTCCACAAGGATCAGTGCTGGGACCACTGTTGTTCACAATTTACATTAACGATTTAGACTTTGGAATCAAAAACACAATTTCTAAATTTGCGGATGACACCAAATTGGGGGTGATAGCTAATAGTGAGGAGGACTGCCACAAATTACAGGAGGACATTAATAAACTTGCAGAATGGGCATAGAATTGCCAAATTAAATTCAACACAGATAAATGTGAGGTATTACATTTTGGTAGGAAGACTAGGGAGGTCACTTACTACTTGGAGGGTGTGAGTTTGGGTGGGGTAGAGGAGCAAAGGGATCTTGGAATACAAATACACAAATCACTAAAAAGTAGCAACACAGGTTAGCAAGGCCATAAAAAAAGCAAACCAAGCACGGGTTTATTTCTAGAGGGACAGAATTGAAAAGTAGGGAAGTTATGTTAAACTTGTATCGAACCTTGGTTATACCACACTTGGAGTACTGTGTACAATTCTTGTCGCCATATTATAAAAAGGATATAGAGGCACTGGAGAGGGTGCAGAGAAAATTTACAAGGATGATACCAGAAATGCGAGGGTATACATTATCAGGAAAGGATGAACAGGGTGGGTCTCTTTTCGCTTGGAAGAAGAAGGCTTAGGGGTGACCTAATAGAGGTCTTTACTCTATCAAAATATTTCATAATTTTAGATACAGAGAGAATGTTTCCACTTGTGGGGAAGAACATAACCAGAGGCCATCAATATAAGATAGTCACCAAGAAATCAAATAGGGAATTCAAAAGAATCTTTACTCAGAGGGTGGTGAGAATGTGGAACTTGCCACAAGGAGTAGTTGAGGCAAATAGTATAGATGCATTTAAGGGGATGCTAGATAAGCATATGTGGGAGAAGGAAATAGAGGGTTATGCTGATCGAGTTAGATGAGGAAAGACCGGAGGAGGCTCGAATGGAGCAAAAACACCGGCATGGACTGGTTGGACCGAATGGCCTGTTTCCTGTGCCGTATATCCTATGTAATCCGATGGAAGTGGGAAACCTGGCTAATACTTCCCTCGCTAACTCAGGTGCTTAGGCCAAGTGTAGTGCCCCTACAGGCACTCTGGCTTTTCATTTGTTCATGAGATGTGAGCATCGCTGGCAAGGCCAGCATTTATTGCTCATCTCTAGTTGCCCTTGAGAAAGTGTTGGTGAGCTTTCTTTTTGAACTGCTGCAGTCCGTGTGGTGAAGGTACTCCCACAGTGCTGTTGGGGAGGGAAGGAACAGCGATATACTTCCAAGTCAGGATGGTGTGTGACTTGGAGGGGAACTTGGAGGTGGCGGTGTTCACATGCGCCTGCTGCCCTTGTCCTTCTAGGTGGTAGAGGTCACGGGTTTGGGAGGTGCTGCTGAAGAAGCCTTGGCGAGTTGCTGCAGTGCATCTTGTAGATGGTACAGACTGCAGCCACAGTGTGCCGGTGGTGGAGGGAGTGAATGTTTAAGGTGGTGGATGGGGTGCCAATCAAGCGGGCTGATTTGTCTTGGATGGTGTTGAGCTTCTTGTGTTGTTGGAGCTGCACTCATCCAGGCAAGTGGAGAGTATTCCATCATTCTCCTGACTTGTGCCTTGTAGATGGTGGAAAGGCTTTGGGGAGTCAGGTGAGACACTCACTGCAGAATACCCAGCCGCTGACCTGCTCTTGTTGCCACAGTATTTATGTGGCTGATCCGGTTAAGTTTCTGGTCAATGGTGACCCCCAGGATATTGATGGTGGGGGATTCGGCGATATTAATGCTGTTGAATGCCATGGGGCGGTGGTTAGACGCTTGCTTGTTGGAGATAGTCATTGCCTGGCACTTGTGTGGCGCGAATCCTGAATGTCATCCAGGTCTTGCTGCATGCGGGCATGGACTGATTCATTATCTGAGGAATTGCGAATGGCACTGAACACTGTGCAGTCATCAGCGAACATCCCCACTTCTAACCTTATGATGGAGGGAAGGTCATTGATGAAGCAGCTGAAGATGGTTGGGCCTAGGACACTGTCCTGAGGAACTCCTGCAGCGATATCCTGGGGCTGTGATGATTGACCTCCAACCACCATAACCACATTCCTTTGTGCTAGGTATGACTCCAGCCAGTGGAGAGTTCCCCCCCCCCCCGATTCCCATTGACTTCAGTTTTACTAAGGCTTCTGGATGCCACACTCGGTCAGATGCTGCCTTGATGCCAAAGGCAGTCACTCTCGCCTCCCCTCTGGAATTCAGCTTTATTTTCCATGTTTGGACCAAGGCTGTAATGAGGCAGAACCCAAACTAGGCATCAATGAGCAGGTTATTGGTGAGTAAGTGCTGCTTGTTAGCAATGTCGATGACCCCTCCCATCACTTTGCTGATTGAGAGTAGACAGATGTGGCGGTAATTGGCCGGATTGGATTTGTCCTGCTTTTTGTGGACAGGACATACCTAGGCAGTTTTCCATATTGTTGGATAGATGCCAGTGTTATAGCTGTACTGGAACAGCTTGGCTAGAGGCGCAGCTAGTTCTGGAGCTCAAGACTTCAGCGCGACAGCCAGGATGTTTTCGGGGCCCAAAGCCTTTGCTGTATCCAGTGCACTCGGCCATTTCTTGATATCACGTGGAGTGAATCAAATTGGCTGAAGACTGGCTTCTGTGGTGGAGGGAATCCTCAGGAGAAGGCCAATATGGATCATCCACTCAGCACTTCTGGCTGAAGATGGTTGCAAACACTTTGAAGGGATAATTACTAGTCCTAGCCCTTTTCGGGCTACCCCGGATCAGGCGTATTCCCCAGACATTCACCTTCAACTAAAGTTAGAGATAGCCAAATCCTATAAGACGCTTAATTGGGTCTAAAGGTCCAGACTATCTCTCCCTAAAGGAAAGGAATGACTTGAAGATGTTACCGTCATCCAGATAGCACTTTTAATAAGTTTAACTAGACTGTAACCATCCGGATATTATGAGGGTCTGGAATACTCCTCCAGAATTCTGCAACTCCTCACCAAAGAGTGTACAGAGATTGAGTTCGCGAGTTTGATGCAGAAGTACTCTGAGACAATTCTAAAAATATATAGATTTATTAAAGAACCAACATGTAGTTAACAGCTGGTGATTCAGTCGCAACATTAACAGTTCAAAATACAAATAGCTTACAATTCTTATTCTCAGAGATCCTTATTCTCAAATCTTAACTTCGTTACATTATTACATTTCTACTCTATTCTTAATCCAGGATATCCTCCAAAATCAAAATACCTTGATTACCCGAGACTCAGAGTTGTAGGCTTACAGAGTGGTTCTCTGAAACTGAGAATCGCTTGCCCCTTCCAGCGACTTCTGTTTTCCTTATTGAAAGTTCTATATTTTATACCCTTTTTTCAGTGGTATATCCTTTGAAGTTTTCTGCTGATGTAAGCTAATTATCTCTAGTCATCTTTCTGTTGACTTATTTCTATTCTTACTGTCAATTCAGCTGTTAGCTTGCAGAATTCTGTCTGCTGTGTAGGTGTTCAAACCTATCATAAAAAACGGTTATGACAGATATATCTATTTGATGCCATTTTTACGAAGGACTTCTATTCAATTCTTAAATCACCTTAGCTGGTTGTAAGCAGACTTCGAGTCTCCTATGTGTTCCAAGTTCAATACAAAAACCATGTGATTGCTTGGTGCATCTATTGATGTCATATCTGCAAAGTCTTCTGTTTGTATCTTTTTACAACATGTAAATTAAAAACACTTCAACCGAGTACTTAATTGTTTTCCTAGGCATCTCAATTGGTTGTATTACAGACTTATGTCTCCTGTCTTTCATTTGATTTCATATTTATGAAGGCATATGGTTCTTTAATGTTCTGTGTTTCTGTTTCCTGACGTGTTGGTTTATAACACCTTAACATTATACCATTGTGCTCTTTCATGTGCCTGTTTACAAAGTGTTTGTTTAAAACAATTCAACTGGGTAAATCTTATTGTGTTCCTTCCAAAGCTCAGACTTTCTGGAAGCTCCAGTGGTTTGCTTCAATAGGGTCATTGTTTCAGTGTCAGCAACCAATTCCCATTTCAAAAGCTTGTATGGTGTTTACAGCTTTGTGTTAACAACTGATCTTATCTCAAAAGCCTGTATTCTGTTTACAGCCTGTGTCGTTGAGGCTTTTAGATTTTTAAACTCAGTTTGCCATGTTTTAATAAAGTCAGAATTCTGTTCATAGGATGGTGTATTTTTCTGAATAGGTATGCTCCTCCTTTACAACTTCAGCTTTGTCTTTTGCACTCGCGTGCTGGGCTTCACCATCATTGAGGATGGGGATATTCATGGAGCCTCCTCCTCCCTTTAGTTGTTTAATAGTCTACCACCATTCACGACTGGATGTGAAAGGACTGCAGGTCTTTGATCTGATCCATTGATTGTGGGATCGCTTCGCTCTGTCTAGCATGCTGCTTCCATTTTTTAGCATGCATGTTGCAGCGTCCCAAGGCTGGCACTGCATTTTTAGGTACACCTGGTGCTGCTCCTGGCATGCTCTTCTAATGAGCTAAGATGAGCTAACTTGGGGGATTGAACCTGGTACTCTTGTACAGGCCAGCTACTCACTGAATAAGCTTGCTAAGAGTTGGTGGTAATGTAGTCACTCTGTGCTTTGGCTGCACATTTAATGAATATGCATGTTTTAAATTGTGGCTGTTCATCGGGATTTTTATGCTTGCATAAATTAGCATATATTCAATTAATTCAAATTTGATGCATTAAATGAATTAAGAAAAAATATTTTTAGGCTTGCCAAATGAGGTCACTGAATCTATTTCCCACCACTAAATTCTGTAAGAATTGGCCCACCTTGTACATACTAATGTAAGATTTAACTGACCTAATTTATTGTGCTACTTCATATATTCATAGGGGTGCATTAGTGTAGTGGTTATATTACTGGACTAGTAATCCAGAGGCCTGGGCTAATACTTCAATGAATTCAAATCTCACTATTTTTGTTGGACAAACACAGTTTCAAAAAAAAAATCTGTTAAAATGACTTATAAAGTTGTAATTGAAGTCAGTGGAAGGGAAAATCGGGAGAGGTGTACAACGGGTAGCTGATCCAATATTGCCCGTTTTACACAATCCCTAGAAGTGAAAATTACGCCCCCCCCCCCCCCCCCCCCGCAAGAGTGATCAGCGTACGGAATAGACTTCCTTGAAAACTAGTGGAAGTGAAAACGCTGCAATCTTGTTAAGAAATAATTGAATGCTGAAATGGGGGGTACTTCAGGATGTTTTTGGATGGATGAACTAAGATAGGGCGATGGCCTTCCTCATCTGTAACTATCTTGTGATGTAGATCTATAATATATTAAAGATCTCAGCTGTTCCATGCATGTCCTGTAAGTGTAACACTTACCTGTCGAGCTTTTTCTATTCCATTTCCTTCATGCCTATCTGTGGCTTTTTTTGTTACAATTATCTGTCACTATTGAACGTAACCATTTAATTGTACATGCCACTAATTGAGTTCTTCAAGGTAGGTGGTGCTGTTGCATATTTGCGTCTGAAACCTCTCTGCTCTATCTCTTAAAGACTCTTTAAAGGAAGCAAATAATTTTAAAAAAATTACTGAAAGCATTGAAGAATGTTTTACAAGTGGAATGTGCCATTTATGACTAAGAAGTATCTTGTCACGTTTTTGTCAGCAACACCCTGAGCCTCTACCCTTCCCTCCCAACACTGCCACTAGTACCCTCCGAGCACAGCTGCACCAGCACTGTCCTCCCAGTCCTCCTACCCCCTGGGACGACTCCTACATTCAAGTACACCCACACCCAGTGCTACCATACCCAACACCTCTCTTCCACTCTTATTAAACATTGACAGCTCTTTTTAACAGCATGGCTGCACTCTCTTTCAGTTCTCTTTGAAACTTGTATCTCTACTTTTCTTCCATGATCTCTGTTCCTAATGTTCTCAAATCCACCGTTCCAACACTAATGACCCATGAGTCATCCCACCCCCACCAAAAAAAAAACTCCCTACGACTGCTACATATGTTCTTACAACTTACCCCTTGCTCACCTGGAATATCTTCCCTACTATCTTATCCTATATCCTGGGCTTTAGTAAAAGGTAACATTAATTCATATACAAAAAGAAAATATTGCAGATGCTGGAAATCTGAAATGAAAACAGAAAATGCTGGAAATACTCAGCAGGTCAGGCAGCATCTGTGAAGAGAGAAACCGAGTTAACGTTTCAGGTCGATGACCTTTTGTCAGACCTGGAAAAAAGCAGGAAATGGAACAGATTTTTAAGCAAGTGTAGGAGCTGAGAAAGGGGGGGAGGGGATGAAAGAACAAAAGGGAAGGCAGGCGAGGTTAAGAGACATTAAGAGATATTCAAGGCAAAAGGAGATGGTAATGGGACAGGTTAAGAAACAAAAGATGGCTCTAGATGAAGTGTAAATTGCGCTGGCAGAATGAAAGACCGCTACCATGTGGGAGAGAAGAAAAGAAAACACAACACAAAAAATATTTGGATTATAAAATACACTAAGTAGCATAATAGTTCCTCTATTGTTTCTTAACTCCAACCAAATAGATTCTGTCTTTGACTCCCTGTAAAATTTTCCTTAATCTGAACTGCTATCCCATTTTTTTTCCTTCCCTATCCTTCCTGAATTTGTTGTACCAAGGAATATGAAGCAATCCAATCCTCCCGTTTTTGAGCCTGGTCTCCGTTATCGCCACTACATCATATTCCAACGTGGCTATTTGCCCCAGCAGGTCACCTACCTTAATAACCTCACTTTGTGTATTTACGCACATGCACTCTGATGCACTATCAGCAACACCAAAGACTACGAGTTGAACTTATACGAAGTAGGCTTTTATTGACTAAGAACTGGAGCATGCCTCTGCTAGTGGATCCATCCTAAGAGCTCCCGGGGGAAGGGTGGTGAGTCACCTTTATACCCGGGCTTAGGGGTGGAGCCAGGGGCGGAGACATGCCCGGACCTGTACAGAGTTAACAGTGGTTTACCACACAGACATGTACAGAGTTAGCAGTGGTTTACCACATTCACCCCTCGTTTAAAAAAGAGTCCAGCGGGGTGAAGTGTTTCAAAAGTTCGTATACGAAAGTCTCTCCGGGGGTCTTGTCTGCCGTAATGATCTTCGTGGTGCCGGTTGCGGCGGTTCCTTGCCCGCGGCCGCTTCTCGCGTGGGACGGAGCACTGGCGTGTCGTCCTCTCGGGGTAGGGATGGCACCGGCATGTCGTCAGTTCGTGGTAGACACCCCGGTGGTGCGTCGTGGGTAGTGGTGGTGGGTGGAGGTAGTGGATGGTGATCGATGGTGTTTCGGGTGGTACCTGAGGGTGCAAGGTCTTGAATTGGGCGTACTGTGGGTTGGCGTGGAGGAGGTGAACCTTTTCGACCAGGGGGTCTGTCTTATGGCTCCTCGCGTGTTTCCTGAGCAGGACGGGTCCCGGAGACGTCAGCCATGGCGGTAGTGATGTCCCCGAGGTGGATTTCCTGGGGAAGACGAACATCTTCTCGTGAGGGGTGGCGTTTGTGGCAGTACAGAGCAGTGATCGTATGGAGTGGAGCGCATCGGGGAGGACATCTTGCCAGCGGGAGATTGGGAGGCCCTTGGATTTTAGGGCGAGCATGGCGGTCTTCCACACCGTTGCGTTCTCCCTCTCTACCTGTCCGTTACCCCGGGGGTTGTAGCTGGTAGTCCTGCTCGTGGTTATGCCCTTCTCGAGCAGGTACTGGCGCAGCTCGTCGCTCATGAACGACGAGCCCCTGTCGCTGTGGATGTAATTGGGGAAGCCAAATATGGCGAACAGGTCGTTGAGGCACCTGATGACTGTGGCGCTGGTCATGTCCGGGCAGGGGATGGCGAAGGGGAAACTGGAGTACTCGTCAATAATATTGAGGAAGTACGTGTTGCGGTCAGAGGAGGGAAGGGCCCCCTTGAAATCGACGCTGAGACGTTCGAAGGGGCGGGTGGCTTTAATCAGGTGTGCCCTGTCTGGCCTATAAAAATGCGGTTTGCATTCGGCGCAGACCTGGCAGTTCCTGGTCATGGTCCTGACCTCCTCGATGGAGTAAGGCAGGTTGCGAGCTTTAATAAAATGGGAGAACCTGGTGACCCCCGGGTGGCAGAGATCATTGTGGAGGGTCCGTAGCCTATCGACTTGTGCGTTGGCACATGTCCCACGGGATAGGGCGTCTGGGGGCTCATTAAGTTTCCCGGGCCGGTATAAGATATCGTAGTTGTAGGTGGATAACTCGATCCTCCACCGCAATATCTTATCATTTTTGATTTTCCCCCTTTGTCTGTTGTTAAACAAATGCTACTGACTGTTGGTCAGTGAGCAGGGTGAAACGTTTACCGGCCAGGTAATGCCTCCAGTGCCGTACAGCCTCCACTATCGCCTGGCCTCCTTCTCGACTGAGGAGTGTCGAATTTCGGGGCCCTGGAGGGTCCGTGAAAAGAAGGCCACGGGTCTCCCCGCCTGGTTAAGGGTTGCGGCTAGGGCGAAGTCGGATGCATCGCTCTCCACTTGGAAAGGGATGGACTCATCCATTGCGTGCATTGTGGCCTTCGCAATGTCCTCTTTTATGAGGGTGAAGGCCGCACGGGCCTCTGCCGTCAGGGGGAAGGAGGTTGACTTGATGAGGGGCCGGGCTTTGTCCGCATAGTTGGGCACCCACTGGGCGTAGTAAGAGAAGAACCCTAGGCATCTCTTCAGGGCTTTTAGGCAGTGGGGGAGGGGTAGTTCCAGGAGGGGGTGCATTCGGTCGGGGTCGGGGCCGATGACTCCGTATTCCACCACGCAGCCAAGAATAGCGAGGCGCGTGGTGCGGAACATACATTTTTCTCTGTTGTATGTCAGATTCAGCCGTTGGGCCATACGGAGGAATTTTTCTAGGTTGGCGTCGTGGTCATGCCGGTCATGGCCGCAGATGGTGACGTTGTCTAGATAGGGGAAGGTGGCCTGCAGCGCGTTCTGGTCAACCATCCGGTCCATCTCCCTTTGGAAGACCGAGACCCCGTTGGTGACGCCGAAGGGGACTCGGAGGAAGTGGTAGAGGCGACCGTCAGCCTCGAAGGCCGTGCACTGGCGGTCCTCAGGCCTGATGGGGAGCTGGTGGTATGCCGACGTCCGATCAATCGTCGAGAATACCCGGTATTGTGCTATCTGGTTGACCATGTCAGATATGCGGGGAAGTGGGTATGCGTCTAATTGCGTGTATCGATTGATCGTCTGGCTGTAATCAGTAACCAGGCGCTGTTTTTCGCCGGTCTTCACTACCACCACTTTGAGAATATAGAATGCAAAAATAAGGTAACAACTCGCTCCGCATGGCCAAGGACCCTGCCAATCTAAAATGGAGGACCCTGTTGGCCTAAAATGGTGGTGCAATGTCGACATCGCTGAGTCACTTGCATATTGTGAGAGATGATCATGTTAATTCAAGAAACTGAAGGCAGCAGGAAGTAAAATGCTAATATGGCTGGCACCCACGATGTCACACCTTGCTGGTGGAACAATGTAGGGTGGAGTGCAAAGGGTATACTGACAATAGGCGATCCGAAAACACATTACCATGCATTACCATAATGATTAGGTGATCGTGAAACCATTACCTGCATATTTTCTATATTATAAACCATTCAGTGAACTGTGACTTCTTTATTTCAAACTGCCAGGCCAGGAAATCACTTTAAACTGTGTACGTGCCTCGCTCGGGATTGGTGTAGAATGTACGATGTGTTAATGTCTTTTCAAAAGTAAAGTATAATAATGTGACCCACTGTATGAAAGATTGCTTGCTCTGGTGGAACCTGTCGAGACTCTGCTGGAGTCAGAACGATGCTGTATCAGAGTAAGTCTCCCGGGACAACAGAATAAAACAACTGTTGAACTAAACCAGTATTCTGACTCAGTGTTTGTACTGAACCAGATTGAGGACCAAAAAAATCCGTTTCAACAACTTGGGCTCGCCATGGGCTGGTGCTGCCCTCGATAATCCCTTCCCTCAGGAGTCTTTCTACTTCTGATTTAATAAAGCTCCTATCCCCGGCACTGTACCGCCTGCTTTTAGTAGCAATTGGCTTGCAGTCTGTGGCGAGGTTAGCGAACAACGGCGGGGGGGTTTGACCTTCAGGGTGGACAGGCTGCATACTTTGCGCGGCGCCGTGTTTAAATTCTGCCGGCTGCAGACTGTAAGTGGGGGCAGGGGCCCGCCATATGCCATCATGACGCTCTCCAGATGGCACTGGAAGTCTAATCCTAGCAGTACGGGAGCGCAGAGCTGTGGCAGGACGAGGAATTTAAAATCTCTGTACTCCACGCCGTTCACTGTCAGAGTCGCTACACAGTAGCCGCCGACGTCCGCCGTATGGGACTTTGAGGCCATGAAGACCTGGTGGCGTGTGGGCATAACCGATAGGGAGTAGCGTCGCACCATGTCGGGGTGGATGAAGCTCTCCGTGCTTCCGCAGTCGAAAAGGCAATTTGTGGCATGGCCATTTACCTTTACGTTCATCATGGACCTGGCTAGTTGATGGGGCCTAGATTGGTCCAGGGTGATGGAGGCCATCGTCGAGGTCGGTGGGTCGCTGTAATATTCGCCTGCGCCGGGGGCCTGGTCCTGAAATGGTGTCCAAGATGGCGGCTCCCCCGCGGCTGGTGGTGCCCAAAATGGCGGCCCGCGCGGCTCACACGTGGTTGGTGGGGTCCAAAATGGCGGCCTGCACGGTTCACACGCGGCGCTGCTGGAATTGGGGGTCGATTTCGCCCTGCACACTCTTGCGTAGTGGCCTTTCTTGCCGCATTTGGAGCAGGTCGCGTCCTTTGCTGGGCATTGCTGTCTGGGGTGCTTGGCCTGGCCGCAGAAGTAGCATTTCTGGCCTCTGGTCATTGCAGCTGTAGTTGGGCTGCTGGCGGCTTGTGGCCTTACCAGGTCCCAAGATGGCTGCTCCCGTGACATCCACGTGGCCATCCGGTCAGGGGGGTAGGCGTCCATGTTCTGGAGGGCCACGTCTAACGAGTTAGCGAGGGCCACCGTCTTCTGCAGGTCGAGCCCCCTCTGTTCCAGCAGCCTCTGCCGAGTATCGTTGGACCTGATGCCGGCTACGTAGGCGTCTCGGATCAGGTCTTCCGTGCATTCCTTGGCCGTCACCGCTTTGCAATTACAGGCCCGGCCGAGGACTCTCAGTGCCAGTAAATATTCGGCGCCCGATTCCCCGGGGCGCTGTTTTCGGGTAGCCAGGAGGTGTCTGGCGTAGACCTCGTTAACAGGCCTCACGTATTGTTCCTTTAGCGTTGCGATGGCGGCCGCGTAAGTTGTGGCGTCTCGGATGATCGAGTAGACTCGGTGGCTCACCCGTGAGTTCAAGACAAGCCGTTTCGCGTCATTTGTAGTGACGGTAGTGCTGGAGGCCTCCAGGAAGGCTTCGAAACAGCTCAGCCAGTGTTCAAAGTTATTGGCTGCACCTGCTGCTTGAGGATCCAGGTCTAAACGTTCCGGCTTCAAGATTTGCTCCATGTCAAAAATTTAGTCAATAAAATTGATGCACTATCAACACAGCACGGTGGCATAGTGGTTAGCACTGTTGCCTCACAGTGCCAGGGACCCGGGTTCGAATCCGGCCTCGGGCGACTGTCTGTGTGGAGTTTGCACATTCTCCCCGTGTTTGCGTGGGTTTCCTCCGGGTGCTCCGGTTTCCTCCCACAGTCCAAAGATGTGCGGGTTAGGTTGATTGGCTATGATAAATTGACCCTTAGTGTTAGGGGAATTAAATACGTGGGGTTACGGGGATAGGGTGGGATATGTGTTGGTGTAGGGGTTACAGGGATCGGGTGGGATATGTGTCGGTGCAGGCTCGATGGGCCGAAATGGCCTCTATCTGCACTGTGGGGTTGCTGTGATTCTGTGAACACCAAAGACTACGAGTTGAACTTATACGAAGTAGGCTTTTATTGACTAAGAACTGGAGCATGCCTCTGCTAGTGGATCCATCCTAAGAGCTCCCGGGGGAAGGGTGGTGAGTCAACTTTATACCCGGGCTTAGTGGTGAAGCCAGGGGCGGAGACATGCCCGGACCTGTACAGAGTTAACAGTGGTTTACCACACAGACATGTACAGAGTTAGCAGTGGTTTACCACACACTCCAAACCTAACTTAGACCTCTTTGTATTTTCTATTATCCTACCTAATTCTGTATTATTTGTAACTCTAACTGACTCTCCCAGTCCTCTGCACCTTGTTTCTACTTTTTAATACTACATCTTGGTGCCCAACCCCATGCCGAATTAGTTTAAACCCTCCCCCACAGCACTAGTTAACCTGCCCACGAGGATATTGGTCCCAGCTCTGTTCTGGTGCAACCTGTCCATCTTGGAACAGTTCCCTCCTGCCACAGAACTGGTCCCAATGTTGATTTTTATTATTATTGTGGGCACAGGAGTAGTAGGAATGTTGCACAAAATACTCCAGGCCACTGATGGTCCACGTGAGTCTTCTGCCCCAGGATCACCTTCCCCTCCCAAACCTGGCCTGCCGGCCAGCTCAGCAATAAATCTGGCCAATTTCCTGCCCTCCCAGCACCGGTGAGCTGCAGCAGAGCGCCTGTTTGGGCCTCACGCCAGCCACAAATAGGCAGGCGGAGCAAGCAAGTCGAATTTCTCAGCCAGTGGGCTAAATGGTCTCCATCTGTTCCATAAGCTTCTATAAGAACATAAAAAATAGGAGCAGGAGTAGGCCATTTGGCCCTTCGAGCCTCTCCGCCATTCAATAAGATCATGGCTCATCTTCTACCTCATTTCACTTCCTTGCACTATTCCCATATCCCTTGATTGCTTTAATATTCAAAAATCTATCGATTTCTGTCTTGAATATACTCACCGACTGAGACTCCACAGCCCTCTGGGGTAAAGAGTTCCAAAGATTCATCGCCCTCTGAGTGAAGAAATTTCTCCTCATCTCAGTCCTAAATGGCAGACTCCTTATTCTGAGACTGTGACCTCTGGTTCGAGACTCCCCAGCCAAGGGAAACATCCTCCCTGCATCTACCCTGTCAAGCCCTGTAAGAATTTTGTATGTTTCAATGAGATCACCTCTCATTCTTCTAAACACTAGAGAATATAGGCCTAGTCTACTCGATCTCTCCTCATAGGACAATCCCTCCACCCCAGGAACCAGTCTGGTGAACCTTTGTTGCACTCCCTCTATGGCAAGTATATCCTTCCTTAGGTAAGGAGATGAAAAATGTACACAATACTCCAGGTGTAGTCTCACCAGGGCCCTATATAATTGCAGTAAGACATCTTTACTCTTGTACTCAAATCCTCTTGTAATAAAGGCCAACATACCATTTGCTTTCCTAATTGCTTGCTGTACCTGCATGTTAACTTTCAGTGATTTGTGTACAAGGACACCCAGGTCCCCCTGAACCCAACATTTCCCAATATATCACCATTTTAAAAATACCCTGCTTTTCTATTTTTCCTACCAAAGTGGATAATTTCACATTTCTCCACGTTATATTCCATTTGCCATGTTCTTGCCCACTCACTTAGTCTGTCTATATCCCCTTGAAGCCTCCTTGCATCCTCCTCACAACTTACATTCCCACCTAGCTTTGTATCATCAGTAAACTTGGATATATTACATTTGGTGTAGTGGGGACAGTTGGTAAATAAGCGCCCTAGAGTATATCTTTAACTGGTGGTATTGAATTAATTTAAATTAATTAAAGGGGTAAGTCATGCCAGGAGAGCCCAGCCCCGTGTTATGCTCCTCTTCCTCTATGTGGGAATTCAGGGACGCTGCCAGTGTCCCTGACGACCACGTGTGCCAGAAATGCATCCAGCTGCAGCTACTAACGGGCCGTATTGAGGCGCTGGAGCTGCGGATGGATGGGTTGTGGAGCATTCACGATGCTGAGAGGGTCGTGCATTACACGTTTGATGAGTTGGTCATGCCGCAGGGTAGGGCTGCACAGGCAGAAGGGAAATGGGTGACCACCAGGCGGAGCAATAGAAGCAGGCAGGTAGTGCAGGGGAACCCTGTGGCCATCCCCCTTTCAAACAGGTATACCAATTTGGGTACTGTTGAGGGGTTTGACTCACCAGGGGAAGGCAGCAGCAGCCAACTTCCTGGCACCAGGGGTGCTTCTGCTGCTCAGGAAGGGAGGAAAAAGAGTGGGAGAGCAATAGTGGTAGGGGATTCTATCGTAAGGGGAACAGATAGGCGTTTCTGTGGCCGTAGACGTGACTCCAGGATGGTTTGTTGCCTCCCTGGTGCCAGGGTCAAGGATGTCACTGAACGGCTGCAGGGCATTCTGAAGGGGGAGGGTGAACAGGCAGAGGTCGTGGTTCACATTGGGACCAACGACCTAGGTAGGAAGAGGGATGAGGTCCTGCAGCAAGAATTTAGGGAGCTAGGTAGCAGATTAAAGAGCAGGACCTCAAAGGTTGTAACCTCTGGATTACTCCCGCTGCCACGTGCTAGCGAGTATAGGAATAGGAGGATAGAGCAGATGAATGCGTGGCTAAAGAGTTGGTGCAGGAGGGAGGGCTTTAGTTTCCTGGATCACTGGGCCTGCTTCTGGGGAAGGTGGGACTTGTACAAGTCGGACGGATTGCACCTGAACCAGAGCGGGACAAATATCCTTGCGGGGAGGTTTGCTAGGTTCGGGGGGGGGTTTAAACTAAAATGGCAGGGGGTTGGGAACCTGAGCAGGGAGACAGAGGAAAGGAAAACAGGGATAAAAGCAAAAGATAGGAAGGAGAAAAACAAAAGTGGCAGTCAGAGAAATCAACGGTTTAAATCAAACGTGGCCACAGTAAATAATAATTCTAATAGGTGTAAGAGCGTTTAAAAAAACAAGCCTGAAGGCTTTGTGTCTTAATGCGAGGAGCATTTGTAATAAGGTGGATGAATTGGCTGCGCAAAGAGGTAAACGAATATGATTTGGTTGGGATTACGGAAACGTGGCTCAAGGATGGCCAAGACTGGGAACGCAACATCCAGGGGTATTCGATATTCAGGAAAGATAGGCAAAAAGGAAAGGGAGGTGGGGTAGCATTACTGGTTAAAGAAGGGGTTAATACAATTGTAATGAAGGATATTGGCTCTGATGATGTGGAATCTGTATGGGTAGAATTGAGAAATACGAAGGGGAAAAAAACATTTAGTGGGAGTGGTATATAGACCTCCAAACAGTAAGGCGGAGGTTGGGGATGGCATTAAAAGGGAAATTAAAGAAGCGTGCAATAAGGGCACAGCAGTCATCATGGGTGACTTTAATCTACATATAGATTGGGCCAACCAAATTAGTAACAATACTGTGGAGGAGGAATTCCTGGAGTGTTTACGGGATGGTTTCCTGGACCAATATGTCGAGGAACCAACCAGAGATCAGGCCATCTTAGACTGGGTATTATGTAACGAGAAAGGATTAATTAGCAATCTTGTTGTACGAGGCCCCTTGGGTCGGAGCGATCATAATATGATCGAATTCTTCATTAAGCTGGAGAATGAAGTAGTTGACTCAGAGACAAGGGTCCTCAATTTAAATAAAGGAAACTACGATGGTCTGAGGAGCGAGTTGGGTAGGATTGATTGGGGAATGGCACTCAAAGGGTTGACGGTGGATAGGCAATGGCAAACATTCAAAGACTGAATGGATGAGCTACAGAAATTGTTCATCCCAGTTTGGCATAAAAATAAAACAAAAAAGGTGACTCAACCGTGGCTAACAAGGGAAATTAGGGATAGCATAAGATCCAAGGAGAGGACATATAAATTGGCTAGAAAAAGCAATAATCCTGAGGATTGGGAGCAGTTTAGGAGTCAACAAAGGAGGACAAAGGGATTAATTAAGAAAGGGAAAATAGAATATGAGAGTAAGCTAGCAGGGAACATAAAAACTGACTGTAAAAGCTTTTATAGACATGTGAAGAGAAAAAGATTGGTGAAGTCAAGCGTAGGTCCCTTACAGTCAGAATCAGGGGAATTTATAATGGGGAAACAAGGAAATGGCAGACCAACTAAATGCATACTTTGGTTCAGTCTTCACAAAGGAGGACACAAATAACCTCCCAGAGATGCCGGAGAACATAAGGTCTGATGAAAGGGAGGAACTGAAAGAAATCAGTATTTGTAGGGAAATGGTGTTAGGAAAATTGATGGGACTGAAGGCCGATAAATCCCCAGGGCCTGATGGTCTACATCCCAGGGTACTTAAGGAAGTGGCCCTAGAGATAGTAGATGCATTGCTGGTCATCTTCCAGAACTCGATAGACTCTGGAACGGTACCCATGGATTGGAGGGTAGCTAATGTTACCCCACTATTCAAAAAAGGTGGTAGAGAAAAAGCGGGGAATTATAGACCGGTAAGCCTGACATCGGTAGTGGGGAAAATGCTAGAGTCCATTATAAAAGATGTAATAGCAGAGCACTTGGAAAGCAGTGACAGGATCGGACAAAGTCAACATGGATTTATAAAAGGTAAATCATGCTTGACTAATCTACTGGAATTTTTTGAGGATGTAGCTGGTAGAATAGATAAGGGAGAACCAGTAGATGTGGTGTATTTGGACTTTCAGAAGGCTTTCGATAAGGTCCCACACAAGAGATTAGCGTGCAAAATTAAGGCACATGGGATTGGGGGCAAGGTATTGACTTGGATAGAGAACTGGTTGGCGGACAGAAAGCAAAGAGTTGGAATAAACGGGTCGTTTTCTGAGTGGCAGGCAGTGACTAGTGGGGTACCGCAAGGTTCGATCCTAGGACCCCAGCTGTTCACAATATATATTAATGATCTGGACGAGGGAATTGGATGTAATATCTCCAAATTTGCAGACGACACAAAGCTGGGTGGGAGGGTAAGCTGTGAGGAGGATGTTGTGAAACTCCAGTACGATTTGGACAGGTTGGGTGATTGGGCAGAAACATGGCAAATGCACTATAATGTGGATAAATGTGAGGTTATCCACTTTGGTGGCAAAAACAGGAAGGCAGATTATTATTTGAATGGCAATAGATTGGGAGAAGGGGAAGTGCAGAGAGACCTGGGTGTTATTGTGCACCAGTCGCTGAAGGTAAGCATGCAGGTGCAGCAGGCGGTTAAGAAGGCAAATGGTATGTTGGCCTTCGTAGCAAGAGGGTTCGAGTACAGTAACAAGGATGTCTTGCTGCAGTTGTACAGGGCCTTGGTGAGACAGCACCTTGAATATTGTGTGCAGTTTTGGTCACCTTACCTGAGGAAGGACGTTCTTGCCATGGAGGGAGTGCAGCGAAGATTCACCAGGCTGGTACCTGGGATGGCAGGAATGACGTAGGAGGAGAGATTGTGTCGATTCGGCTTATACTCACTGGAGTTTAGAAGATTGAGAGGGGACCTCATCGAAACCTATAAAATTCTGTCAGGTCTGGACAGACTAGATGCAGAAATGATGTTTCGGATGGCCGGGGAGTCCAGAACCAGGGGTCATAGTCTAAGGATAAGGGGTAAGCCATTTAGGACTGAAACGAGGAGGAATTTCTTCACCCAGAGAGTGGTGAACCTGTGGAATTCTCTGCCACAGAGGGCGGTGGAGGCCAGTTCATTAAATATATTCAAGAAAGAGTTGGATATATTTCTTGAGGCTAAAGGGATCAAGGGATATGGGGAGAAGGCAGGGACAGGGTACTCAATTTGGATGATCAGCCATGATGTCATTGAATGGCGGAGCAGGCTCGAAGGGCCGAATGGCCTACTCCTGCTCCTATCTTCTATGTTTCTATGGTCCCCTCATCCAAATCATTTGATGTAGATTGTGAATAGCTGAGACCCAAGCACTGATCCTTACGGTACCCCACTAGTTACAGCCTGCCAACCTGAAAATAACCCGTTTATTCCTACTCTCTCTTCTGTCTGTTAACCAATCCTCAATCCATGCTAGTATATTACCCCGAATCCCATGAACCCTAATTTTGTTTAATAACCTCTTGTGTGGCACCTTATTGAATGCCTTCTGAAAATCCAAATACACCACATTCACTCGTTCCCCCTTATCTATTCTGCTAGTTACAACCTCAAAATAACACATTCGTCAAACATGATTTCCCTTTCATAAATCCGTGTTGACTCTGCCCAATCCTGTTATTATTTTGTAAGTGCCCTGTTACCATGTCCTTAATAATAGATTCTAGCATTTTTCCCTACTACTGATGTCACACAAACTGGTCTGTAGTTCCCCTTTTTTCTCCCTTCCCTCCTTTCTTAAATAGTAGAGTTACATTTGCTACCTTCCAATCCGCGGGAACTGTTCTTGAATCTATGAAATTTTGGAAAATGACAACAAATGCATCCACTACCTCTATAGCCAACTCTTTCAAAACCTTAGGATGTAGGCCATCAGGTCCAGGGCATTTATCAGCTTTCAGTCCTATTAATTTCTCCAGTACCAATTTTTTCCAGTTCCTCATTCTCGCTAGAGCCTTGGATCTCCACTATTTCCAAGAAGCTTTTTGCGTCGTCTTCCGTGAAGACAGACACACAACGTATTTGTTTAATTTCTTTGCCATTTCCTTATTCCCCATTATAATTTCTCCTGTCTCAGCTTGTAAGGGACCCACATTTACTTTCGCTAATCTTTTCCTTTTTACATACCTACAGAAGCTTTTACAGTCTGTTTTTATGTCTCGCTAGTTTATTCTCTTATTCTATTTTCCCTTTATCAATTTCTTGGTCCTCCTTTGCTGAATTCGAAAATCCTCCGAGTCCTCAGACTTTTTGGCAAGATTATAAGCCTCTTCCTTTGATCTAATACTATCCTTAACTTCTCTTGTTAACTTTTCTTGTGGGGTTTTTGTGCCTTAAAGGAATGTATATTTGTTGTAAATTATGTATTCTTGAAATACTAGCCATTGCTTGTCTACCATCATACCGTTTAATGTAGTTTCCCAATTTGCCGTGGCCAACTCGCCGCTCATACCTACGTAGTTTGCTTTGTTTAGATTGAAGACCCTAGTTTTGGATTTAACGAAATCACTTTCAAACTCAATATAAAATTCTATCATATTATGGTCACTCTTCCCTAAAGGCCCTTTTAGTACAGGGTTATTAATCAACCCTTTCTCATTGCACAATACTAGATCTAAAATAACCTGTTCCCTAGTTGGTTCTTCAACATACTGATCTAGAAAACTATCTTGCATGCATTCCATGAATTTGTCCTCCACACTATTACTACAAATTTGGTTTGCCCAGTCTATATGTAGATTAAAGTCCCCCCATGATTACTATATTACCATTATTACATGCTCCTCTAACTTCCTGACTTATACTCTGCCCTACATTACAACTACTGTTTGGGGGCCTATCAACAACTTCCACCAATGTTTTCTACCCCTTGCTGTTTCTTGGCTCCACCAAACTGATTCTACTTCTTGATTTTTGGTACTAAGTTCCTGTCCCTCTACTGTCTTTATCCCATTCTTTATTATCAGGGCTACCCCTCCTCCTTTTTCATTTTGCCTATCTCTTCTAAAAGTTAGGTATCCTGGAATATTTCATTCCCAACCTTGGCCACTTTGCAACCACGTCTTCGTTAGATTAAACCTGTTAATTTTTATCTGCGCTATTAATTCACCTATTTTGTTGCGAATGCTCCGTGCATTTAGATATAGTGCCTTTAGCTTTGACTTATTTCTATTTTTCCCCCGATGCCTTATTACCTTCGTTACTCTCTGTCCCTTCCTGACGCACTCTGCTTATTTTTACTCAAAACTTTACTCTGCTCTAGAGCCTTGACATTTCTCTTACTGCTTTTAAATTTACTCTTTCCTGAATCCTTCCACCCCTCCCTATGATTCTCAACCTTCTCTGCTCAAATGAAAAGAACCATAGTTTCTCTGGTCTCTCCTGTTAACTAAAGATGATGTTCCCTTCTTTCATCCCAGTGTATCTCTTCTGTATACTTTCTGTGACTTGCTTTCTGAAACATCAATTATCTGACTAAATGGAGATTAACTTTAGGCAGAAGGGTACAATAACTTGGAAAGTATTATGCTTTTGAACTTTCCTCTTACTACAACGGGAGCAGTGTCAGAAAATCTGTTGCCAGGTAGTGAGTACATTAATGAAGCACAGTGGAAGAGGAGCAAGAGGTTCAAGAGAAAATGCTGGAAATACTCAGCAGGTCAGACAGCATCTGTGGAGAGAGAAACAGAGTTAACGTTTCAGGTCGATGACCCTTCGTCAGGTCATCGACCTGAAACGTTAACTCTGTTTCTCTCTCCACAGATGCTACCTGACCTGCTGAGTATTTCCAGCATTTTCATATTTTATTTCAGATTTCCAGCATCCGCAGTATTTTGCTTTTGTAAGAGGTTAAAGAGGAAAGCCTTGTTAATCAAACTAACTGTTGAAGAGGAAACGCTGTAATGATAAATGGACTTGGAGGAAGTCTTAGTCCTTCAGTACCCCTACAGTTACTGAGAGTAGAATGTGGCCTTGGTCAGAACCTCTAAGTCCCTTACATTTTTGCTTCTGTAAACATTAAGGCCTAGAAATTCAGTGGGCTGCACCACCAGTTAGTGCCCAAAGAGGGCACTTAGTGGGTTTTGCGCCACTGGCCACGCATCCCGCTAAATTTAGCGGGGCGCTAATGGCGGCACTAGCCGTTAGCGCTGCGTCGCCACCGATGACGTCCTCGGTGTGCGCAGCGCCCCGCTAACGCCCCGATCGCCAAATTTGGTAACGGCCCCTGTTTTAACGCCGGTCGCAATTTGCGACCGGTTCAGGGGGGCCTACCTGCGGCAGTAGAGGTGCTGAGGTGCAGGGCGGCCCTATTTTTTACTGGCCGCCTGCCAGCACCTCTTCGTGCCGCCGTCCCCGGCCTCCTGAGGCCCCCCCCCGCGCTGTGCCGGCTGTGTCCCAAGAGCCCGGCACTTCTCCTCGGTGCCGGGCTCTTTTGCCGGCACTCGCGATCGCCGATCGTGCTGCAGCAGGCCCCTCCCCTTTAAGAAGGGGAGGCAGGCCTGCAGTAGCGCGCCGTGCCGCAGCGTGTGGTGCTGCGGCACATTGCACTGTGATTTTCAGTTGCAGCGCCCTAAGAGGGATGCGGGGCGCCTCGAGTAGCGCCGCGCTTCCGTTTGGGGCGCTGAAACTGAATTTCCGGGCTAAGACCATAAATTATTTTTCATCAATACCAGCATGATGCCTTGCCACCAACTGCTGATAATGGAAACATTCTGCTTTGGTTTGCTCTCCAAACTACTGATTCTAAAAAAAACAATCATATTACTGTTCTAATGAGGCATAGTGTTAGATCTTTGAACTAGTAATGAGACAAATTATTGAAATCTGCTATTCTTATAACATTAACTGAGACAGTTGTTGCAAAAATGTATTCGTAGGAAATTGGTTTGTCTCCACACCTAAATGCAATTGTGACTCGGCTGAATAGCAAAATAAATGTTATCAGATTGTATCCCTGCAATCATTGTCAGGATTTTTTGCATTCCTTTAGAATGTAATAGCATCTGTTTGTCTTAATGAAAATATTTACGTCAAAGTTTCTCTAAGAATGGAGAAATCATCTCTCTGACAACATTTTTATTCTTGTGCACTTTTGTACATACGTAATACACTCGCTAAGTTCCATGATCATTGAGCTATCGCCTAAGTCAACGGTGTCCAAAATGCAGTCAGTGGGCCACATGTCGGTGTGAGCTCTGGCCCTCAAACCCCTAAGAACTCAGTTCTATTATGTTTTGTATCCTAGAGAGCAAAAATAAACCCTAGCCTCTTTCTTCCATATCCAACTGCCTTCTTAAACCCATGACCCTTCCCCCTCCATCTTTACCTCTAATGTCAAGTGTGAGGGTTTCATAGATTTCTTTTTCACCAAGATAGAGACCATCATTCAACTGCCTCTGCTGTTTCCCCCTTCCCCTTTCCCACCAAGCCCAATCTCCCTATAGCACCCAGACCACGCTAGCTCTGAAATAATAACAGAAAATGCTGGAAAAACTCAGCAGGTCAGGCAACATCCGTGGAGAGAAATTTGAGTTGACGTTTCGGGTCGAACCCTTCTTCAAAACTGGAAAGAAAAGAAACTAGATCGAAGGCAGGGCTGCGATCGGACAAAAGAATAAAAGAAACAAAAGAAGTAAAAGAGATTAGAAGCTAGACGAGATGGTAATGGGCTGAGATTAGGTGTAAAGTGTACTGGCTGGGCAAGAGATAGCTGCCAGGTGTGAGAGAGAAACAAAAGGAAAGGGGGGGGGGGGCGGGAAAGGAGTGGAAAAATTACAAGAAAAAATGAAATAGGGGCCGAGGTTATGATCTGAAATTGTTGAACTCGATATTGAGTCCGGAAGGCTGCAAAGTGCCTAATCGGAAGATGAGGTGCTGTTCCTCGAGTTTACGTTGAGCTTCCGTGGAGCAATACAAGAGGCCAAGGACGGTGAGGTCCGAGTGGGAATGGAGCGGTGAATTAAAATGACAGGCGACCGGAAGCTCGGGGTCACCCTTACGGACTGAACGGAGGTGTTCCGCAAACGCTAGCTCTGAACTTGTTTCTCTCTAGATTTTCTTCCATCTCTTTACCACCCCTTCCCCCCCCCCCCCCCAGCCCATACCCTCTCCAAGCTTCTTTCATCCATGAGACCCCATTAAAACTAAACTACTGTCCAGCTAAGATCCCATTATGGCCCCCATTCCAGCTGATACTGTAAATGCTACCCTCTCCCCAGGCACTGTACTCCTCTGTTTCAAACGTTGTGTCATCACCCCTTTTCTCAAAAAGCCCATCCTTAACTCCTCTGTCCTTCCAAACTATCATCCCTCTCCAAACTGCCTTTCCTCTGAACCCCTTGAATATGTTGTTGCCTCTCAGATATGTACTCGTATCTCCCTCAAGTCCTTGTTTAAATGATGCCAATCCGAGATATGCCCCAACCATAGCATTGAAACAGCCCGAACCAACGCCACAAGTGACATTATCTGTAACCACGGTACATTACCCCTCATTTACTTCACTGCAGCCTTTGATACGGTCAGCCACACTATCTTGTTTCAATTACTCTCTTCTGCGATCCAGCTCGGAGGGACTGCCGTCATTTAGTTTCTCTCTCACCAATCATTGCCAGAGCATCTCAACCAATGGCTTTTCTTCTGGCCCCTACACGTCAATTTGGGAGTCTTCGAAGGATCCATCCTTGGCCTTCCTCCTCCTCATCTACATGCTGCCCCTTGACTACAGCATCCATAGATATCATACAAAAAGTAGCGATGTGATATATGAACAATGACGGACAGGAATCCCCCGCTATCAACATCCTGGGGATTATTATTAACCAGAAACTTAACTGGACCAGCCACATAAATACTGTAGCAACAAGAGCAGGTGAGAGGCTAGGTATTCTGTGGCGAGTGTCTCACCTCCTGACTCCCCAAAGCCTTTCCACCATCTACAAGGCATAAGTAAGGAGTGTGATGGAATACTCTCCACTTGCCTGGATGAGTGCAGCTCCAACAACACTCAAGAAAACGTTGACACCATCCAGGACAAAGCAGCCCGCTTGATTGGCACCCCATCCACCACCTTAAACATTCACTCCCTCCACCACCGGCGTACCGTGGCTGCAGTGTGTACCGTCTACAAGATGTACTGCAGCAACTCGCCAAGGCTTCTTCAGCAGCACCTCCCAAACCCGTGACCTCTTCCACCTAGAAGGACAAGGGCAGCAGGCGCATGTGAACACCACCACCTCCAAGTTCCCCTCCAAGTCACACACCATCCTGACTTAGAAGTTTATCTCCGATTCTTCATCGTCGCTGGGTCAAAATCCTGGAACTCCCTACCTAACAGCACTGTGGGAGTACCTTCACCACACAGGCTGCAGCGGTTCAAGAAGGCGCCTCACCACCACCTTCTCCAGGGCAACTAGGGATGAGCAATAAATGCTGGCCTTGCCAGCGACGCCCACATCCCATAAAAACGAATTAAAAAAAAAAGGAAAACATCCTCTGGTCCATCCAACCTATCCCACACATATTGTGATACCTTGTGTATCACAATATATACACTCCCCACCCCACCCAAAACCAGTGATTTCTTGGGAGAGGTGAAAAGCCAGATTAAAACCCAGCGTAATTTGGGGAAGTGGAATCTAGGAAATTCCTCTACAACCACCCCACAGGCAGTCAAAACGAATCCAGGCGATCACTCTGGCCCTGGTAATTCCCTGCTGTACCTACCTTTTGTAAGAGGTGATCTCCGCCCCAGCCAAAAATAGGTTGAGCTCTTGCTTGGACTTCAGGTAATGAGTTAGCAGCCTGTTCCAGAGCTCCACTGTTCTCTGGGAAATGAACCACCTGACATCTAAGCTAGAGCTGGCCTTATACAACTTAAAATTGTAACCCCCTGGTCCTCCCTAATCAATTTAATTGCAACAAACTGTCAACTCGAACACAATCTATTCCCTTTATCATATAAACCTCAATTAGATCATCCCTAAGTCTATGCTTTGCTAAACAACAACAAAAACCAACTTGTATTTATATAGCGCCTTTAACGTAGTAAAACATCCCAAGATGCTTCACAGGAGCATTATCAAACAAAATTTGACACCGAGCCACATAAGGAGAAATTAGGGCAGATGACCAAAAGCTTGGTCAAAGAGGTAGATTTTAAAGAGCGTCTTAAAGAAGGGAGATAGAGAGGCGGGTGGTGGTTGTAGCACTGGGGTAGATTACTGAGATAGGGAGAGGTGAGGCCATGGAGGGATTTGAAAACAAGGGAGAGAATTTTAAAATCAAGGCGTTGCTTAACATGGAGCCAATGTCAGCTAGCACACGGGACTCGGTTTTGTGTTTATTCGTTCGGTATGTGGGCATCACTGAATTTACTGCCCATACCTAATTGCCCTTGAGAAGGTGGTGGTGAACCGCCTTCTTGAACCTCCTTGTTGCCTTTTTCTGGCAGTTTGGTACAACTGGCTTGCTAGACCATTTTAGAGGGCACTTGAGAGTCAACCACATTGCTGTGGGTCTAGAGCCACATATAGGCCAGACCAGGTAAGGACGACAAATTTCTTTCCCTAAAGGACATTAGTGAACCAGATGAGTTTTTACAACAATCCAGTAGTTTCATGGTAACCGTTACAATGTCGGGTAGATGCCAGTGTTGTAGCTGTACTCGAACAGCTTGACTAGAGGCGCAGCTCGTTCTGGAGCACGAGTCTTCGGCACAACAGCCGGGATGTTGTTGGGACCCATAGCCTTTGCCGTATCCAGTGTGCTCAGCCGTTTCTTGATATCACGTGGAGTGAATTAAATTGGCTGAAGACTGGCTTCTGTGATGGTGGGGACGTCAGGAGGAGATTGATATGGATCATCCACTTGGCACTTCTGGCTGAAGATGGTTGCAAACGCTTCAGCCTCGTCATCTGCACTCATGTGGTGGGCACCACCATCATTGAGTATGGGGATATTCATGGAGCCTCCTCCTCCCGTTAGTTGTTTAATTGTCCACCAGCATTCACGACTGGATGTGGCATGGCTGCAGACCATTGATCTGATCCGTTGATTATGGAATCACTTCGCTCTGTCTATAGCATGCTGCTTCCGCTGTTTACATAGAAACATAGAAGATAGGAGCAGGAGTAGGCCATTTAATGAGATCATGGCTGATCATCCAAATTCGGTACTCTGTCCCTGCTTTCTCCCCATATCCCTTGATCCCTTTAGCCTTAAGAAATATATCTAACTCCTTCTTGAATATATTTAATGAATTGGCCTCAACTACCTTGTGTGGTAGAGAATTCCACAGGTTCACCACGCTCTGGGTGAAGAAATTCCTCCTCATCTCAGTCCTAAATGGCTTACCCCTTATCCTTAGACTGTGACCCCTGGTCCTGGACTCCCCTGCCATCGGGAACATCCTTCCTGCATCTAGTCTGTCTAGTCCTGTTAGAATTTTATAAGTTTCAATGAAATCCCCTCTCATTCTTCTAAACTCTAGAGAATATAAGCCTACACGACCCAATCTCTCCTCATAAGACATTCCTGACATCCCAGGTATCAGTCTGGTGAATCTTCGCTGCACTCTCTCCATGGCAAGAACATCCCATAAGGCGACCAAAACTGTACACAAGAGTCAAGGTGTGGTCTCACCAAGGCCCTGTACAACTGCAGCAAGACATCCTTGCTCCTGTACTCGAATCCTCTCGCTATGAAGGCCAACATACCATTTGCCTTCTTAACCGCCTGCTGCACCTGCATGCTTACCTTCAGCGACTGGTGCACAAGGACACCCAGGTCTCGTTGCACTTCCCCTTTTCCCAATCTACTGCTGTTCAGATAATAATCTGTCTTCCTGTTTTTGCCACCGAAGTGGATAACCTCGCATTTATCCACATTGGGCAGATGCATGGCAAATACAGTATAATCACCCAACCTGTCCAAATCATACTGGAGTTTCTCTGCATCCTCCTCACAGCGCCCACGCAGCTTTGTGTCGTCTGCAAACTTGGAGATATTACATCTAGTTCCCTCTTCTAGATCATTTATATATATATATATTATTTGTGAATAGCTGGGGTCCGAGCACCGATCCCTGCGGTACCCCACTAGTCACTGCCTGCCACTTGGAAAAAGACCCGTTTATTCCAACTCTTTGCTTCTTGTCTGCCAACCAGTTCTCTATCCAAGACAGTACTTTACCCCCAATCCCGTGTGCTTTAACTTTGCACGCTAATCTCGTATGCGGGACCTTATCGAAAGCCTTCTGAAAGTCCAAATACACCACATCCACTGGTTCTCCCTTCTCTATTCTACCAGTTACATCCTCAAATTCCAGTAGATTAGTCGAGCATGATTTACCTTTTGTAAATCCATGTTGACTTTGTCCGATCCTGTCACTGCTTTCCAAGTGCTCTGTTATTATATCTTTTATAATGGACTCTAGCATTTTCCCCACTACCGATGTCCGATTTAGCTGGTCAATAATTCCTGTTTTCTCTCCATCACCTTTTTTAAATAGTGGGGTTACATTAGCTACCCTCCAATCCATGAGAGCTGTTCCAGAGCCTATAGAATTTTGGAAGATGACCAGCAATGCATCTACTATTTATAGGGCCACTTCCTTAAGTACCCTAGGATGTAGATTATCAGGTCCTGGGGATTTATCGGCCTTCAATCCCGTCAATTTCCCAAACACCATTTCCCTACAAATACTGATTTCATTCAATTCCTCCCTCTCATTAGACCCTATGTTCCCCGACATCTCTGGGAGGTTATTTGTGTCCTCCTTTGTGAAGACAGAACCAAAGTATGTATTTAATTGGTCTGCCATTGCTTTATTCCCCATTATAAATTCCCCTGATTCTGACTGCAAGGGACCTACACTTGACTTCACCAATCTTTTTCTCTTCACATATCTATAGAAGCACATATCTATAGAAGCTTTTATATTCCGTTTTTATGTACCCTGCAAGCTTACTCTCTCAATCTATTTTCCCCCTCTTAATTAATCCCTTTGTCCTCCTTTGCTGAATCCTAAATTGCTCCCAATCCTCAGGTTTGCTGCTTTTTCTGGCCAAATTATATATCCTCTCCTTGGATCTTATGCTATCCCTAATTTCCGTTGTTAGCCACGGTTGAGCCACCTTTCTTGTTTTATTTTTATGCCAAACAGGGATGAACAAATTCTGTAGTTCATCCATGCGATCTTTAAATGTTTGCCATTGCCTGTCCACCGTCAACCCTTTAAGTAACATTCCCCAATCCATCCTCGCCAACTCGTGCCTCATACCATCGTAGTTTCCTTTATTTAAATTCAGGACCCTAGTCTCTGAGTCAACTACTTCACTCTCCAGCTTAATGAAGAATTCGATCATATTATGATCGCTCCTCCCCAAGGGGCCTCGCACAACAAGATTGCTAATTAATCCTTTCTCATTACATAATACCCAGTCTAAGATGGCCTGATCTCTAGTTGGTTCCTCGACATATTGATCCAGGAAACCATTCCTCCTCCACAGTATTGTTACTAATTTGGTTAGCCCAATCTATATGTAGATTAAAGTCACACATGATAACTGCTGTGCCCTTATTGCACGCGTCTCTAATTTCCCGTTTAATGCCAGCCCCAACCTCAGCATTACTGTTTGGGGGTCTGTATACAACTCCCACTAATGTTTTCTGCCCCTTGGTATTTCTCAACTCTACCCATACAGATTCCACATCATCAGAGCTAATATTCTTCCTTACTATTGTGTTAATCTCCTCTTTAACCAGCAATGCTACCCCACCTCCTTTTCCTTTTTTCCTGTCCTTCATGAATATTGAATACCCCTGGATGTGGAATTTCCAGTCTTGGTCACCCTGGAGCCATGTCTCCGTGATCCCAATTATCTCATATCTGTTTACATCTATTTGCACAGCTAATTCATCCACCTTATTACGAATGCTCCTCGCATTAAGACGCAAAGCCTTCAGGCTTGATTTTTTAACACTCAGTCCTTTTTAGAATGATTATTTACTGTGGCTCTGTTTGATTTACATCCTTGATTTCTCTGCCTTCCACTTTTGCTTTTCTCCTTCTGTCTTTTCTTTCTATCCTTGCTCCCCTTTCCTCTGTCTCCCTGCACAGGTTCCCAACCCCCTGCCATTTTAATGCAAACACTCCCTCTAGGACATCGGTTCCGGTCCCGCCCAGGTGCAAACCATCCAGTTTGTACTGGTCCCACCTCCCCCAGAACCGGTTCCAATGTCCCAGGAATTTGAATCCGTCCCCCTTGCACATTTCTCTAGCTACGTATTCATTTGAAATATCCTTGTATTTCTACTCTGACTAGCACGTGACACTGGTAGCAATCCTGAGATTACTACCTTTGAGGTCCTATTGTTTAATTTAACTCCTAACTCCCTATATTCAGCTTTTAGGACCTCATCCCATTTTTTACCTATATCGTTGGTACCTATATGCACCACGACAACTGGCTGTTCACCCTCCCCCTCCAGAATGCCCTGCAGCCGCTCCGAGACATCCTTGACCCTTGCACCAGGGAGGCAACATACCTTCCTGGAGTCTCGTTTGCGGCTACAGAAACGCCTTATCTATTCCCCTTACAATATAATCCCCTATCGCTATAGCATGCATGTAGTCCCGTGTTGCAGCTTCCCCAGGTTGGCACCTCATTTTTATGTACGCCTGGGTCTGTTCCTGGCATGCTCTTCTGCACTCCTCATTGAACCAGGGTTGGTCCCCTGGCATAGAAACAATAAAGATAGGAGCAGGAGTAGGCCATTCGGCCCCTCGAGCCTGCTCCGCCTTTCAATGCGATCATGGCTGATCATCCAAATTCAGTACCCTGGCTCTGCTTTCTCCCCATACCCCTTGATCCCTTTAGCCTTAAGAAATATATCCAACTCCTTCTTGAATATATTTAATGAATTGGCCTCTACTGCCTTCTGTGGTAGAGAATTCCACAGGTTTACCACTCTCTGGGTGAAGAAATTCCTCCTCATTTCTGTCCTAAATGGCTTACCCCTTATTCTTAGACTGTGACCCCCTGGTCCTGGACTCCCCGACCATCCGGAACATCCTTCCTGCATCTAGTTTGCCCAATCCTGTCAGAATTTTAGAAGTTTGAATGAGATCCCCTCTCATTCTTCTAAACTCCAGCGAGTATAAGCCCAATCGACCCAATCTCTCCTCATACGTCATTCCTGCCATCCCAGGTATCAACCTGGTGAATCTTCGCTGAACTACTTCCATGGCAAGAACATCCTTCCTCAGATAAGGCGACCAAAACTGCACACAATACTCAAGATGTGGCCTCACCAAGGCCCTGTACAACTGCAGCAAGACATCCTTGTTCCTGTACTCAAACCCTCTCACTAGGACGGCCAACATACCATTTGCCTTCTTAACCGCCTGGTGCACCTGCATGCTTACCTTCAGCGACTGGTGCACAAGGATACCCAGGTCTCATAGCACTTCCCCTTCTCCCAATCTATTGCCATTCAGATAATAATCTACCTTCCTGTTTTTGCCACCACATTTATCCACGTTATATTGCATCTGCCATGCTTCTGCCCAATTACCCAACCTGTCCAAATCATCCTGGAGTTTCTCGGCATCCTCCTCACAGCACACACGCCAACCCAGCTTTGTGTCGTCTGCAAACTTGGAGATATTACATCTAGTTCCCTTGTCTAGATCATTAATATATATTGTGAATAGCTGGGGTCCAAGGACCGATCCCTGTGGTACCCCACTAGTCACTGCCTGCCACTCGGAAAAAGACCCGTTTATTCCAACTCTTTGCTTTCTGTCTGCCAACCAGTTCTCTATCCAAGTCAATACCTTGCCCCCAATCCCATGTGCCTTAACTTTACACGCTAATCTTTTATGCGGGACCTTATCGAAAGCCTTCTGGAAGTCCAAATACACCACATCCACTGGTTCTCCCTTATCTATTTTACCAGTTACATCCTCAAAAAATTCCAGTAGATTAGTGGAGCACGATTTACCTTTTGTAAATCCATGTTAACTTTGTCCGATCCTGTCACTGTTTTCCAAGTGTTCTGCTATTACATCTTTTATAATGGACTCTAGCATTTTCCCCACTACTGATGTCAGGCTTACTGGTCTGTAATTCCCCGTTTTCTCTCTACCACCTTTTTTGAATAGTGGGGTTACATTAGCTACCCTCCAATCCATGGGTACTGTTCCAGATTCCATCGAATGTTGGAAGATGATCAGCAATGCATCTACTATTTCTAGGGCCACTTCCTTAAGTACCCTAGGATGTAGATTATCTGGCCCTGGGGATTTATCGGCCTTCAATCCCGTCAATTTCCCTAACACCATTTCCCTACAAATACTGATTTCTTTCAGTTCCTCCCTTTCATCAGACCCTATGTTCTCCGACATCTCTGGGAGGTTATTTGTGTCCTCCTTTGTGAAGACAGAACCAAAATATGTATTTAATTGGTCAGCCATTTCTTTGTTCCCCATTATAAATTCCCCTGATTCTGACTGCAAGGGACCTACGCTTGACTTCACCAATCTTTTTCTCTTCACATATCTATAAAAGCTTTTAAAGTCCGTTTTTATGTTCCCTGCAAGCTTACTCTCATATTCTATTTTCCCCATCTTAATTAATCCTTTTGTCCTCATCTGTTGAATCCTAAACTGCTCCCAATCCTCAAGTTTACTGCTTTTTCCGGCCAATTTATATGTCTTCTCCTTGGATCTTATGCTATCCCTAATTTCCTTTGTTAGCCACGGTTGAGTCACCTTTTGTGATGAAATAACTGTGTTCTGGATTGTCTGTTGTTGTACTTGTTAATGTCTGTAAATGTTTTGCAGGCGTAACCACTAATGTTCCTCCCTAGCTCCGCCTTTATTGATCCTCCTGATTGGTGTGAGTCGTATTTATAAGAGCTGGGTTTTACTAATAAGGGCTGGGTCAGTGATGAATGATGGTTGCCCTGTGTTAACGTGATGCCAAGATTCTTACTTAATAAAAGCCTTTAGTTTTAAGTTGTAATTTCATGGATTCAGGCAGTTATTTAGGACATCAATTTTATTAAGTAACAACTTTGGAAGATGGATCGATTTTTGAAACCAGAGCGTCTGGATATCAATCCCCATTTGGCAGATGCATCGAAGAAATTTACGTATTGGCTTCGATGTTTTGAATACTTCATCGCATCGATCGATCCGACGGTTAACAAGTTGGGTCTTTTAACCAACTTGGTAAGTCATCAAACTTACTCTATATTTGAAGATATTACTACGTATGAAGATGCCCTTGCAGCTCTTAAGGCCCAGTACCTTAAGTCGGTTAATGAAGTATATGCCAGGTATCTTTTGTCTACTCGCAGGCAATTACCCAAGGAATCCCTGGATGATTTTCTGCAGGATCTTAAGGCTTTGGCTAAGGATTGCAACTACAAGGCTGTCTCTGCTATATTGTATCAGGAAGAAGCCATCTGTGATTCTTTCATATCTGGCCTTCGATCTAACTATATTAGACAGGGACTCCTCGAGAATGACTCGTTAGTTTTAAAAACAGTCGTTGTGGCTCGATCGTTAGATGTAGCCCAGAAGAATTTAGAAGTGTATGCATCAGCCCATGAGTCTCTCTCAGCCTCGTGTGTTTCGAGTATGGAGGCATCCATAACGTCAATGGAGCCTCCACTTAATCCTACTGTTGCGGCTGTACCCCATGGGTCTAAGTGTTATTTTTGTGGCCAACCTAAACACTCCAGGCAAAGATGCCCAGCCAGAGAGGCTACTTGTTTTAAATGTAAGAAACGGGGACATTTTAGTAAAGTGTGTAAGGGTAATCCTGTACCTGATGTCTTCTCTGCTGCCGCCTATCGTTTTATTCTAGCCTCGGTTACGGTTGACCAGACCATACCGTGTTCCTTGTTGAAATCTATGATGGCCATTAAGATTAATGGTCGTCCTACTGGGTGTTTGATAGACAGTGGCAGTACTGAAAGTTTTATACACCCCAACCTTGTTAACTCCTGTTCATTGAAGGTGTATCCTACTCGAAGTGAAATTGTGATGGCGTCCAAGTCCCTTACTTCGTAGGCAACTGGATATTGTAAAGTCACATTGATCGTTAAGGATACGGAGTATAAGGACTTTAAACCCCTCATATTACTTCAGTTGTGTGTGAACTTAATTTTAGGCTTGAACTTCCAGTGTCAGCATGACAGCATTACCCTTAAGTATGGTGGATCTCAGCCTCCACTCACAGTCTGCGGCCTTTCTACTTTAAAAGTAAGTCCACCTTCTTTGTTCGCGAACCTTGCTCCTAATTGTAGACCTATAGCGACTAAGAGTCGACGGTATAGTTCAGAAGATAAAACATTTATAAAAGAGGAAGTGGAAAGGCTTCAACGGGAGGGAATCATCGAACACAGTAATAGCCCGTGGCGTGCCCAGGTGGTGGTGGTTAAAACTAATGAAAAGAAAAGACTTGTGGTCGATTATAGCCAGACTATAAACTTGTATACCTAATTGGATGCCTATCCTTTGCCTTGTATTTGAGATGGTGAACCAGATAGCTCAGTATCGCGTGTTCTCCACCATTGATTTAAAGTCTGCCTACCATCGAAGCTAATGGGCGCCTGTATCAATTTCTTAGGGTGCCCTTTGAAGTGACGAATGGGGTATCCGTCTTCCAACGGGAGATGGATCGTATGGTGGATGAATACGCGTTGGAAGCAACATTCCCGTACCTGGACAATGTTACTATCTGTGGGCGTGACCAACGGGAGTGTAATGAAATCTGTTTGTCTTGATCCTGTATTCGTTTTGCACTCATGTATATTACCCTCCCCCACTGTGTATAGTTTCACTTCCTCTTTCCCGACTAACCTGGGAGGTTCCAGGTCTTGGCTCTTGGCTCCGCCCCTGACTTCTCTTACATAAAGATCCCAGGATCTGTATGACTCATTCCTGTGAACCAGTCGGCGTGTTGAGATGTTAGCTCTGATCTTAGTGATTAAAAGCCAACTTGTTTAAGTCTATCACTTCTAGTTTTGTGGTTATTGAAGGCCCATCAATTTTAATCACTAAAGAATACTAGGATGGATCGACTCCTAAAACCAGAGCGTCTGGACTTGGATCCACATTCTGCTGAAGCATCAAATCAATTTGGACACTGGCTCAAATGCTTTGAACTCTTCGCGGGGGCCTCATCCACTAGCGAGGTAGATAAACTGAGTCTACTGACTACTCGCGTTAGTCATCGGATTTATTCGTTCATCCGGGACGCCACCTCTTACATGGAGGCCATCACTATCCTGAAGGCCCAATACCAGAGGCCGGTAAACGAAGTGTACGCCAGACATCTGCTGGCTACACGCAGGCAGCGACCAGAGGAATCAATGGACGATTTCTTACAGGGCCTAAAGGACCTGGTCCGGGACTGTAACTGCAAGGCCGTGACGGCCAACGCGTACTCTGACGAATTGGTCCGCGATTCCTTCATCACGGGCCTCAAATCTAATTATATCCGGCAGAGACTGCTGGAGAAGGAGGTCCTGGACTTAAAAAAGGCAGTGGCCACTGCGCGATCGCTGGACGTGGCCCAGAAAAACTCTGACTCTTATTCTTCCGGCCATGCGGCCCTCACCGCCTCGTGCGCGCCGAGGGGACCGCCATCTTGGAATCAGCCATCTTCCCCATCCAGGTCTCAGACCAGCTCTACGCCGCCGGAGTCCCCACACACAAGTTCACCCAGGAGTCCTACTACAGCGGCAATGTCTCGAGGCCTGAAATGCTACTTCTGCGGCCAGGCCAAGCACCCCAGACAACGATGCCCAGCGAAGGACGCTACATGCTTCAAATGTAAGAAAAAGGGGCATTTTAGCAAGGTCTGCAGGGGGAATCCGATTTCCAACTCCGTCACCGCCTCGTGTGTGCCGTGCGGGCCGCCATCTTGGGATCCGCCATCTTTTCCCGACTCAACGGCCGCCCAGGGCCCAACAGTGGCTTCGATCACGGTGGATCAATCCAGGCCACACCCGTTGACAAAATCCATGATGGACATACAGGTAAACGGGAATTTAACGAAATGTTTAATTGACTGTGGGAGTACCGAGAGTTTTATCCACCCTAGCCTGGTACGGCGACACTCATTAACGGTAACCCCTACACGGAGCAGAATTGCTATGGCTGCTAAGCCCCACACTTTGGACATTTTGGGCTACTGTGTGGTAACACTGACTGTAAAAGGCACGGACTACAAGGATTTTAAACTCCTCGTGATGCCAGAACTCTGTGTTAATGTAATCTTGGGCCTGGACTTCCAGTGCCACCACGAAAGTGTCACGCTAGCATATGGCGGGTCCCAGCCGCCACTCACAGTCTGTGGCCTATCAACCTTAAAAATCAGCCCACCCTCTTTATTCGCTAATCTCGCTCCGAATTGTAGGCCCATAGCGACCAGAAGTAGACGGTACAGTCTGGAAGACAGACACTTTATCAAGGCGGAAGTGGACAGACTCCTGCGGGAAGGCATTATTGAATGCAGTACCAGCCCGTGGCGTGCCCAAGTAGTCATAGTTAAAAATAGCGAAAAGAAACGGATGGTAATTGACTACAGCCAGACTGTTAATATTTATACCCAGCTGGACGCCTACCCTTTACCCCGCATATCAGAAATGGTCAACCAGATTGCGCAATACCGAGTCTTCTCGACTATCGACCTCAAATCCGCGTACCACCAGCTCCCCATTAGAACGGAGGACCGCCCATACACCGCCTTCGAGGCGAACGGGCGCCTCTACCATTTTCTCAGAGTGCCCTTCAGAGTAACAAATGGGGTCTCGGTCTTCCAACGTGAGATGGACCGCATGGTTGACGAGAATAAACTACAAGCTACCTACCCCTATCTGGACAATGTCACTATCTGCGGGCACAACCAGCAAGACCACGATCTAAATCTTGCGAGATTTTAAAAAACTGCCCTAAAGCTGAATCTAACCTACAACGAAGACAAATGTGTCTTCAACACAACCCGTCTCTACCCTCGGCTGTGTGGTGGAAGATGGGGTAATTGGACCGGACCCTGACCGATTACGCCCCCTAAAGGAACTGCCCCTGCCACACAACCCCAAAGGTTTAAAAAGGTGCCTGGGATTTTTTTCGTATTATGCCCAATGGGTGCCCAATTACTCTGATAAGGCCCGACCCCTCATTAAATCGACGTCCTTCCCACTATCAGCTGAAGCTCGGGAGGCTTTCACCAGTATTAAACAGGACATTGAAAGGGCTGCAGTGTGTGCAGTGGATGAATGCATTCCCTTTCAAGTCGAAAGCGATGAGTCAGACTTTGCCTTCGCTGCGACCCTCAATCAGGCTGGGAGACCTGTGGCCTTCTTCTCCCGAACCCTTCAGGGACCTGAAATCAGGCACTCTTCTGTTGAGAAGGAGGCACAGGCTATAGTTGCGGCACTGGAGACACTACCTAGCCGGCAAACGTTTCACCCTGCTTACCGACCAGCGGTCGGTGGCTTTCATGTTTAATAACAAACAAAGGGGGAAAATCAAGAATGACAAAATACTCAGGTGGAGGATCGAACTATCCACGTTCGACTATGATATTATGTACAGGCCGGGAGCCCTTAATGAACCCCCAGACGCCCTATCTTGGGGAATGTGTGCCAGCATTCATATGGACAAATTACAGGGTCTCCACAACGACCTCTGTCACCCAGGGGTCACCCGACTATACCATTTTATAAAGTCCCGCAATCTGCCCCACTCCATCGAGGAGGTCAGGGCAATGACCAGAGCCTGCCGCATCTGTGCGGAATGCAAGCCTCGTTTCTACAGGCCTGACCGTGCACACCTTATCAAAGCCACACGGCCATTCGAGCGCCTAAGTCTGGACTTCAAGGGACCCCTTCCCTCTGCCGACCGTAACGTATACTTCCTCAATATCATTGATGAATATTCCCGCTTCCCCTTCGCCATTCCCTGCCCAGACATGACCAGTGCCACGGTCATCAAGTGTCTCTGTAATCTATTCTGCATGTTTGGCATGCCGAACTACATACACAGCGATAGGGGGACGTCATTCATGAGTGACGAGCTGCACCAGTTCTTGCTCTCGAAGGGGATAGCCACTAGCTACAACCCCCGGGGTAATGGGCAAGTGGAAAGGGAGAATGCTACTGTTTGGAAGGCTGTCACGTTAGCCTTAAAGTCAAAAGGCCTTCCGACCTCCCGCTGGCAGGAAGTCCTCCCAGACGTGCTCCACTCCATAAGGTCTCTGTTATGTACTGCCACTAACACTACCCCTCACGAAAAGATGTTCGTTTTCCCCCAGAAATCCACCTCGGGCATATCTCTACCCGCGTGGCTGACGTCTCCGGGGACAGTACTATTGCGGAAGCACGTGAGAGGCCATAAAACGGACCCCCTTGTGGAAAAGGTACAGCTCCTCCATGCAAACCCTCAGTACGCCTATATCGAATACTCTGACGGGCGAGAGGACACTGTTTCCATAAAAGACCTCGCTCCCTCGGGGAGCGGAGAGAACGATGGGAGACTACCCGATGAAGACCTACACTACAAAGAGACAGGACGCCCAGAGGTATCAATACCCAACTTTAACCTGGAGGACACTGCAGATAACCTGGAAGACACTGCGGAGGCCCGGACAGTGGAGGAACCAGAATCCACTCCCCTAGAGGCACCCCAACCGGCTTTGCGCCGATCACTGAGAACTGCAAAACCTCCTGACAGACTCACTTATACCAACTTTTAAGAAACATCACCCCGATGGACTAAATCTATAGAAGGGGTGAATGTAATGAAATCTGTTTGTCTTAATCCTGTATTCGTTTTGCACTCATGTATATTACCCTCCCCCACTGTATATAGTTTCACTTCCTCTTTCCCGACTAACTTGGGAGGTTCCAGGTCTTGGCTCTTGGCTCCGCCCCTGACTTCTCTTGCATAAAGATCCCAGGATCTGTATGACTCATTCCTGTGAACCAGTCGGCGTGTTGAGATGTTAGCTCTGATCTTAGTGATTAAAAGCCAACTTGTTTAAGTCTATAACTTCTAGTTTTGTGGTTATTGAAGGCCCATCAGGGAGCATGATCAAAATCTCGCGAAGTTCCTAGAGACGGCAAAGAGGTTAAACCTGACCTACAACGAAAACAAGTGTACCTTCAATACTACACGTTTGTGTATTCTTGGTTACGTTGTGGAGAATGGGGTAATTGGGCCGGATCCTGAAAGATTACGCCCACTTAAGGAATTACCTTTACCTCACACTGTAAAAGCTTTAAGAAGGTGTCTGGGATTCTTTTCGTACTATGCCCAGTGGGTGGCTAGCTACTCAGATAAAGTCCGACCTCTTATTAAGTCGACGTCTTTTCCGCTATCGGCGGAAGCTCAGGAGGCTTTCTGTAATATCAAACGGGACATTGAGAAGGCAGTGGAATGTGCCGTGGATGAGAAAATCCCTTTTCAAGTGGAAAATGATGCATCTGATTTTGCGTTGGCAGCAACTCTTAACCAAGCTGGTAGACCAGTAGCTTTCTTCTCTCGTACATTGCAAGGACCAGAAGTTCGACATTCTTCAGTGGAAAAGGAGGCACAGGCGATTATCGAAGCAGTCAGGTATTGGAGACATTATCTCGCTGGCCGACGTTTTACGCTTATTACTGACCAGCGATCTGTGGCCTTTATGTTCAATACTAAGCAGAGAGGCAAGATCAAAAATGATAAGATTTTAAGATGGCGAATAGAACTGTCAACATATGACTATGATATTCAGTACAGGCCTGGCGTATTTAATGTGTCATTGGATGCTTTGTCACGAGAAGTATGTGCTAGTCTAGGTATAGATATGCTTCAAAGTCTCCACGATGCACTCTGCCACCCTGGGGTTACCAGAATGAACCACTTCATTAAGTCCCACAATCTACCCTACTCTATCGAGGAGGTCCGTACAATGACCAGAACCTGTCGTGTTTGTGCTGAATGCAAACCCTGCTTCTATAAGCCGTCCGAGCCAGCTCATCTTATTAAAGCAACTCGACCATTTGAGCGTTTGAGTCTCGATTTTAAAGGTCCCCTTCCATCAAGCGACCGTAATGTCTATTTTCTTAATATTATAGACGAGTACTCTCGGTTCCCTTTTGTTATCCCCTGTCCGGATGTGACCAGTGCTGTTGTAATTAAATGCCTCTGCCAACTGTTTTCCTTGTTTGGCATGCCTAACTATATACATAGTGATAGGGGTTCTTCCTTTATGAGCGAAGAATTGCGACAGTTTTTGCTATCGAAAGGAATTGCAACGAGTAGAACTACCAGCTATAACCCTTGTGGTAATGGGCAGGTCGAGAAAGAAAATGCGACAGTGTGGAAGGCTATCGTATTGTCTCTGAAGTCGCGAGGCCTGCCGACCTCTCGCTGGCAGGATGTCCTGCCAGACGTGCTACATTCTATAAGGTCTCTTTTGTGTACAGCAACGAATGCCACCCTTCATGAAAGGATGTTTAGCTTTCCAAGAAAAGCTACTAATGGAGTATCGTTACCCACATGGTTGACGACCACGGGCCCTGTGCTGTTGCGCAGACATGTGAGAGGCCACAAGACTGATCCACTGGTGGAGGAAGTACAACTCCTTCATGCTAATCCCCAGTATGCGTACATTCAATATCCGGATGGGCGAGAGGATACGGTCTCTATTAAAGATCTTGCACCCTCTGGAGCTCAAAGAGTTCGACTCTGAGAGTAGAGATTTTAATTGTGGTATTGAACCTTCAGAGACACAAACCCTCAGTGTGGAAAACACTGATGATTCTGGGAATTCGGATAAACCGGAGTTGGTACTCCGGGAGGAGCCTCGGCAAGAGTTACGTCATTCCCAGAGGACTATCAGACCTCCTGACAGATTGAATCTATAGCAGGGGGTGAATGTGATGAAATAACTGTTCTGGATTGTCTGTTGTACTGGTTAATGTCTGTAAATGTTTTACAGGTGTAACCACTAATGTTCCTCCCTAGCTCCGTCTTTATGGATCCTCCTGATTGGTGTGAGTCTTATTTATAAGAGCTGGGTTTTACTCATAAGGGCTGGGTCGGTGATGAATGATGGTTGCCCTGTGTTAACTTGATGCCAAGATTCTTACTTAATAAAAGCCTTTAGTTTCAAGTTGTAACCTCATGGATTCAGGCAGTTATTTGGCACATCACCTTTTTTGTTTTATTTTTATGCCAAACTGGGATGAACAAATTCTGTAGTTCATCCATGCGGTCTTTGAATGTTTGCCATTGCCTATCCACCGCCAACCCTTTGAGTGACATTCCCCAATCAATCCTGTCCAACTCGTGCCTCAGACCATCGTAGTTTCCTTTATTTAAATTCAGAACCCTAGTCTCTGAGTCAACTACTTCATTCTCCATCTTAATGAAGAATTCGATCATATTATGATCGCTCCGATCCAAGGGGCCTCGTACAACAAGATTGCTAATTAATCCTTTCTCATTACATAATACCCAGTCTAAGATGGCCTGATCTCTGGTTGGTTCCTCGACATATTAGTCCAGGAAACCATCCCGTAAACACTCCAGGAATTCCTCCTCCACAGTATTGTTACTAATTTGGTTAGCCCAATCTATATGTAGATTAAAGTCACCCATGATGACTGCTGTGCCCTTATTGCACGCTTCTCTAATTTCCCTTTTAATGCCATCCCCAAACTCTGCATTTCTGTTTGGTGGTCTATATACCACTCCCACTAACGTTTTCTGCCCCTTGGTATTTCTCAGTTCTACCCATACAGATTCCACATCATCAGAGCTAATATCCTTCCTTACAACTGTGTTAATCCCTTCTTTAACCAGCAATGCTACCCCACCTCCCTTTCCTTTTTGCCTATCTTTCCTGAATATTGAATGCCCCTGGATGTTGAGTTCCTAGCCTTGGCCACCCTGGAGCCATGTTTCCGTAATCCCAATCAAATCATATTCGCTTACCTCTATTTGTGCAGCTAATTCATCCACCTTATTACGAATGCTCCTTGCATTAAGAGACAAAGCCTTCAGGCTTGTTTTTTTAACGTTCTTAGACCTATTAGAATTATTATTTACTGTGACCATGTTTGATTTAAACTGTTGATTTCTCTGACTGCCACTTTTGTTTTTCTCCTTCCTATCTTTTGCTTATATCCTTGTTTCCCTTTCCTCTGTCTCCCTGCTCGGGTACCCAACCCCCTGCCATTTTAGTTTAAACGCTCCCCCAGAGCACTAGCAAACTTGAGGGTAATGATCGAGTGAGGGATATGCTGGGTCATGAGGTTATAGATTGTGGTGCAATACAATTCTGCTGCTGCTGATGGCCCACAGCTCCTCATGGATGCCCAGTTTTGAGCTACTAGATCTGTTCTGAATCTATCCCATTTAGCACGGTGGTAGTGCCACACAACACGATGGAGGGTGGTCTCAGTGTGAAGTCAGGACTTTGTCGCCTCAAGGACTGTGCGGTGGTCACTGCTACCAGTGCTGTCATGGACAGATGCATCTGCGACAGGTAGGTTGGTGAGGACGAGGTCAAGTAGGTTTTTCCCCTCATGTTGGTTCTCTCACCACCTGCCCCAGGCCCAATCTGGCAGCTGTGTCCTTCAGGGCTCGGTCAGTAGTGGTGCTACTGAGCCGCTCTTGGTGGTGGACATTGAAGTCCCTCACCCAGAGTACATTCTGTGCCCCTACTACCCTCAGTGCTTCATCAAAGTGGTGTTCAACATGGAGGAGTACTGATTCATCAGCTGAGGGAGGGCAGTAGATGGTAATCAGCAGGAGGTTTCCTTGCCATGCTTGACCTGAAGCCATGAGACTTCATGGGGTCTGGAGTCAATGTTGAGAGTTCCCAAGGCCACTCCCTCCTGACTGTATACCACTGTGCTGCCACCTCTGGTAGGTCTGTCCTTCCAGTGGGACAGGACATACCCAGGGATGCTAATGGAGGAGTTTGGGACATTGGCTGAAAGGTATGATTCTGTGAGTATGACTATGTCAGGCTGTTGCTTGACTAGTCTGTGGGACAGCTCTTCCAATTTTGGCACAAGTCCCCAGATGTTAGTGAGGAGGACTTTGCAGGGGTTAATTGGGCTGGGTGTCCTGTTGTTGTGTCCGAAGCCAGTGCCTAGGTTGATGCCAGGTGGTCTGTCCGGTTTTACACTTATTATTGTTTCTTGTAGTGGTTTGTTACAACTGAGTGACTTGCTAGGCCATTTCAAAGGGCAGTTAAGAGTTAACCACATTGCTGTGAGTCTGGAGTCACATATTAGCTAGTCCAGGTAAGGACGGAAGATTTCCTTCCCTAAAGGTCATTGGTGAACCAGATGGGTTTTTACAACAATCTGATAGTTTCATAGTCACCATTACTGATACTCGCTTTTTATTCCAGATTTATTTAATTAACTGTATTTAAATTCCCCAGCTGCTGTGGTGAGATTTGAACTCGCGTCCTCGGATCATTAGCCCAGGCCTCTGGATTACTAGTCCCATTCTTGAGAAAAAGATATGGGGTTAGTTCTCGCCTGTATGTTGATGACACCCAGCACGATCCCGCCACTGATTCTGTGCTGTCAGACTGCTTGCCTGCCATCCATTCTTGGATGAGCTGCAGTTTCCTCAAGCTAAATGTTTAGAAGACTGAAGCCTGCTTTGGTTCCCGGCATAAACTCTGCACCCTTGGCACTATCTCTAATGCTCTTCCTTGCCTTTATCTCCATCTGGATCAGATATTTTGGCAATCACACCATTCTGTTCGATCACAAGCTGAGCTTTTGACCCCATATGCTCTCCATCACAAAGATGTCCACTTCCACCTTTGTAACATCTATCGTCTTCATCACTACCTCAGCCCATCTTCTGCTGACACTCTTACCCATACATTTGTCACCAGACTTGAATATTTCAATGCTCTCCTTTTTAGCCTTGCATTCTCTGCGCTCCATGAACTTCATCCCATCCAAAACTCTGCTTGTTCTACTTATCCGTTGCCCTTTGCCGCGCTGACCCACATTGGGTCCTAGTTCCCCAATGTATGTATTGTAAAATTATTATCTTTGTGTTTAAATCTTTCCAGCAACTCAATCTTTCCATCTCTGCAACATTCTCCAGAACTACAACCCATTCTGCCCACTCCCCATCCCCTGAATTCGCTGTTACTCTCACTTTGACCTCCTGTAAGTTCTGCCTTCCTTTCCCTTGTCTGTGACGGCTGTGCTTTCAGCTACCTAGGTCCCATGCTCAGTAATTCCCTCCTAAATCTCTCCATCTCTCCACCTCTTTTAAGACGCTCCTTAAAACCTACCTCATTGACCAAGCATTTTAGTCACCCCTTCTAATATCTCCTCCTCTGTCTCTCTCCACTTTTTCTTTATGTCTCTAAAGTGCCTTGGGATTTCTTTTATGTTAAAGGTGCTTCATAAAAGCAAGATAAAGTTGTGATAGTGGTATTTTTTATTTACTGGTTTGTCCCCTTTGAATTTCCTAAGAACGTAAGATTTGGAGCAGGAGTAGGCCATACGTCCCCTCGAGCCTGCTCCATGATTCAATAAAATCATGGCTGATCTTTGACCTCCACTCCACTTTCCTGCCCGATCTCCATATCCCTTGATTCTCCTCATAGCTCTGGAGGTCCAAAAAGAGCAGCTAGAGATTCCCCTGCCCCAGCATAACTTTCCTATCGCAGGCAGGAGTTACACTCTACCTGCCCACCATTATTCACAAGAGTTGGCTCCAGGAATTTGGATGGGGTCAGTAACACAACTCCACAGCAGTCCAAAGATCTACCCTACCATAGTTGTGAAGCAGATTAGGAGAGGAAGAATTTTGGGGCCTATGTCTCTTAAGTTTTCCTCACATTCGCTTGTATATTTTAAAAACAAGAAAAAGCAAAACATAAATGCAAATCACTGCTGGACTGAAGATTACATTGCAGTAAAATTACTTTGATGATCAAATCAATTAGTGGTTCATGAATAAGCAGACCACATATCCTATGAATCGAAATCCGCTTCTTTTATTTTCTGCTGTACTGAGTTTGCATAACCAAGGTCTTGCAGCTGGCTTTGATCAATGTAAATTGCTTATCAGGAGAACTCGTAGGTTGCCCACTACATTTCCTATTGATTTAAGAAGGGGATGAATATAACGCTAGCTTGCGCGCCAGTCCCTTCAGTAAAAATTAAGTTTAAACTTATCTACATAGTGGCTTTTGGACAACAGACTGTTCTGTGTATTGAAATGACTGCAGCCACTAGACAATACATTGGAGATAAAATGATGTGGAACTGCTGGATGCTAAGTCAATTTGCCTTCAATTGCGATCCTGAGACAAACATTGACTTAAAATAAAATATTACATCACGTGACCTTATAGCGAACAGTCCAGCTACAATTTTCAGGAGATGATCAGTGCATTGTTGTAACAAACCACTGCTGAGGCCGGCCTCCCACCTTGTACCCTCTAAAATTGAACTCATCCAAAACTCTCCTGCCTATATCCTAACTCGCACCAAGTCCCGTTCACCCATCACCTCTATGCTCACTGACTCCTCGATTTTTAAAATTCTTATCCTTGTTTTCAGATCCCTCCATGACCTCTCCCCTCCCTATCTCTGTAACCTCCGCCAGCCCTGCACCCCTCCGAGATCTCTGCACTCCTATAATTCTGACCTCTTGCGCATCTCCAATTTTCATTGCTCCTCCATTGGCAGCCGTTCCTTCTGCTCTGGAATTTCCTCCCTAAACCTCTCCGTCTCTCAACCTCTCTCTCCTCCTTTAAGATGGTCCTTAAAACCTACCTCTTTGACCAAGCTTTTAGTCATCTGCTGTAATATCTTCTTCTTTGGCTCGGTGTCAAATTTTGTTTGGTGACTCTCCTGTGAAGAGCCTTAGGATGTTTTACTATGTTAAAGGCACTATATTAATGCAAGTTGTTGTAAAAATAAAAGTTCCTGAGCATCTCTAAAGTTAGGGAGTCATTACTGCCATACCATTTTTCAGTCCCACTGCTCTCCAAAAATGAACCAAAGAACAAATGGAAAATTAATGCAGCATCCTAAAAAAGTATTTTAAAAATGTGATTTTAGTGATTCCAGTGTTGTGTTTAACTAAATGAAAAAGTTAAAGAAAAACATATATAGTACCGGTGGATTCCATGTGGCATTCCTTGTATTATTCAAATATATGCTGTAAATGCATCTTCTCAATGTCCTGCCCAGGCTACCTTCCAGCAATCCAATATTAGTAACTCTTTCTTTTGCCGCTCTGTATATCATTCTAACCTCTTTCTCCTCACACAAGGAGAAACAGTGGGGGGTGAGAATAATTCAGGCCCATCTGTTTAGGGCACTAGCTTGCCCACGTCGTCTTTCACCTTTTCTCTCCCACTCACCAGCCCAGAGACATGCACTCGATGGGGGTAGATAGAGAGCTATTTTAGGGTACGGACTGGTACTAAGTGAATCACAGTGGAACCAGAGGAGTGGGAAATGGAAGAAGTGCCATCTGTTCTTGAGTGGAGGCATGGGAGAGGTTAATGCTTTGCTGAAGAGCCCATAAATTCAGATCTCTTGGGACCTGCATTGAAAAAGAGGATGCTGTCCAACCATCACACGTGGAGGCAATCCACCTCCACCCAAAGTACCAACATCAGGTGAGGCATGATGCAGCTCCAAGCACATCTGCAGCCGTACCCCAGCACAAGGGACCAGGATCAGTCAGTGGATGTGCAAACTACAGCCCTTAGGCTTTTGTGGGGAGGCTGGACAGAGTGCCATCTTCTGATCTCTCAAACTTTAAGGCCAGGGTCCAAGCCATCATTTCCCAGGGCATCCAGAATCTAGTGGGAATCATTCAGTCAGACCACCCACTGAGTTGGCTGGCTGAAACTAGGACATAGCAGGAGTCCTCTTACAAAATGCATCTACCCTTCTGGATAGCAACACGTGGGAACCCTCTGTACAGCCACCTCATGTGTTGCAGGAAGGAGACCGGGCCAGACTGCCAAGGAAGCAGCAAAGAAGCAGCCTGCAGAAGGTCAATACAAGACGTGGCTACCACGAAGCGAGGGCCATTTCGGTCCCAAGAGGCTCATGTCGACGTTTAGAGCTAGTTCCTTTCTTGACACTAGCACTTAGGTGGCATCTAGAAGGAGCAGCAGATTGGGCAATATGAGGTCATACAGACCCTAACTAATATTGCAGACAACTCTAGTTGCAGCCTGGAAGGAACCAGTGGCAAAAAATTGCAAAGATTAATATGTGTCAAGTGATGGTCCATGCAACATCTTTAGCGTGAGGGTGCATGTTTTGCCCCATTTTAAAGTGTCTGTAAAGTAATATATTGCTGGTCCTCATTTTCTCTCCCTCTAGTATCAAGTGCACATATAGATGTCCAAAACCTCAATATGTCATTTGCTGTGACTTGCTTTCAATATTAGCTGCTTCCATGGATCCTATTGTATTTGTGTGATTTATTATTGAGCTAGTTGGTGGTAGAGTATAGTACAATTTTGTTCACTGTTCGTGTTGCGTTCTCCTAGATCAGGTATAACATGAATAGAGTAGAATAAAGCTGCTTCTAGTCTGCCCTAGCAAAGAGCCTCAATCCCCAACTCCAGAAGCATTCTTCCCCTGGCCCCCACTACAACAGGGTGGCAATTTAAGTTTCTCCTGTCAACTTTCTTTATGACCTCTGATTGAGGATACCAATTTTAGTGACAGTTTGTGATAAATTATAGTTATCACAAAATATTAGTTGGTAAATTACATAAGAAATGGGAGCAGAAGTAGGCCATTCAGCCCTTTGAACCTGCTCTGCCATTCAATAAGACCATGGCTGATCTTTTATCTCAACTCCACCTTTCTGCACTATCCCCATATCCCTAGAGTCCCTTAATATATACACTCTGGAGTTTAGAAGAATGAGAGGTGATCCCATTGAAACATATCTATGGCATCTATCCGACAATGTGGAAAACTGCCCAGGTATGTCCTGTCCACAAAAAGCAGGGCAAATCCAATCCGACCAATTACCGCCCCACCAGTCTACTCTCAATCATCAACAAAATGATGGAAGGTGTCGGCGACAGTGCTATAAAGCGGCACTTACTCACCAATAACCTGCTCACTGATGCCCAGTTTGGGTTCTGCCAAGAACACTCGGCTCCCGACCTCATTACAGCCTTGATCCAAACATGGACAAAGGAGTTGAATTCCAGAGGTGAGGTGAGAGTGACTGCCCTTGACATCAAGTCAGCATTTGACCGAGTGTGGCATCAAGGAGCCCTAGTATAACTGAAGTCACTGGGAATCGGGAGGTGGGTGGGTGGGGAAACGCTCCACTGGCTGGAGTGATACCTAGCACAAAGGAAGATGGTTGTGGTGATTGACGGTCAATCATCACAGCCCCAGGACATCGCTGCAGGAGTTCCTCAGGGCAGTGTCCTAGGCCCAACCATCTTCAGCTGCTTCATCAATAACCTTCAACATAAGGTCAGAAATGGGGATGTTTGCTGATGACTGCACAATGTTCAGCGCCATTCACAACTCCTCAGATAATGAAGCAGTCCGTGCCCACGTGCAACAAGACCTGGACGACGTTCAGGCTTGGGCTGATAAGTGGCAGGTAGCATTCGCGCCACAGAAGTGCCAGGCAATGACTGTCTCCAACAAGCGAGAGACCTCCCCTTGACATTCAATGGCATTACCATCGTCGAATCCCCCACCATCAACATCCTGGGGGGTCACCATTGACCAGAAACTTAACTGGACCATCCACATAAATACTGTGGCAACAAGAGCAGGTCAGAGGCTGGGTATTCTGTGGCGAGTGTCTCACCTCCTGACTCCGCAAAGCCTTTCCACCATCTACAAGGCACAAGTAAGGAGTGTGATGGAATACTCTCCACTTGCCTGTATGAGTGCAGCTGCAACACCACTCAAGAAGCTCGACACCATGCAGGACAAAGCAGCCTGTTTGCTTGGCACCCCGGTGTACTGTGGCTGCATTGTGTACCATCTACAAGATACACTGCAGCAACCCGCCAAGGCTTCTTCGGCAGCACCTCTCAAACCCGCGACCTCTTCCACCTAGAAGGACATGGGCAGCAGGCACATAGGAACACCACCACCTCCAAGTTCCCTCCAAGTCACATACCATCCTGACTTAGAAGTATATCGCCGATCCTTCATTGTCGCTGGGTCAAAATCCTGGAACTCCCCACCTAACAGCACTGTGGTGGGAGTACCTTCACCACACGGACTGCAGCAGTTCAAGAAGGCGGCTCACCACCACCTTCTCGAGGGCAACTAGGGTTGGGCAATAAATGCTGGCCTTGCGAGTGACGCCCAGATCCCATAAGCGAATTCAAAAAAAAAAAAAAAAATGAGATTCTGAGGGGGAATTGACAGGGTAAATGCTGAGAGGTTGTTTCTCCTGGCTGGTGGGTCTAGAACTAGGGGTCATAGTCTCAGGATAAGGGGTTGGCCATTTCAGACTGGGATGAGGAATTTCTTGACTCAGGGTTGTGAATCTTTGGAGTTCACTACTCCAAAGAGCTGTGGATGCTGAATCATTGAGTATATTTAAGGCTGAGATCGATAGATTTTTAGACACTGAGGGAATCAAGGGATATGGAGATCAGGCGGGAAAGTGGAGTTGAAGTCGAAAATCAGCCATGATCTTATTGAATGGCGGAGCAGGCTCGAGAGCCATATGGCCTACTCCTGCTCCAAATTCTTATGTTCTTATGAATACAAAAATCTGTCGATCTCTGTCTTGAATATACTCAACGACTGCGCATCCACACCTCTCTGGGGTACAGAATTCCAAAGATTCACAACCCTCTGAGTGAAGAAATTTCTCCTCATATCAGTCCTAAATGGCCGACCCCTTATTCTGAGATTGTGACCCCTAGTTCTAGACTCCCCAGCCAGGGGAAACATCCTCCCAGCACCTACCCTGTCGAGCCCTTTAAGAATTTTTTATGTTTCAATGAGATCGCTTCTTATTCTTCTAAACGCTAGGGAATATAGGCCTAGTCTACTCGATCTCTCCTCATAGGACAATCTCAGGAATCAGCCTAGTGAACCTTCTTTGCACTCCCTCTAAGGCAATTATATCCTTCCTTAGGTAAGGAGACCAAAACTGTACACAGTACTCCAGGTGTGGTCTCACCAAGGCCTTATATAATTATAATAATAGTAAGACTTCTTTACTCTTCTACTCCAATCCCTTTGTAATAAAGGCTAACATACCATTTTCTTTCTTAATTGCTTGCTGTCCTGCATGATAACTTTCTGTGACTGTACAAGGACTCCCAGGTCCCTCTGAATACCAAAATTTCCCAATCTCTCTCTATTTGAAAAATATTCTGCTTTTCTATTTTCCTGACCAAAGTGGATAACTTCACACTTCTCTACATTATATTCCATCTGCCATGTTCTTGCCCACTCACTTAGCCTGTCTCCATCCCTTTGCAGCCTCTTTGCATCCTCCTTACAGTTTACTTTCCCACCTGACTTTGTATTGTCAGCAAACCTGGATACCTTACACTTGGTCCCCTCATCTAAGTCATTAATATAGATTGGAAATAGCTGAAACCCACTCGTTGATCCTTGCGATGCCCCACTAGTTACAGCCTGCCAACCCGAAAATGACCTGTTTATTCCTACTCTCTGTTTTCTGTCTGTTCACCAATCCTCAATTCATGTTAATATATTACCCCTCAATCCCATAAGCCCTAATTTTGTTTAATAACCTCTTGTGTGGCACCTTAGTGAATGCTTTCTGAAAATCCAAATACACTACATTCACTGGCTCTCCCTTATCTACCCTGCTAGTTACAACTTCAAAAAATGTTGTCAAACACGATTTCCCTTTCATAAATCCATGTTGACTCTGCCCAATGATACTATGATTTGCTAAGTGCTCTGTTACCACGCCCTAAAATAGATTCTTGCATTTTCCCAACTACTGACATCAGGGTAACTGGCCTATAGTTCCCTGTTTTCTCTCTCCCTCCTTTCTTGAATAACGGGGTTGCGTTTGCTACCTTCCAATCCACGGGGACCGTTCTGGAATCTCGGGAATTCTGAAAGATCAAAACGATTGCATCCACTATCTCTGTAGCCACCTCTTTTAGAACCCTGGGATGTAGGCCATCAGGTCCAGGGAATTTGTCGACTTTTAGTCCCATTAATTTCTCCAGCACTATTTCTTTACTAATACTAATTTCTTTTAAGTTCCTTATTCTCGCTAGACCCTTGGTTCCCCACTATTTCCGGAATTACTTTTGTGTCATCTACCGTGAAGGCGCATACAAAGCATTTGTTTAATGTCTCTGACGTTTCCTTATTCCCCATTTTAATTTCTCCTGTCTCTGCCTCTAAGGAACCCACGTTTACTTTCGCTAGTCTCTTCCTTTTTACATACATATAGAAGCTTTTACAATCTGTTTTTATGTCTCTTGCTAGTTTAATCTCGTATCTTTTTTTAATCAATTTCTTGGTCATCCTTAATGAATTCTAAAATCCTCCCAATCTTCAGGCTTACAACTCTTTTTGGCAACATTATGAGCCTCTTCCTTTAATCTAATACTATATTTAACTTCTCTTTGCCACGGTTGGACCACTTTTCCCATGGTTTTTTTTTTATTCCTTAGGGGATTGTATATTCGTTGTGAATTATGAATTAATCCATTAAATATTTGCCATTGCTTATCTACCATCATATCTTTTAATCTAGTTTCCCAACCTATGTTAGCCAACTCGCTCCGCATACTTATGTAGTTTGCTTTGTTCAGATTTAAGACCCTAGATCTTGAATGCATTCCAGGAACCCGTCCTCCACACTAATACTGCAAATTTGGTTTGCCCAGTCTATATGAAAATTAAAGTTCCCCATGATTACTGTATTACCCATGTTACATGCACCTCTGATTTTCTGATTTATACTTTGCCCGACACTACAACTACTGTTAGGGGGCCTATAAACTGCTCTTACCTGTGTTTTCTGCCCCTTGTTTCTTGGCTTCACCCAAACTGTTTCTACATCTTGATTTTCTGAGCTAAGATCCTTTCTGCTGTTTTTATCCCATCCTTTATTATCAGGGCTACCCTCCCTCCTTTTCCATTTTTCCCATCTCATCTAAAAGTCAAGTATCCTAGAATATTTAGTTCCCAACCTTGGTCACTCTGTAATGGCTATTAGATCAAACCCATTTATTTCTATCTATGCTATTAATTCATGTATTTTGTTGCGAATGTTTCACGCATTTAGATATATTGCCTTTAGCTTTAACTTTTTAAAATTTTTCTCTGATGTCACCTTAGTTTTTATGCCCAATTACCTTTGTCAAGCTCTTTGTCCCTTCCTCACCCAGTCTGCTTATTTTTACCCAAATCGCTACTCTGTTGTACAGCCTTGACATTTCTCTTGCAGCTTTTGAATTTACCGTTTCCTGAATCCTCCCCCCTCCCCTCATTAGTTTTACAAACCAACAGTGGAATCTATTCAAGTATGTAATTAGTAGGTTGCAAAACCAATGTATGCCCTGAAAGAGGTACGCTTCTGGAATGGTGCCATCACAAGTCATTATTGAAGCGGAGTCCATAAATCCTTTTTGAAAAAGAATTAGATGGTCACTTGAACAAGAGGAATATTAAAGGGTATGGGAAGTGAGTAGTAGGGTGGGATTAAACCAGGCGGCTTGTGGAGAAAAACACTGGTGGAAATATGATGGGCCAAATGGCCTGTTTCTATGTTGTAATCTTCTATGACTATGCTAATATTTTTGTTTCTTGCGTTGCAGGCTTTTTACACCTTCATGGTATTGGTCACAAGTTAAGTCTTGTAGATCTTCACAGTAATTGCATTAGTAACTTCAATCATTTGCTGCAATGCATGGTGGGTCTGTGCTTCTTAACGGACTTTACTCTGGCGAAAGATGGAAGCGACAACCCAGTATGTCAAACACCAGGTATGGTGTTAGGAATGTAAATTTTGTAATATTGCCTATATGCCAAAGATGAATTCTTGGACTTTGGAATGCATGGAGTCAAACAATTGCCATTTATTAAATAATTGGTTTTACATTAGGTATTACTGTATTAGCTCAACATACCAAAGACACAAATAGGCTCCACAGCATGATCTCAGGTCATAAGATAAACTGCTTTACCTATTTACTTGTACAGAAAAGAATAAACATAATGGCCCGGAAATTGCGGTCAGCGGCGAAGCGACGCCGATCGCCACTGACATCAAAGAAAGCTGCCCACAAAGATCTAGTGATCTCTGTGGCATCAATTTCAGCTCTCCCAGCCTTGGTTTGAATCTGGGGCGCCATCAAGCGAATCACCAGTGTCCAGCAACAGTGATGGCTAAGCAGCCAATCACATTGAAGAATTCTCATAGACAGCAAACCTGGAAGTAAAATACACAGATTATAATTTACTTTTAATAAATTTTACAGGAAACAAAATAAAGATTGGGATAGACACATAGGATTAAGTTAGAAGCTGAAATATCATAAACAAACTTGGAAAAAAATTATAATAAAAACTTGTAATTCTTAATCATATTAATTAAAAAATTTGGCATTCCACAAATATAAAATTATTTTTTTAGGGCCAGAACGGTTGCTCAGCAGTCAGTACGTTGTTAAAACCCAGTTTACCTCTTCAACAACAAGGCTTAGGGGGAGAAATTCAGTATCGCCACGTTTGGGGCGTAATACGCAAGCGGGCGCGAAATTTAGCGCCCGGTGCAAATTATCGCCACCTACTGCTAAATTGACCTGCTTCGCCCCAGGAGGTGCTTGGAGCACTAACACAGGCACTGCACGACTGTCTTAAGGCACTAAGCCGGAGAAGCGAGGCACTACCACCGAGGGTGGGCGCAGCGCAGGTGCGGCCAGTTAGCGATTGCACGCAGACACGCTGGCGCCGGTCAGCTCTTCAAGGGGAGGTTCGATCTTGGATTGCAGCCACACCCTGCGCATCGGAGCCCTGGTTCTCGGCCTGGACAGACCTGCTGCCACATTCTTATGCCTAGGACCATGGAGAGAGCCAGGGAGCGAGCGCAGCGGTTCAGTGAGGGGGCCTTGCAGGTTCTGGTTGGCGCGGTGGAGCGCAGGCGATCTAGCCTGTTCCCGGACAGTGGCAGGAGGCCGTTGCCCAACGATTATCGCAAAGCTTGGAGGGAGGTGGCTCGCAGAGTGACCTCCAGCAGCATGGTGCCCCCTGTGCAATGCAGGAAGATGTTCAACGACCTCACTCGGGTCGTCAGGGTGAGTACCCTTTTCAGTATCCTCTTCATCCCTGTATGTCCACCTCACTTTATGGCCAAAGGGTCCTGAAAGCCCCAATGCCCAGCCTTCCTCCAACACCTATGGGCCTTTCATGAAACTCACACGCACATTCAGCACTTTACACACTGTAAGGGCTATTCCACCATGGGAGGCAGTGCAGCCAAGATCAGGGCTTCACACTGTACTCCGAGCCCATCCTTTCTCTTGCAGGACAAGCTGGCCCATAACAGGATGCAGCAGCAACGGACCGGGGGAGGCCGGCCTCACCTTCAAGCCCTCACCGATCTGGAGCAGCGAGTCCAGCGGATTATGGCAGGCTGGATGATTGGCCCCGTCGCCACTGGAGATGCTGACCCCGTTCTGGACAGCAATGGTAAGGTGATCACCTTTTTGACCTCTCTCCTTCCACTTGTGCCTCACACCAGCATCCTTTGCCACTATCGAACCAATACAGTGCATTGCAGCACTCATGCCTCCCTCACTGCCGCCCTGTCCTCACGCTAAAGCCACTCTTGTACCTCCCTGCTTTCAGATGCTGATTTGCCAATGAGGAGGCGGGCCCTCAAGCTGCCATTGTGAGTGACTCTGAAGGCGACGACGAGGAGGAAGCCGGACCATCAGTGCCACCCTCAGCCGAGACAGCCCATGGCCATAATGGGGACATGTCTTCCCTGGAGGGGAGCAGGGGGAATGGTCTGAGGAGGGTGAAGCTCCGGGGACCAGCGGGCTGCAGCAACACGGGGGGGGGGGGGGGCTGTGTAGGGAAGCTCGGCAGCCTTCTCCCCGGAGAGAGAGTCTGGCCTCGAGTCCTGCTACAGTGAGCGCAGAAGAGGTGCGGCTCCTCGCTGAAATGAGCGCCCAGGCGGAGCACAGGCACACTGAGCTCATGGCTGCAGTGGCAAGGATGCCCGAATCCATTGAGTCACTGGCAAGGAGTGTCCAGGACTTCGGCGCAGCACATGCAAGGAGTCTGCAGGACTTCGGCGCAGCACAGGCGGCTTCCACGCAAGTGCTTAGTGGTGTAATGCAGTCAGTGGTTGGTCTCATGCAGACGCAGATTGAGGTCCCACGAGCACTGACTGCTGCCACCCTCGCTGGATCAGGCATGAATCGCCGGGGCCCTCGCCACGCTGCAGCAGGCCAGCAGTCTGTGCTTCAGCAGATTGCTCCGCATGCTGCAGTGCTGCCCCGTGGGAGTGCCAGTGTGTCGTCCGACCAGGGAGTTGCTGTCCTCTGTCAGGATGGCAGCATTCCTGCTGCCAACACTGTCGCTTCTCCACTGCAGCTGCCACCACCTGTAGGACAGACTGCTGCTGCCCATGCAGAGTTGGAGCAGTCAGCAGCCGGGCCCTCCAGGCCCAGAGCTGGTCCAGGCCGTACCTCAAGGGCATCTGCAGACTCGGTTTCTGACACTCAGCAGCCTTCCCCCAGCCTTGCTGCAGCCACTGGGGTCCCATTGCGGAGGAGCTGCAGGGTGGGAAGGGGCGAATCTCGCAAGCGAAGCAGATCACCCTTGAAGGGCAAAAAGTAGGAGGTGTGGCAAAATGCTGTTAAATGTTTTATTGAAGGCCGAGGATCGTGGTCATTTTTTGGTTACTGTTTTGTTCATTGTCTCCAGGTTGTGAGAGCCAGCTATGTGTCTGACTGCTTTTTTGGGGGTTTCTCTCTATTACTTTGTCATGCGGGAAGGGCACACAGTTTGTTAAATAAAGAAGTGTCTTTATTCAGATTGTGCATGTTTGCTCTTTGAACTATTTGTTGCCTTGACCGGCTTAGCGGTTGCGGAACGGCTCCATTCATGTTCTTTCAATGGCAGAAGCCATTCCCTCAGAGGGGGCCTAGAACCGACTTGCAATAAGCCGCTGACGGACGGCCCTTGCACTTTGTGCCTCCCTCTTGTCTTGGTGCTCCTCCTCCTCCTCTGCTGGTGCTCCAATGTCTGCTGGCAGTGGCTGAGTCCTGAGGATTGCCAGGTTATGCAGCATGCAGCACACTACAATGAAATGGGAGACTCGCTCAGGTGAGTACTGAAGGGCTCCCCGGAATGGTCCAGACAGCGGAACCGTTGCTTGAGCACGCGAATTGTGTGCTCAATGATGTTCCTGGTCGCTTGATGCCTCTCATTGTATCGTTCTTCAGCAGGGGTGCTGGGCGCACGGAGCGGGGTCATCAGCCAGGTGCACAGAGGATAGCCCTTGTCCCCGAGAAGCCAGCCTCCTGGGTGAAGCGGGGCCTCAAAGGTCTGCCACAGAAGTCTGGCGCAGGATGAAGGTGTTGTGGCTGCTGCCTGGAAAGCGGGCATTGACCGCGAGTATCAGCTGTCTGTGGTCACACACCAACTGGACGTTCAACGAATGGAACCCCTTCCGGTGCGGTAATCCTCGGCATTTTCTTGCGGAGCCCGCAAAGCCACATGCGTACAGTCAATGGCGCCCTGGACCATGGGGAAGCCCGCTATTCTTGCAAATCCCAGTGCGCGCTCTTGCTGCTTGTCCGGGGTCATGGGGAAGGAAATGTACTGACGTTTCCTTTTAAAGAGGGCATTCGTGATTTGACGGATGCAGCAATGCACCGTGAACTGGGAGATATTGGCAATGTCCCCAAGGGCGTTGCACCATGAAATGACATCAGGATCTGCGCGCGCAGCTGATCAGGCGTTGCAGTTTTGCGCCGCCGCTAAATGTCGGCTCAATTTCGCGAGAGGCGCAGGTCTCGCCGGGCGCTAGCCACCTCGCGCCCCACTTATCGCCCTCTTAAGGCGCTAACGGGTGGCGCAAACAACTGAATTTCTCCCCCTTAATGTTTTAAACAGCAATATTCCATCGTAAAAGGAGAAGTTTTCGGCAGTTCAAGTGATTTGAATTGATTGTCGGCTCTGGGAGTTCCACAGCGCAGCCTGAGACGGAGTAGTGAATGAGTGACCGCAACTTCAGGATTTCTGTGTTTATCTGTGCATGCGCTAAATCCTGAAGCTGCTGTCAGTTTCAGAGGGTTAATGGCGGCAAACGCTGACAGTTTCACCGTTATTACCACCATTAAATCTGGGCCATCGATGTATCCATGAGACAATTCGAACTATGCAAGGCTATTTTGTATGATGACAGTTACAGCCTTAGATTTGTTGACATTCTACAAATACTGCCTGTCAGCTACATTTGCAGGTATTTTAATTGTAAGATTTTAACTACAGAATTAATAAAATGAAAACAATGTGATTCTTTTGCATAAAATGGATTTCTTAACTATTTCTCAATCTTAATCTCTTAACAAAGGGACTGTGCATGCAGCAGGATTTATATAATGCTTATTCAGTCCACGTACTTCACTCAACCAATATTGTAACATGCAGATTATATTTTAATAATGTTGCTAGGCTTTTAGATGGAAATTTGAAAAACCATCTCTACTGATTGCTTCTGTTAAGTATTTTTTGAAACCTGCATTAAAGCTGTCTTTCAGAATATGACGAGTATAATTTCAAATAGTTTAATGTAATAAGGGTAGAAATAAAAATATACTTTTTTTTGTTAAAGTCAACAGTATTGGGATTGGTTCAATTAGTAAGATTATTTCCAAACTCTGCACATGTATTTAAAATCTGTACACACACATACACTAGACACACGGCGTTGGTAAATAGTTGGTCTTTGAATTAAAGTAAAGGGAGAGAACTAGGGCTTGAATAAAAATTGCTAAATCGTTGCAGCACGTAAATAAGTTACTGCCATAGAGTTTATGGTTTTGGGTTGTACATTAGAGTTTGTAATGGTTTTATGCTTGTATTTAAAACAAAACAAAAAATATATACATTGATGTCCCACAATCTTTGTAAATTGCAATAACATTTTTGTGATTTTCTACTAGCTGTGACATATGAGCATACAATTTACTTGATGAATCAGTCACAGGACTATGACTTCACCTATAGTTGCAGCAACAAGAGCTGTTTTAAGGAAAGAGAATGAGAATCCCAACATCATGCCAAAAAGAACAAACCAATATTTTAAAATTAACATTTTTACATAGATCCAAGAAAATAAGATTGGAACTAGAAAAGACCGTGCAGAGTATTCATTCAGCACCTGCTACTTTTAGACTGTTTTTCTTACTGCAAAATGGTTCACATAAAAAGTAATCTATTACAATTGAAAGTTGTCCCAAACTTTTTCAGGTTACAGAGAAATAATGCTTCAATCTCTAACTCAGCTGACTGTGCTAGATGGACTAAAGCGGTCTGGTGAATCTATCCATTCAAGTGAAGGAGGCCCCTTGGATATACCTGGCTTAGAAGACTACTTGGAGTATTTGTTATCATCTGACTCTAGCTTAAATGTGGAAAAGGTTTGTATTTTGTTGTTTTTTTCACTCTCTAGATCAGGAGTGTCCAAACTGACCCGTCGGCTGTTTCTGGCTTTCCGGTCCTGGCAATCTGGTTCATGAAGCCTAAGCAACTTTATTTGTGCTTCTACTTCCTAATTACTGGTTTGTTTGTTTTTTAAAATTTTGTGCACCTGGAGGTTTAGAAGGGGCTGTCCTTGGTACTGTCGCCTTGTTGGCAGATAAATCCCTAAATCAGAACACCTAAATGCACATGCTTTAAACTTCATATGTGGTCCACTAGGCTCCATGCTATGGAGCTAAATGGCATGTGAAGACAAAAAGCTTGAACAATTCTCCTCTGTGACCCCATTCTTTGAGGGTGAACAGCCAGCTGTGCAACGATTATATGTGAGAGGTTTGGAAAATAATCTGAATTGTCTAACTCTTCAGTTTTTTTTCTTTCTGCACTTCCATTCTCTCTGGTAACTGCAGTTCAAGGGACCCCCAATGAACAGCAATTATGCATTTTTAAACAATGAAATACCAACTGGGGATATGAGGGATTGGTGTCCAGCATTCCAATGGTGTCCCAAGTCATTTATGAGTATCTTAGTTTTCTGAAAATGAGGTGAGAGCAGTTCAATGGACTTCAATAATCCTGATATGTAGAATAGCAATTTATGAATTTAAAAAGCAACGGTAAGGGGACGATGCTCCTTTTAACCTGATGTTGCACAGTATTGTGCAATACACAGGAATATCTGAAATACTAAATTGTATTTGCTCTGACTTGTACCAGATTAAATGGCACAACCTGTAGTGCATCCTTTTTAACCTCGGATGTCAGTTCGGAAAAAGAAAAGCTTGTGCGCTTGCAGGTAGATAACTATCATTGTGCCTTTAATTTAGTGCAAATCCTATCTTTTGAGCCCAGATCTTGCAGCTAATGCAAAAAAAAAAGCTTTGTGCTTTAAAAATGCTAGATAAGGAACACACAAAGGATTTTTTTATATGAATGAGAGAGAACATGGACCATTAGGCTCGTGAATTTTTGTTTAATATTTATTTTTCAGTAAACTAAGCTCCATCTTTTATCTTTCAACTACTTAGCTAAATTATAAATAGATGTAATAGCTAAATTATACGTGTAGTGAACGGTTGTACAGTTGCTGTTTGCAAAGTAGAAAGCTGCAGTCTGCTGTTGTGTGGTTGTGACAATTGTTTGCGTATGTTGCTATGAGTAGCAGGGAATCCGTGTAGTTAGGCTGGTTGTTATTTGAGATCAAGCGGGTCAAAACTGGTGACATGCTGTGGTTTCTCAATAGTAAAGTTGTGCTGTTTTGAACAAAAATAGTGCTTGGTAACTGCAGAGTGGTAGGATGCAGATTGATGGAAGAGGGTAAAATTGGATGGGTTATTTTTACTATTACCTTTTTTAAAAAAATAAAAAAAAAATCTTTTGGCAAGTAACATTGGCCATGGTCTGGGGTGCTTAACAAATGTGCCACCTTTGGACATAGGAAGCGTCCAAGAAGATATTGCACACATTCAAGAGATAAGCTGCTATTTAAAATTCTGATGGTTTTAAAAATGCTCACAAGTTTAATGTACTGTATATGATTGTTATAAATTTTGAAAATTATATGGAATATTTGATGTGGATGTGCAAATGGCAATAAAGTAGAATTTTCACCTGGCACAAGGTCTTGCAAGAATCTCCCAGATTTGTAAACCAGCAGCATACAGTAGATGACACAATAACATAACTATATACACAGTTGTTTTTCTTAAGTTTAATGAAAAGTTAATATTTTAAATTAAAGTGCCACTGTAATAGATGATAGAAATTTCTAACGCTTTGTGTTTTATGTTTGCATATGTCCCCTTTTCTGTAATAAATATAGGCTTCGTTGGGGCTACCTGTGATCACTCCACGAATTGATGAGGTACTTGCTCATTATCGCCATCGTACCACAGTGTCTGATCCTGCAAGACCAATGTCTGCCACTGAGGCTAGTTCTTCACCAGAACTGGAGCAATCGAAGGTTCGCAGCACTGTCGATGTGTTCAATGAAATAAGAATAAAGAAGCTGGAAAGACAGATTTCTCAGCTGTTGCAGCAGGTGATTGTCGGAAAGGAATGACTTCTAAAGGAAAAATCGTTGGTTTAACATTGCAGTTTGTATATGTAATTATGTGGCCTGACTAGGCAGTGTTTTTCAAAAATGCTCACTCACATTATTAAAATTTTGTATACACTATTGTAATTATTGCAGGTGTTGTAAATATTGGTACATATACAGTATCACACATTTAGTGGGAGGTGTTTTAGTATGATTTGCAATAAATGTCTTCATATATGATGAGATTTTTGTAAATGAGGATAAATAATGAACCTTAATCTTCTAGGCATCATTCATATACTGATGAAATGCAAATGTTCAAATAATTTTGAAATACTGACTGCTATTTAGATCTGTAGCGCACAGCATATATTGTTATCCCTTTTGGACCAAATTCTCCTGCTGGTGTGTTTCTATTTCTTTTCCTCCTCCATTCTAGCACCTGGTTGCAGTTTGAATTAAAATCACTTCAGATAGTTATGCATTCAAGGGTGCCATTTATTAATCAAAGAAATAAAAAAAAGACAAACTTTATGTAGCGCCTTTCACAACCTCAAGATACCCCAAAGTGCTTTACAGCCAACGGAAAATCTCACAAAAGGCATGTGAATCCCCATCTGGAAAACATTGCTATGATGTGTATAACATCCTGCAAAAATTATTTTCTGAAACTAGAAATATGTTTTAAAATAGAAGCAATTTTTCTTTAAATGCAGCGGTGAGGGAATTTCTTTAGAGTAGCAGAGAGTAAAGACTGAATATTGTGCGTGGAATTTATAAGCATGTTCAGCTTCAGAGAGAAACACATTCATCGATGAATTGACTGTGCTTTGCATTTTTGTAAATTGTAATTTTGGATTACTTTAGCTTTGCATTAGCTGTAGTATAACTGCAAAGCAAACTTTCCAAAGTTCCGTGGCAGTCAAACTGACCGTGGGAAGTGTTTACAATTAATTATTATTCTTTATAACTACCTCATCAACTCTGCTAGTATAAAAAATGTAACTGGTGTTTGGATGCTGGTGAGCTGAGCATGTCTGCACACATGCCTGCTTTGCATGACTGGAGAGTGATGCAGTTTTAACAGTATAAGTTGGGGTGCACTGGTTCCATATTGCTCTAAACCGGGACTGGTCTCAAATGGATACCGTCATGTAACTGTGCCCCTATTAATGTGACAAATACCTACACAAAATAAAGACAGAAATTTCCCTAACGTAAAAATGGAAGCTGCATTCCTTTTGCTAATTTTGAAAATGCAATACCAGAGATGGTACTTGGATTGCTGGAACAGTGTTTTTAAAATGTTCATCTGTGCGGTTTGATAGACATGGTTGTGCTTTCTAGGCCTAATCAGGTGTGAAGCCTAGTCTGAAGAAAAATAAGAGAAAGCCAGAGACATACGCTTTAATTAAAGAATAATTTATTTCCCTAAAGATGGAGTATTTATAAAAAATTTAAAAAAATGAAATGCTATCTTTAGAAATACCCCAACTCCTTTTTTAAAGTTCCATGCAACCGAGTGTAGCCATTTTTGACTGTCAGTGTGACTGAGCAGGCAGGCTTGTGAACCCCAACACGCAATGGTTTATAGTAAAAATAACACTTCAGACAACCATGAATAAGAAGACAGACATTGCCAGAGTTTAACCATGCTAACAGTTATTTTGATGAGTTTAAACCTAATACTGAAGTCCTGGTAATTCTGATATTTTGGTCTGGGTCATTCATTGTTACCATGAGATCCTGTGTCCCATTTTCAGTTGCGCAAGTCAAAATTATTGTTTGCATTTTAAAATTGTCTAAGCCCTTAACTACAGTGCTAAATTATTTTAAACAGAGTTAAAACATAGGCATTTAATTGCTCCAGCTAAAAGCATAATCTTGGAGGGATGGGTGGAAGACAAGTAGTATTCTAAAGTTAAAATTCTGGGCAAGTATACCACAGGTTTTATATCACTGATAAATCATTGTGCTCCTATTGATTTCACTGTGACATAAAATATATTTTACAGTAAAGAGTTGCATGGCTATTAAGACTAATTCTGCTTAAATTGGCTTTTTGCAATCAATATTTTGTGGAACCTAACTTACCAGAAAAAATGTACTTCATGCTGGATTTCTTCATTCTTCAGGTTCCAGCTACTTCAACTACAGTAAAAGCAAAGCGAGATATTGATCATACATCTGAGAGTGAAAGTGAGAGCTGTAAAGAGAATCACAAGAAGGGAGCTAGACGAACAAAGATTCCAAGTTATCGACAAACGACTGAAACCTCCAAACATCGAAGTGCCAGACAGCTAAAAAACAAAAAATCTGAGAGGTATTCCTTCATTTTTGTTAAAAGAATATAGGTTATATTATTCTCAGTTTGCTAATGGCAAAAAAATTAGCTTATAAGAACAAGAAATAGGAGCAGGAGTAGGCCATTCGGCCCCTCGCCCGCTCTGCCATTCAATAAGATCATGGCTGATCTTCGACCTCAACTCCATTTGCTGCACTATCCCCATATCCCTTGATTCCCTTAATATCCAAAAATCTATCGATCTCTGTCTTGAATATACTCAACGACTGAGCCTCCACAGCCCTCTGGGGTAGAGAATTCCAAAGATTCACCACCCTCTGAGTGAAGAAATTTCTCCTCATCTCAGTCTTAAATGGCCAACCCCTTATTCTGAGACTCTGACCCCTGGTTCTAGACTCCCCAGCCAAGGGAAACATCCTCTCTGCATCTACCCTGTCAAGCCCTGTAAGAATCCCTGTGAGATCGCCTCTCATTCTTCTAAACTCCAGAGAATATAGGCCTAGTCTACTCAATCTGTCCTCATAGGACAATCCCTCCACCCCAGGAATTGGTCTGGTGTACCTTTGTTGCACTCCCTCTAGGGCAAGTATATCCCTCTTTAGGTAAGGCGACCAAAATTGTACACAATACTGCAGGTTTCACCAGGGCCCTTTATAATTGCAGTAAGACATCTTTACTCTTCTACTCAAAGCCTCTTGTAATAAAGGCCAACATGCTATTTGCTTTCTTAATTGCTTGCTGTACCTGCATGTTAATTTTGTGATTCGTGTACAAGGACACCCAGGCCCCTCTGAACACCCAACATTTCCCAATCTCACCATTTAAAAAATACTCTGCTTTTCTATTTTTCCTACCAAAGTGGATTAACTTCACATTTCTCCACATTATATTCCATTTGCCATGTTCTTGCCCACTCACTTAACCTGTCTATATCCTCTTGAAGCCTCTTTGCAACCTCCTCACAACTTACATTCCGACCTAGCTTTGTATCATCAGCAAACTTGGATATATTACATTTGATCCCCTCATCCAAATCATTGGCCCAGATATTCCGATCCCTACGGGTAGGTACACAGTGTTCCTTTCCCACCCGTAGGGATGTCGGAAATGCCTGTTTCAGGCATGCACAGCACATGCGCTGAAAATCGGCATTTCCGATCTGTCAAGATTGCTCTTGACCGATCAGACGCCTGCCCTAGAGAAGGGCCTTTGCGGGCGGATAGTTCCACTTTCTGGAACCCCTCCGGCCGCAGAAAACCTTTAGAATTCTTACGCCTGGTAAAAGCAGGCATAAGGCCTGCTTTTACCAGGATAAGAGTTGAAAAAAGTAAAAAAAACAAAAATTTCAGTCATTTATCATTTAAAAATACTTTAAAAAGAGGTACGTTTATTTCTAGCCCTGTAAAAAAACTTACATTTTTCAAAAAATTAAATTTTTGTTTAAAATATTTAATTTATTGCCATTTCAACTAATTTTAAAAATGTGATTTAAAATTTTTTTTTTTAATGTTTTGAAGTGTTTTGGGTTGATCTCCATTCCCTTCTTTGGCTCCACATGATCCCAGGGACGCTTGCGAACCGCATGCGCCCCTGGGATACGTAGGCCCTGCACACTTGGAGTTCGAGAGGCCCAGCATTGGGACTATACGCACCTCGGGAGCCCTTAGGTAAGTGCGTAGATTTTTTCCAGATCGGAGGCACGCAAGAAGCCTCCGATTGGAAAATATGGCCCATTGATGTAGATTGTGAATAGCTGAGGCCCAAGCACTGATCCTTGTGATACCCCAGTAGTTACAGCCTGCCAACCCGAAAGTGACCCGTTTATTCCTACTCTGTTTTCTGTCCGTTAACCAATCTTCACTCCATGCTAGTATATTACCCCCAATCCCATGAACCCTAATTTTGTTTAATAACCTCGTGTGGCACCTTATCGAATGTCTTCTGAAAATCCAAATACACCACATCCACTGGTTCCCCCTTATCTATTCTACTAATTACAACCTCAAAAAACTTGTCAAACATGATTTCCCTTTCATAAATCCGTGTTGACTCTGCCCAATCCTATTATTATTTTCTAAGTGCCCTGTTACCATGTCCTTAATAATAGAGTCTAGCATTTTCCCTACTACTGATGTCAGACTAACTGGTCTGTAATTCCCTGTTTTCTCTCTCCCTCCTTTCTTAAATAATGAGGTTACATTTGCTACCTTCCAATCCGCGGGAACTGTCCTAGAATCTACAGAATTTTGGATGGTGACAACCAATGCATCCACTATTTCTATAGCCATCTCGTTCAAAACCCTAGGATGTAGGCCATCAGGCCCAGGGAATTTATCAGCTTGAATATAAAGCAGCTTTCCCCAATGCAACTTAGACAGGGCTGGCTAGTTTTGGACCACTATTGAAATAAAAGATCTTTTGTAGTTCAACAAGATGGGCAAGTTATACATACATTATGTATACTACATATTAAATTAGTAAAATATCTTTAAATAAATCAACTGTTGATTTTGAACTTTTGTTGATTTAGGAATGTGTTTTTATTATGCAAGATCTGCTTGGAAGAGAAATGCTTGAAGAGATGTTGAGGAATAAAATCCAACTACAGGAAACTTTGTGCTATCCGGAGGTGAGCTATCCGGCAATCTGGAGCCACTGGCAAAAATCAGCAGCCGTTTTTTATTCTTTTTGGGTTTTTTTTGCTTTGTTTGAACAGTCAAGCTGTGCAAGGTCTGTAGCCATAACAACAGCTTCAGCTACAGAGCTTTAGGGCCACACCCGAGTGTTTAGAAGCTGTTGCTAAGCAACAGTGTTTGTTGTCAAATACGGAGATAAGAATCTCTGTATCTCTCAACATTAACTCTGGAGAGTACGGCACTTTTTAGGCAACAGCAGCAGCTCGATCCCATGGGTGTCGGATAGCACAAAGTTTCCTGTATCCGCTGGATAGTTTCTCCAGAGTGCAGGTGCAGGATGGAGAGAGTGTGACTGTTAGTCAGCAGGGTAAGAGAAAATAGAGAATGAGGTCCTGCAGACACTGATCCTGTTCATCAGGTACAATATACTTGCTACCTGTGAGGATAAGGATGTAGGCTGCAGGATGGACAGCCAGAATGCTAACCATAGCACTGTGGAACAGGAGGCAGTCCAAAGAGCAGAATAGAAAGGTTGCAGTCATTGGTAATTTGATAATTAGAAGGATAGATAGCATCCTCTGCAGTAGCAACCAAGAGTCCAGAAGGGTGTGTTGTCTACTTGGTGCAAAGGTAAAGGATATCTCTGAGCAACTGGAGAGGAACTTGGTAAGGGAGGGGGAAGATCCAATTGACATAGGGAAGAAAAGAGAGGAGGTCCTGCTAAGGGAATATCAGCAGTTAGGTACCAAATTTAAAAAACAGCGTGGCTGAAAGACTGGTGTGGGACGATGTGGTTCCATTTCATGGGACACTGGCACCAATACTGGGACAGGAAGGAGCTGTACCACTGGGATGAGCTCCACCTGAACTGGAGTGGAAAGGACAACTAGGGCTGTCGATAGGACTTTAAACTAGTAAGCCGGAGAGAGGGATCTGCTGAAAATAACCTAAGTCCGAAGATAAAAGAAATAAGAGATGAGAGTAATGGTCAGACCAAGATCAGGGACAAGGGTAACATAAACGGTCAGGGAACAAATACAGTTATAAAACAGAAGCATAAAAGGACTGTTAAAAATAAAGTAAAAGTAACAGTTATTAAAGACAAACTGCCTGTACAGCAATGTACACAGCATCCAGAATAAAACGGGGGAACTGGAGGCAATAATCTGTGACGAGGAACCAGATGTAGGAGGATGAACAAATTCTGTAGCTCATCCATTCGGTCTTTGAATGTTTGCCATTGCCTATCCACCGTCAACCCTTTGAGCGCCATTCCCCACTCAATCCTACCCAACTCGCTCCTCAGACCATCGTAGTTTCCTTTATTTAAATTGAGGACCCTTGTCTGAGTCAACTACTTCATTCTCCATCTTAATGAAGAATTCGATCATATTATGATCGCTCCGACCCAAGGGGCCTCGTACAACAAGATTGCTAATTAATCCTTTCTCCCAGTCTAAGATGGCCTGATCTCTGGTTGGTTCCTCGACATATTGGTCCAGGAAACCATCCCGTAAACACTCCAGGAATTCCTCCTCCACAGTATTGTTACTAATTTGGTTGGCCCAATCTATATGTAGATTAAAGTCACTCATGATGACTGCTGTGCCCTTATTGCACGCTTCTTTAATTTCCCTTTTAATGCCATCCCCAACCTCCACCTTACTGTTTGGAGGTCTATATACCACTCCCACTAATGTTTTTTTCCCCTTAGTATTTCTCAATTCTACCCATACAGATTCCACATCATCAGAGCTAATATCCTTCATTACAATTGTATTAATCCCTTCTTTAACCAGTAATGCTACCCCACCTCCCTTTCCTTTTTGCCTATCTTTCCTGAATATCGAATACCCCTGGATGTTGAGTTCCCAGTCTTGGCCATCCTTGAGCCACGTTTCTGTAATCCCAACCAAATCATATTCGTTTACCTCTATTTGCGCAGCCAATTCATCCACCTTATTACAAATGCTCCTCGCATTAAGACACAAAGCCTTCAGGCTTGTTTTTTTAACGCTCTTAGACCTATTAGAATTATTATTTACTGTCGCCACGTTTGATTTAAACCGTTGATTTCTCTGACTGCCACTTTTGTTTTTCTCCTTCCTATCTTTTGCTTTCATCCCTGTTTTCCTTTCCTCTGTCTCCCTGCTCAGGTTCCCAACCCCCTGCCATTTTAGTTTAAACCCCCCGAACAGTGCTAGCAAACCTCCCCGCAAGGATATTTGTCCCGCTCTGGTTCAGGTGCAACCCGTCCGACTTGTACAAGTCCCACCTTTCCCAGAAGCAGGCCCAGTGATCCAGGAAACTAAAGCCCTCCCTCCTGCACCAACTCTTTAGCCACGCATTCATCTGCTCTATCCTCCTATTCCTATACTCGCTAGCACGTGGCAGCGGGAGTAATCCAGAGGTTACAACCTTTGAGGTCCTGCTCTTTAATCTGCTACCTAGCTCCCTAAATTCTTGTTGCAGGACCTCATCCCTCTTCCTACCTATGTCGTTGGTCCCAATGTGAACCACGACCTCTGCCTGTTCACCCTCCCCCTTCAGAATGCCCTGCAGCCGTTCAGTGACATCCTTGACCCTGGCACCAGGGAGGCAACTAACCATCCTGGAGTCACGTCTACGGCCACAGAACCGTCTATCTGTTCCCCTTACGATAGAATCCCCTACCACTATTGCTCTCCCACTCTTTTTCCTCCCTTCCTGAGCAGCAGCAACACCCCCGGTGCCAGGAAGTTGGCTGCTGCTGCCTTCCTCTGGTGAGTCATCCCCCTCAACAGTATCCAAATTGGTATACCTGTTTGAAAGGGGGATGGCCACAGGGGTCTCCTGCACTACCTGCCTGCTTCTACTGCTCCGCCTGGTGGTCACCCATTTCCCTTCTGCCTGTGCAGCCCTACCCTGCGGCGTGACCAACTCATCAAACGTGTAATCCACGACCCTCTCAGCATCGTGAATGCTCCACAACCCATCCTTCCGCAGCTCCAGCGCCTCAATACGGCCCGTTAGTAGCTGCAGCTGGATGCATTTCTGGCACACGTGGTCATCAGGGACACCGGCAGCGTCCCTGAATTCCCACATGGAGCAAGAGGAGCATAACACGGGGCTGGGCTCTCCTGGCATGACTTACCCCTTTAATTAATTTAAATTAATTCAATACCACCAGTTAAAGATATACTCTAGGGCGCTTATTTACCAACTGTCCCCACTACACCACAGAGACCCAAGAAAATATAAACCGCAGAATTTAAGCTTGTAATAAAAGAAATACTCACCAACCAATCACTTACCTGCTTCCTGGTGACGCCACACTTGGATTACTTTTTACCTCTCTCCTCTGCTGTTGAATTGGTCCAAGCTCTCTGGTCGGGCCTCGCTGAATCCGCCGCTTTTAAGTGCCGCCGGTCGTGCTGCTGCTCTCCCCCAGGTCCAAGCTCTCTGGTCAGGCCTCGCTGAATCCGCCGCTTTTAACTGCCGCCGGTCGCACTGCTGCTCTCCCCCAGGTCCAAGCTCTCTATTGGCGGTGTTCTGGTGTCTAGTGGTGTAATTCCACAGGATATGGCTACCCTTCAGTGCCTCTCCCAAGTGATCATTCTTCATGTCTGGGCCTAGACAGTAAGGCCTAAATTTTCTGCTCAGGAAAAATCATGAACATAATAATAATAATTCAACTTTATTGTCATTGTACAATGCACAAGTACATGAACAACGAAATGTGATCTTGCAAGCTCCCATGAGTCCAGTACAAATAACATTAACATTAAACGTAAATAGCACCGTCCTGGGAGAAGCAAAGCCGCTGCGTCTGTGCGCGCCGCCATTCCATTTCCACCATTCCTCCTGTCCGACAATCTTCAGCCCAACGCCCGGGCCTGCTCACCAGCCGTCCCTCCCGGGGCTCCTTCTGTGACCTTCTCACCAACTGCCCTTCCTTGGGGCTCCTTCCGTGACCTTCTGCACCTGGCCTTCCCTGATGGTCACTCCTCCAGGTACTGACTAGGCCTGGCTCTGCTTAGCTTCCAAGCCTTGCCAGTGACCCTGTCCCTAGTCCCAGGAACATCATGACTATAGGGTGCCATTTGCACCCACCGGAAGTGGAGTAGGCTGACAGCCTCCCCCTGTTTGAAGTTCTGGTGTGAGCCTCATTTTAATAACCCTGGTGAACTCCTGGTGGATATATTGCCTCTGATTGGGAGCTTGAAACTTGCTCGGGATGGGGGGGTATTGGGAGGATAATAAACAAGGTGATAATGTGCAGCCTAGTCATGCTGATTGACTAAATGAATTAATTTGGTATATGTCACAAAGCACAATGTTACTGAAACACTTACAGATATGATCAATCTTTTATTTGCATTATTTTCGAGTAATGGTGTGAAATATACAGGTCACAGCATATATGTTGGTTAGATATTTTCTACTGGCCTGCCAAGCTCATGGACAACTTTCCAAAGTACCAGCCTGAGTGGTTCCTTGGTAAGTTTTATGACCTAGGTTAAGATGGTTTTTTCATACAAAACTTGTATTTATATAGCTACTAGCTCTCTAAGAAATGTCCCAAAGCTCTTAATCATACAATGAATTACCTTCAAGTGTAGTCTCTGTTGTTATGTGGGAGAGCATTGCTATGCTATATAAAATTACTTATGGTGTTTAGCACTGCTGACAGTGTTGTAGCGAAGGACAAGCAGAGAAACATGCAGTTTGGTGCTCCATTGTGTTGTAGTGTGGTTGGACATGGTTTATGTGCCTGTGATTTTCATTTAGAAATCTTAACTATGCTGTTATGGAAGGCAGCAAAGAGAGGCATGTATGAAGGGAAGAAAGATAGATACAATTGGGCCAAATCTTATTGGGGCGGGGTGTCTCGAGGCATATGCCGTTAGTTCAACTTTTTCTTGCACCCATCAGCTCATTTTTTGCGTCGCAACTTGTTGAAAGTGCGAGCTGATTATGGCGTGGCGAGGGCAACGGGGCATCTGGGACATTAGTGAACGGCGGAACCAACAGTGTATCTCCTTAACCAATGAGATTTAAGAATTGAGAAAGAAACAGAGGAACAATGGAGGAGGAGGAGGGTGAATTAGAGTGGGTGAATTAGAGTCAAATCGGGTACAGAAAGAGAAATAGAGGGAAAAGAAGATTGGATTAAGAGAGAGAGAAGAAAAAGACAGAATGGAAAAGTAAGAAATTAATTTTTTTTTTAACATTTTTTAAATCCCTAAGAAGAATTCATTACATACAGGAATGAGACAGAACAGTTTAAATTGTTCCCTTTCTGGGCCAGAGAGGTTGATTGGCATTGCATTAACAATTATCGGGTTGTTAAAAGGCTACTTGTGCTCTTAATTACTAGCCCTAACTTTCTGCAATGAGTTTAATGGGCAATTAATGTGCAAATCCAACAGGTTCTTAAAAATAACCTGAGGCTACGGGCGAAATGCCGTTTGTGCGAAGAAAACAGCGGAGTGGTGTAAATCGACCAGCAAGTTCTGGAAATTCGCAATTCACGTGTATCCCTTAATCCCCTGAACTTGCTGGCCAATTTAGGCATTAATAACAGCATGCGTTGTTAAGACGCTATTATTTTTCCAGTAAGATTTGGCTCATTGTGATTCTTGAGGTTTAAAGATGCAGAAGTTGTAGTGTTTTGTTAGTTTGGAGAAATTATATGGTAACCAGTTTTGGAACATATTGCTACTTCATTAGGACAAGGACAGTCCTCAACAATGGCAAAAAGATGAATTTAACACTATCATCTGCTGCTGAAACTCTCATCCATGCTTTTGTTCCCTCCAGACTTGACTATTGCGATGCTCTCCTGGCCGTCCTCTAACCTTCCACCCTCCATAAACTTGAATTCATCCAAAACTGCATCACTCCTCACTGCTGTACTCGCTAACCTACATTGGCTCCTGGTCCGGCAACACCTCAATTTAAAAATGCTCATTCTTGTGTTCAAATCCCTCCATGACCTCGCCACTCCCTATCTCTTTAACCGCCAACCTTCCTGGGATGAGAGGGCTGTCCTATGATGAGAGATTGTGTAGAATGAGCCTATACTCTGGAGTTTAGAAGAATGAGAGGTGATCTCATTGAAACATACAAGATTCTGAAGGGGATTGACAGGGTAGATGCCGAGAGGTTGTTTCCCCTGGCTGGAGTGTCTAGAACTCTGGGGCATAATCTGAGCATAAGGAGTATGCCATTTAAGACCGAGCTGAGGAAGAATGTCTTCACTCAGAGGGTTGTGAATCTTTGGAATTCTCTGCCCCAGAGGGCTGTGAATGCTGTCTTTGAATATATTCAAACCTGAGAGAGATAGATTTTTGGACTCTAGGGGAATCAAGGGATATGGAGATCGGGCAGGAAAGTGGAGTTGAGGTCGATGATCAGTCATGATCTTATTGAACGGCGGAGCAGGCTCGAGGAGCCATATGGCCTACTCTTATTTCTTATGTTTCAAGACCTGAGTTCCTCCAACTCTGGCGTCTTGCGCATCCCCCACTCCTTTCACCCTGCCATTGGTGGCCTCTCCTTGAGTCGTTTCGGCCTAAGCTCTGCAAATCCCTTCTTTATCCTCTCTACCTCTGTCTTTTCCTTTTAAGGTGTCCCTTTAAACCTATTTGACCACGCTTTTAGTCACCCATTCTAATATCTCCTTCTTTGGCTTGGTATCAATTTTTGTCTGATTACGCTCCTGTGAAGCGCCTTGGGGCGTTTTACTACGTTGAACGTGCAATATATGCAAGTTGTTTTGCCAGAAAATGAAACGGTATGATCTATTCAAGCAATTTTGATGTGCTTCACTGTCTTGGAGTGCTGTGCCTTTTCACAAAATTCTAAAGAGAGTTTTTCTTCATGAGAAAAGATTTGATTTTTTCCCTCTTCCTCTGATCCTTTCAGCCTTCTTTGACAAGATTGCTTATCGATTCCCAAGAGCATTTCCATGAAGCAAATCGCATTGTGGGCAGATAATCATTGGGTTGCCTATTGCCAATGTTTCATAGCTGATTCAGAGAGTAAAGATAGACAATATCCAATAACATTCTGTCTTGCAGCTATAGTCATAAGCTTTCTTTTAGGGTTACACTGCCCTTAATCGATTTTGTAATCAAATGTTCAAAATCCAATTTGCTTTGTTTGCAGAGTACTTTTGAATGACAATATTTTAAACCAGTTCTCGCTAACAAAGTTTTGCTGTGATCTTGCCCTTATGCTTCACAGGTGTTCTTTTCATGAAAGTATATTTACTAAACTTCCAAGCACAGGTTTGTTTGAATGATTTATTATGAGAATGGATGGCAAAAGATTGCAATTCATCACATCACACACTGTGCTCTTTATTGAGTTCCTATTGCCAAAAGCGCTTTGTCTTATTTAAAATGTTTGTTTGTTTCTTTTTTAAAAGATGACACTTTGACTAAACCTATGTTCGTTAAATTTGTATTTACATTTTGATGCCAACTGGCTTTCATGGAATAATTAGCATCAATTGCAGTTATTAACAAGCTAGTTATATTTATACTTGAAGCATTTCAAAGTTATAAATACAATGGCTGAAGGTGCTGTAAACAAATAAAAGGGTTGTATACTAAACCCAAAACTGGTTGCTATATTTGTAATTATGAAAAAAGAGGGATTGTTGTAACAGGCTTGGCTTAAAGTCAAGTGGAGTGGACTCCGAGGAGGCCGCAGCCGCATGTAAGTTGCCTGCCGCTGCTAGTGCGAACGTTATGGAGTGGGGGTCTGATCCATAACCTCAAAGCAGGCTAAATCAGAGGCTGCCAGCCTCATTAAAATATTTAATTGGCCAACCCGCCTCCTGAGAGCAGGTTGGTTGCCTGTCCCTTGTCCCGCCTCCGTTAAACCCGGAAGTGGGTGGGTTTGGGGTCGGGTTTGAGATTTTTAAAGTTTTAACGTCTCACCCAACCCCAACCCACTCGTTTTGGGGGGTTGAGTTTCAGCCTTTGGTCTTATTAAAGGCAACTGGTTTGAAACCAGTTTCTACTGTATTTACTGGAAACAAAAATGAAGCTATTTACAAAAAAAAAAGAGGGAGTCTCGGTAGCCTGGGTAAAATTTAGTTGTGAGAGACCTGTGAAGTGAAAAGACAGCTGAGTGAGTAGACAGAGTTTGGCCTGACTGAAATTTAGCACTAATGTGTATTTGGCTTGATGCTACTTCGGTTATTTTAGTTTCAAGTTCATTTTTGAAGGAGAAATAATTTGGGATATGGGGAAAGAGCAGGGGAGTGGGTTGTTCTTCGAAAGAGCTGGCGCAGACTCAATGGGCCAAATGGCGGCCTCCTGTGCTGTACTATTCTATGATTTAATATAGCAGGATAGTAGAAACCATTGTTCGGCTGAATTTGCATGATTTAGGATTTTTTGGAAACCGTGAGTACAGATGTACAGAGCTGGATTATGCAGACCAGAGCAGGGGCAGAAAATCACAAGCAACACCAAAGCGTCATGTTGCCAGTAATTACCTTGGAGCAAGAAGTTATAGTGTTCAGAAAAGGCAAGCATTAATTTTTTTTTATTTTTGTTTATGGGATTTGGGCGTCGCTGGCAAGGCCAGCATTTATTGCCCATCCCTAATTGCCCTCGTGAAGGTGGCGGTGAGCCGCCTTCTTGAACTGCTGCAGTCCATGTGGTGAAGGTACTCCCACAGTGCTGTTAGGTAGAAAGTTCCAGTATTTTGACCCAGCGACGATGAAGGAACGGCGATATACTTCTAAGTCAGGATGGTGTGTGACTTGGAGGGGAACTTGGAGGTGGTGGTGTTCCCATGCGCCTGCTGCCCTTGTCCTTCTAGGTGGAAGAGGTTGTGGGTTTGGGAGGTGCTGCTGAACGCCCTGGTCCATGGGTTGTATGAGAGAAGTTACATTTGGTGGCAAATAAATGGTGAAAATATTTCCAGAAATCAACTCGGATTCATGTGGATGGGCTCTACAATTATCAAGCAATAAAATGCATTTGCTATCTTCAGGTTTCCCTATTCTACGGAAATGTTCCCTCACAGATGGAACAAAAATATGATGGAACCAATTTGAAAAGATTTCCTTATCCATCCAAGCATTTCTTTGAGCTTTGTACTCAACAGGTAAGTGCCTCACATTCTTAAATGCACGGGGATTTTTATACTTCCCAATGACGAGAAGTTTAACCCGGTGTGATCCAGCAGCGTTCGCACATGTTAGCACGGTTACACAATCTTTATTTTTCTTGTAACCTGAAGCATTAGCCTCACTAGCCCCAGCAAGTGTTGATTCTGGCAAAAACCTCCAAAATAAGCCAGTTTCATCGGCATTGTATAGCTGTGCTGGCGACAAATCATGTTGCTGCACAATCTGATTGAAATAATCGCAGTATTCTTCTGTGGCGTCGTGATCAGCTGATTTCTTCTACCTGGAAATATCGAGTCGTCGTATCCCGTGCTGTACCTTGAAGCACGTTAGCCATCCATCAGAGAAAGCACACTTGTCAGTGAGCTCCATCTTTGCGTACAAATCCTTCGCTTTTTCGATTAGCATGGGTCCGGAAATCGGAACACCCTCTGAACGCTTAAGAGAAAACCACTCATAAAGCACGGTATGCAGCTCTTCAAGCTTAGGCTTACGAAGCGTACGCCGTTTCTCTACACCCTTAGATGTCTCCGAGCTTGAATAAAACCTGAGCAGCTTATCCTTCTGCGCTTTGATATCGTAGATTGTTGACGAACCGATTTTGAATTCATTCATAATGTTGATACGCTTCTCTCCCCTTTCTAGTCGTTGGCATATATCGATTTTCTGTTTTTAAGTTAACACCACTCTCTTCCTTTTGCTTGGACCAACTTTTGGGATTTCCATAATGCAATCCAATGAGTTCCAACAGCGTTGGAGACACACAGTACTGTAACCCTCGAAAAATGGCGGATCAGAAGAGACTACCAGCAGCATGGGAGAGTCAGACTCCTGATGCAGGGTTTGTGAGGTGTTCCGACTTCCAATAGCGCCAAGAGGCCGAGTAGTGGCAGTTTGGAGAACTACCCCCACTGACTAACTCGGCAACCGTTGGAGACTCTGACTTGGCAACATTGCCGGTTATTGAGGTGTTGTTTTCGGAGCGAGAATTTTGCCGGTTAATAGAGCATTCCGGATATTTAGGTGCCGTTTAAACGAAAGTTTCCTGTAATACAAAGCTGGGTGGGAATGTAAGTTGTGAGGAGGATGCAGGAGGCTTCAAGAGGCTATAGACAGGTAAGAACATGGCAAATGGAATATAATGTGGAGAAATGTGAAGTTATCCACTTTGGTAGGTAATATAGAAAAGCAGAGTATTTTTTAAATGGTGAGAGATTGGTGTTCAGAGGGACCTGGGAGACCTTGTACACGAATCACTGAAAGTTAACATGCAGGTACAGCAAGCAATTAGAAAAGCAAATGGTATGTTGGCCTTTATTACAAGAGGATTTGAGTAAAAGAATAAAGACGTCTTGCTGCAATTATATAGGGCCCTGGTGAGATGACACCTGGAGTATTGTGTACATTTTTGGTGGTCTTACCTAAGGAAGGATATATTTGCTATAGAGGGAGTGCAACAAAGGTTCACCAGACTGGTTCCTGGGATGGGGGGGATTGTCGTATGAGAAGAGATTGAGTAGACTGGGCCTATATTCTCTGGAGTTTAGAAGAATGAGAGGTGATCTCATTGAAACATACAAAATTCTTACAGGGCTTGACAGAGTAGATGCAGGGAGGATGTTTTCCCTGGCTGGGGAGTCTAGAACCAGGGGTCACAGTCTCAGAATAAGGGGTCGGCCATTTAGGACTGATGAGGAGAAATTTCTTCACTCAGGGTGGTGAATCTTTGGAATTCTCTACCCCAGAGGGCTGTACAGGCTCAGTCGTTGAGTATATGTAAGGGGTTTTCCTGAGAGATGTCCCTGAGGTTTCTCTCTCTAGAGGCCTCTCTCTCTTGCACAGTAAAACCTTGAGTGGTTCGACCCACTCGCCCCTTAGATTCTATACTCTGGACTTTGGGGCAGGAACTATAATGTAGAGAACACTCTTGTAGACCAAGTTTGATGAAACAAAATGAGATTTTATTGCATAAGGAAAAATATCAAATCAAATGCAAGCAGATAAGGGAGTACATGGGAGGGAAAAACACACAAACAAACCGGCACGGTGGCATAGTGGTTAGCACTGTTGCCTCACAGCACCAGGGACCCGGGTTCGAATCCGGCCTCGGGTGACTGTCTGTGTGGAGTTTGCACATTCTCCCCGTGTTTGCGTGGGTTTCCTCCGGGTGCTCCGGTTTCCTCCCACAGTCCAAAGATGTGCGGGTTAGGTTGATTGGCTATGATAAATTGACCCTTAGTGTTAGGGGGATAGGGTGGGATATGTGTAGGGGTTACGGGGATCGGGTGGGATATGTGTCGGTGCAGGCTCGATGGGCCGAAATGGCCTCTATCTGCACTGTGGGGTTTCTGTGATAACGACACAGTACTAACTAAGGCAAATACAGGCATCTTATACTCTACAAAGATCATCATGAAATAAGGAAACACACGGAACATCGAGAGACAACAACTCATGTTAATTGTACCCTTAAAATCCACCCCCTTATTAAACCTATCTAGATCTGATTGTGAAGGGCCAGAAACATGCTCACCAATCCCACTAGGAAGTGCAAGGTTTTGAAATCGAGTCTATGTTCGGTCCTTTCAGGCGTTTCGTCTCCACGTGGATCGTGGAGCCCCTGCGAGCTGCGCCACACCTCTCTCCTGAGGTGGGGGTCGGGGGCGGCTGGACACCGGCGGGCCTGGATGTCGGCCGGGTCGAGGATCGTCGGCTCGACCCTGGTCAGAGGAGCCTTGGGCTGGCTCCCATCGCTTCTTCAGTTTGTTTTTATCTCTTCTCCTTCCAACTGGGGTGGCTGGAAGGTTTCTTTTCTTGGGGTTTTTATTTTTTTGTTTCTTCTCCCAAGTTGGGTCGATGGCCTCTCGTTCCGGCAACGGCCCGGGGATGGTCGATGATCTCCCGATGTGTTTCCCCGGGGCGGGACGCCGGCTTCGAGACGGCCTTCTTGATGTTGGCTTTCTTCTTCCTCCTGCGAGTGCCTGCTGCTTCTTCTGAGTGTGTCTTCCGTCTGAGCTCAAGCTGCTGTCCCTCTCCGCAGCTGTGTCTGTGTTCAAGCTTGCCCCAACTGCCGAAAAGTCTTCCAGATATACTTTTCTTCCAGAAACTTCCGTCTCCCGCCCAAAATCAGGTTAGTCTTTGTTTTACTTTTGGCGGGCTAGGAGCACAGCGGGGTAGTTATTATATTTTAAAATGTTTTCGATGGCCGGTAAAGGCCCATCTCTGGTCTGGAATGACCTTCATTGTTTTTAATGTCCCGCTGATCTCGTTATCTAGTCCTGGGTGCTGTTCTCATTAATATGAAATTGTCCCCTTTTGTCTGGGTCAACATTTAGATGGCCTCTGTCTCCAGGCCGATCTTGACTGGATCTGCATCTAATCCATATGCATACGTGTGGGTCTGGTTTCGTTCTCTCAGAAACGGCTTCCAGAACTTGCTGTGGGTTGAATCCACAAAGCTGTCTGAGGTTGCGCAGGAACCATTTTAAAGTGTCCCAATAAGCTGGTCACATGGTATGGTGGCCATTTTGTATGCCCCTTTTCCTGGGCTTTTAAAACAGTCTTTAAAATCACGGCCTCTTCTGCCATTTGACCCTTATTAATATAAAGTCCAATTTTGCGAATCCTACATATATTCAAGACAGAAATCGATAGATTTTTGAATATTAAGGGAATCGAGGGATATGGGGATAGTGCAGAAAAGTGGAGATGAGGTAGAAGATCAGCCATGATATTGAATGGCGGAGCAGGCTCGAAGGGCTCCTATTTCTTATGTTCTTGGCATCGACCAGTTGGGCCAAATGTCCTGTTTCTGTGCTGCAGTTTCTCTGAAATTCTATGTACTGAGCGAGTGGAGAAGATTCTGGAAAGGAAGGCTGAATTTAAATGTCATATTGGAACCAAAGGCATAAGGAAGAACAGAATTGAGGTGTTCCAGAAGTAGCTTAAGAAGTTGGGAATTGTGATTGACTTAACTGCCCTCTGAAATGGCCTAGCAACCCACTCAGTTGTATTCAAGAAGGCGGCTCACCTTCTCAAGGGCAACTCGGGATGGGCAATAATGTTGGCCTTGCCGGCGATGTCCACATCCTGTGAATGAATTTTTTTTTTTAATTGAAGCTCACTGGTATAGTGACATCTGATCAAGCAATTTGAGTACTGTATTTATTCATTTTTTAGTAATATGATTGCTGAAATTCTAATGTTAGATTACAACTGAGACAAAGTTATCTTTGCATCCTTTCCAGTAAAAGAAAGGAAGATGTTTTGCGTTGTAAATTAAACTGTAACAAAGTGGGTTTTTTAAAAATGTAATTACATATTGATTTATGCCTGGCTGAAGCTGAAAATCCTAATTCTTAATGAGAAGTCAATCCATCGAGATTACGGCTAGTGGATTAGCTAATGCAATACATTGCTGGTTTTGAAGAAAATTTATATCACATAATTAATATTCATTTCCACTTCTAAATTTGTGCAGTTTCAGCAAATCTATTCAGTATGTATTGTATGAATCCCATCAGAAATATTTAGAGGCTGAATGTGAGCTCCTCGACAAGCTCTTTCATCTTTAGGCCTTGCAGTTAAGATCTGTTCATTACCTTTTATGCTGAATGCTAATTATATAAGTTATTAAAATGCAACGTTATAAACTTATTAAATGCTTATCTTGACTATATATGAACTAGACAGAAAGTAATTTTCTTCTGCTGTGGATTTACTGCATTTTGATTCATTTCATTTTGAAAATGTACTAAAGCTGATAATGGTTACATTTTATATAAGTCAGAAATATTTTTCTCTTTTTAAATTAAAACATACATGTGATATAGATACATTGCCGAGGATCAAAAATTCAGATGTCTAGACAAAGTTATCACTATTGAACTATGCTAACACCTTTTACCATTTCAAACATATGCCAAGTTAATATGCCAAGTCATAGCCGTGCTATCTGGCCTGTTGTTCCAGCTTCCTTTTGTAAGAGAAGCCACTGCATGGATTAGTTGTATGCCAAGGTGAGGTATAATCAACACTGTCTGCAGCTCCACTTGTGTTGGGACTGGTGGGTGGGCACAGAACATTTCCCGTACAGTCTTACTCACTTCATGTTCCTTTTATTCCAAAAACATCAGATATGGGGTGGGGAATGGGGCACGGATTCAATTGGGAAATCCATTGGGTGCGGTGATGGTGCTGGAGTAATTTTGTACTTTAAACAAGTTGGCACAAAGACTCGAGAACCTAGGTTTCAGAAGGTCAAAAATGAATTAAAACAAATAAAGAATGACTGAAAAATTAAGGATTGAAGTAATTTATCCTGGTCCTTTAAATCACCTACCACTACAGCCTGTTTCCCCAATAACCTTGGATGCCTCTTTTTTTTTTTACATAGAAGATAGGAGCAGGAGTAGGCCATTCGGCCCCTAGAGCCTGTTCCAACATTTAATGAGATCATGGCTGATCATCCAAATTCAGTACCCTGTCCCTGCTTTCTCTCCATATCCCTTGATCCCTTTAGCCTTAAGAAATATATCTAACTCCTGCTTGAATATATTTAATAAGTTGTCCTCAGCTGCCTTCTGCGGTAGAGAATTCCACAGGTTCACCACTCTCTGGGTGAAGAAATTCCTCCTCACCTCAGTCCTAAATGGCTTACCCCTTATCCTTAGACTGTGACCCCTGGTTCTGGACTCCCCCGCCATTGGGAACATCCTTCCTGCATCTAGTCTGTCTAGTCCTGTTAGAATTTTATAAGTTTCAATGAGATCCCCTCTCATTCTTCTAAACTCTAGCGAATATAAGCCTAATCGACTCAATCTCTCTTCATACGTCATTCCTGCCATCCCACGTATCAGTCTGGTGAATCTTCGCTGCACTCCCTCCATGGCAAGAACATCCTTCCTCAGATAAGGCGACCAAAACTGCACACAACACTCAAGATGTGGTCTCACAAGGCCCTGTACAACTGCAGCAAGACATCCTTGCTCCTGTAGTCGAATCCTCTCGCTATGAAGGCCAACATACCATTTGCCTTCTTAACCGCCTGCTGCACTTGCAAGCTTACCTTCAGCGACTGGTGCACAAGGACACCCAGGTCTCGTTGCACTTCCCCTTTTCCCAATCTATTGCCGTTCAGATAATAATCTGTCTTCCTGTTTTTGCCACCAAAGTGGATAACCTCGCATTTTTGAAATGGGCATCCTTTAGACTTGGGCCTAGAAATTCAGTGGGCTGTGCCACCCGTTAGCGCCCAAAGAGGGCACTTAGTGGGTTTTACGCCACTGGCCACGCCTCCCGCTAAATTTAGCGGGATGCTAATGGCGGCGCTAGCCGTTAGCGCTGCGCCGCTACCGATGACGTCATCGGTGTGCGCAGCGCCCCACTACCGCCCCGATTGCGAAATTTGGTAGCGCCTCCTGCTTTAACGCCGGTCGCAATTTGCGACCGGTTCAGGGTCAGGGGGGCCTACCTGCAGTGGTAGAGGCGCGGAGGTGCGGGGTGGCCATTTTTGTTTGCTGGTCGCCTGCCAGCACCTCTTCGCGCCGCCGTCCCTGGCCTCCTGAGCAACCCCCCCGCGTTGTGCCGGCTGTGTCCCAAGAGCCCAGCACTTCTCCTTGGTGCCGGACTCTTTTGCCGGCACTCGCGATTGCCGATTGTGCTGCAGCAGGCCCCTCCCCTTTAAGAAGGGGAGGAAGGCCTGCAGTACCGCAGCGTGTGGCGCTGTGGCATGTTGCGCTGCGATTTTCTGTTGCAGCGCTCCAAGAGGGATGCGGGGCGCCTCGAGTAGCGCCGCGCTTCCGTTTGGGGCGCTGAAACTGAATTTCCAGCGGGCGCTCGCGACTCCTTCCGGGGCGGTACTTCCGGCGCCCTGGCGAGACTGGTGCCCCAAACAGGGCGCCAGTGAATTTCTTGGCCTTGATGTCCTGTATGCCCGAAGGCTGAGAAATGGTTTGCCGGAGGAATATGCTCCTAAATACATATTTAAGTAAACTGTCCATCTGTTTGGGATGAACGCTTCCAACACTGCTTGTCCCGCTCCCTGAAAACTTCACTGCAACACAGAGTGGGCAGAGTTCCAGCAGACACAGCTCCTCATTTTCTGCTACCAGTTGCCCGATATATACAGGAAAAATAAGAAACCAGCAGCAGAAAATTCAGGCTATAATCTGCCATCAAAGTTACGTTCCTAGCTATCCAGTTTCCTCCCACATTGCTGTGTTATATTTGATAGATCAGCCTTTGGCCCATTTTTCCCATTACCTCTGGTGTTACCAAGGGATCTGTTCTTGCTTCATTTCAGTGACCTCCTCCATTTATCACCCAACCCTATTCATTGCTTTGCTGATAATTTCACTCCACATTCATTAATTTCCATTTTTCTCACAATGCAGTGGCTGAATTGTTCAATCTCGATCTCCATGCCCCTTGATGGAACAAAGAAAACCTTGTTTATTTTGATTCCTCCAAGGCATTGTATAACCTTACCTTTCACTTTATCCTTAGTGCTTTATCTGTTGACGCTATTTATCTCCCTATCTTCTCTATTGTCAAGTGAAAGTCCTATATTTGCTCCTTTTTATCATTGTGCCAACTATTTACTTTCTCCACAACAACTCTGTATAAAGGCCAAGTCTCTCCAAAACTTGAATACAGTATTGCTGCCATGTCTGTTGAGGCTCCTCTACTACATATATTGACAGGGTATTAGAAAAAGCTTGTCTGTATTATGTTTTTTGATCCTTTATATGCTCCTTACAATAGATTTTTGATTACTCTCATAGCTGAGTTCCAATTCTCTATAAACTTGAGAGTATGTTTACTATCCCTGGTATCTTTGTAGGTTTTTCCTAGGATAATGTACAAAAGAAACATTTCTGTTAATTACTTTAGCTACTGGAATTATCTTGTGTTTCCTCAGGAACTTCCAGCTGTAAAAAAAAAACAGCAGAGCATCCCATCAGACCTTGGTTTCATGGGAGTTTCCCCGAGACAAACTTGTTTCCTACAACCCAGAAACTGTTATTTTGGGAAATCAATCCCTGAAGAGTTGCATGATCTGGAATGTTAACAGTTACCCTAGCTTCACACTGGAATAAACACAATCTTTTCCTACACTATCAAACTCACTTCAGAAACAAGCCAGTCAGCAAAACATTAGAGACAAATATGAAATGTTTGTAGAACAGTTCATAATGGGTCAATTACCTTTTATAATAATGGTCTTCATGTATAAATAGTAAGTCTCTGCATTCGTTACCATGTTTCAGTAAATCTGTCAAACCGAATCCTTCACAATTCACAGAGCAAAGTTGTTCCCTTTTTTTCCTCTCCAGTGGACACTTCTGTCATCGATGACTTCAAAAAGTGTCCAGTAGCTTGTATTTTTCAGATGTCCTGCTTTTAGCCAAATGTTCATTTTGTAGTTGGGTAATCGGGCAAAACTTGAAGTTAAAATTCACAATAGTTCAAATATATGTATATGCAAGTTTGAAGCTCAACAGAGCAAATGGTAGTAAATCACATTTCTGTCTGGGCAGTTTGAACACAATTCAATCACAGGATTCATATTCTATAATCAACAAGAAAATAACAATTGTGCCTGCTAGGCTACACTTGGTACATTAATTTCCCGATGGTCACATTAAGAACCGTGTAGATATTAGGAATTAAAAACAGCAGCCACCATCCTATATGAACCTGAGTAAATCCATACACTTGTGACAATAGGCTAATTAATCGAGAAGGCACCCCTTAGTTCCTATCAACTTCCCTCTCACTCAATTTTGAAGGCACTCATGCTAATCAAAATCATCCTACAAGGTTAAATTAAAAAAAAAAAGGCTGAAAATACACAGCAGATCTGTCAGCATCTGAAAACAAAAATGATGACTTATAATGTTATGGCACTTGAAGTGTTGTAACCTACAGGGCTACGGACCAAGAGCTGGAAAGTGGGATTAGACGGGATAGCTCTTTTTTTGGCCGGCACAGGCATGATGGGCCGAATGGCCTCCTTCTGTGCTCTAAATTTCTATGATTCTGTGGATAGATTTGACTGAGTTATACTGTTGTGATACCAAAACGCCATGCTTCCAGTTTCGCAGTATCTTCTGCCACTGTATTTGTGTAAACCCCACTGAAACACAATGGGCCAAAAATTGCAGTTGGCGGCCTAGTACGCCGCCGACCTGCAAAAAGAATACGCACTTACCTTCAGCGAAGCCCGGAACGGAGCCTTCCTCTTCAGCGCTGCAGAGTTCTTGCAACGTATGCCGTCAGGAAGGCCAAGAGCACAGCGTACAGCCTATGCGTAAGGGAAGACACGCCCACAAAAGCTGTCAAAACTAAGCCATACCCACAGAAACCTCTCTCCGTCTCTGCCATTGAAATTACATTTTAAAATCTTCTAAAAACTTTTAATTAAACTGGTACTTGGACTTATTTCATATCAGCATTTTGGGGGGTTTTTTCATCCAAACTCTCAATTTATTAGTTCCTATGTATACAACTTCCTGTTTAGAGGCATACTTGTAGTTCATCGAATGTAACAACTGATAATTTGACACTTTACTATTAAAATAAATAGTAGCATATAGGCTTTAAAGATAAGGCCGAGTACTTAGATACTGTGTACATGTCGATTCTGACTGTTATAACAAGGCTTGTGAGTCTACAATATGGGTGTGTAATAGTTTTCACTTGCCAGTGTAATCCCATTCCAGTTCACTGTTAAATGACATCAGTAGTATTGCAGTCTTTATAAACAACAACAACTTGTATTTATATAGCGCCTTTAACGTAGTAAAACAACCCAAGGCACTTCACAGGAGTATTATAAGACAAACAATTTGACACCGAGCCATATAAGGAGAAATTAGGGCAGATGACCAAAAGCTTGGTCAAAGAGAGAGGTTTTAAGGCGTGTCTTAGAGGAGGAAAGCGGGGCGGAGAGATTAAGGCAGGGAATTCCAGCGCTTAAGCACAAGGCAACAGAAGGCACGGCCACCAATGGTTGAGCGATTTTAATCAGGACTACTCAAGAGGGCAGAATTAGAAGAGTGCAGATATCTCTGGGAGCAGTGGGGTTGTGGGGCTGGAGGAGATTACAGAGATAGGGAGGGGCAAGGCCATGGAGGGATTCGAAAACAAGGATGAGAATTTTGAAATCGAGGCGTTGCTTAACCTGGAGCCAATGTAGGTCAGCAAGCACGGGTAATAGGTGAACGGGACTTGGTGCGAGTTAGGACACGGGCAGCCGAATTTTGGATGACCTCAGGTTTACGTAGGGAAGAACCTGGGAGGCCAGCCAGGAGTGCATTGAAATAGTCAAGTCTAGAGGTAACAAAGGCATGGATGAGGGTTTCAGCAACGGATGAACTGAGGCAGGGGCGGTGATGGGCGATGTTACGGAGGTGGAAATAGGCGGTCATATAACTAATGATCCCGGTAGGCTGCGCTTTCTTCTGCGCAGCCTAATTCTTTTAATGTGCGGTCCTGTTAAATTTCTGTGCATGCACGGTATTTACAATGTAAAAGCCAATGAGCAGCCTGCGCAGGACCTTTCAGATTACTGCACGGCTGCGTGCACGCGCACCTTAGCGGGAACGTTGCATATAATGTATCTGTAATCTAACGGCAAAGTCAGCTAACCCAAAGGTATAATCAAAACATTGAATCATCCCCGGCGAGTGAACCAAAACCCGAAGAAAAGTACAAAGCTCCTCATTTATTATTGTGTCTTCCGTTTTCTTTCCAAACAACTGAAAAAAAAATACAGACCAAAATCCCGTCAAGCTCCCAGCACTGTGGTTAAACAAAATACTCACACTAAAATATGTAATCAATTCAATTCAATTCAATTCAAATGCTTTATTGGCATGAAAGTTTACAGAGAACCATATTGCCAAAGCTTACATAGCAAAAAGGTACATTTTCAAACATTCTGTAGGTGTCAATCGATTTGACATTTGTTGGGTACATACAATATTACTTTTAAACAATATTAATTTTAAACAGTCTTTGTACTTCATTTGGTACGTTCAATATTAATTTTAAACAGTCTTAATTTTAAACAGTCCTCAGGTTGTGACATGTTGTTACATATTTGGCCCCAAGGTATGGTCTGTCTCCTTCTCCCAGGACTAATCTCAATTTTGACAGGTCATCCAATTCCTTGAAATCTGGGGTTGTTTGGCTTAGCTTGTTGAATAATATGTTTCTTGATGTGTTGAATTTTTCGCATTTTAGGAGGAAATGCATTTCTGTTTCAACCTCGCCGGCCAGACATTGATCGCATATTCTATTCTCTCTAGGCTGCCAGGATTTCTTGTATCTGCCTTTTTCAATTTCCAGTTGGTGGTCGCTTAGTCTGTACCTGGTGAGGGTCTGTCTCTGTTTTGTGTCTCTGATGGTCGTGAGGTAGTCTGCCAGTTTATATTCTCTTTTTAGGGCCCGGTAACATTCTAATCTGCTTTGGCTTTCGGTTATTTTGTTCCAATGTTCCAGGTAGGTTTCTTTGCATTGTTTAATGATTTGGTTCACTCGGATTGGTGTTTGGACGGCTGTGTTGGTCTGGGGATGGTAAGGGTCCGGCTGATTACTTAGTTTCAGTAGCAGCTGACTCAGGGGACTCTTTTCTGGGTTTAGCTCTTGGGTCTGGAAGGCTTTGAAATGAAGGGTGTCTGGGGAGCTAGATTTGAGGTGATTTAGGAAGTTTAGTGCTCGTTTTTGGATGTTTATTATCAGTGGGTATCTGCCTAGTTCGGCTCTGCATGCATTTGTTGGCGTTTTTCTTTGGATGCGAAGGATGCTTCGGCAGAATTCTGCATGTAGGGCTTCTATTGTGTGTTTTTCCCATTTAGTGTAGCTTTGGTGATTTAGCGGGCCCCATACTTCACTACCGTACAGTGCAATGGGCAGGATTATGCTGTCAAATCACTGCCATCCCAGAAGAAGATTAGATTGCGAAGAAAGTGATAACAACCAAGAGAGCCCCGACTGGGGTTATTATTGTGTGCTCCATTCGGGTCGAATACATCCTATAGTGACGCATTAAAGTATGCTTCGATGGTCTGTTTCCCCAAAGAGCAAGCCAATAGCCGTGTAAGAACTTCTTGATTTTTGAAGCACCTTGTTTAAATGCAATAGCTGACAAACTGCCAACAGAGCTGGTGCTTAAGCACAAGGCTCTGATCAAGCAATCCCTGCATATGTTCCCATCACCGTCCGCTGAAGGAAATGTTATTGGAATTTCACAACTTTTATTTATATAGTGGCTTTAACGTAGTAAAATGTCCCACGGCGCTTCACAGGAATGTTATAAGACAAAAATTTGACACCGAGCCACATAAGAAGAAATTAGGGCAGATGACCAAAAGCTTGGTTAAAGAGGTAGGTTTTAAGGAGCGAAGAGAGGTGGAGAGGTTTAGGGAGGGCGCTGATAACATTGAACATTCGCTGGTAGTGTTGTTACTTCAGACCAAGAGGGTAACTCTAGTGCCGTTTCTTCCTCCTTTGGTTTGCTTTTTCTCCACTCTCTCTCCCCCTCCCTCTATCTCTGCTAATGCATCTGTCTGTCGCTCAAGAACAAGTCGCTACCCGACAATGAACCCACACCCTGGCATTCATCCAACACTCCGAGTTTACAGGCGGTAACTACGTGTCATTTACATAGCAGGAAAATAAAGCATAACAAAACTAATTGTAACAGAGGGCAATATATAAACATGGTATGGTATGTTTGTGTGTGAATGTATGTTCGAATAACATCTGTGAGGTGTGTTAGATATATTCACATTCTGATATTCAGTCAAGACAAATGTATTCTTTCTTTAAAAAAAAAAGGCCTGTGTTCTTGAAACCATATCCAGCAAGTAAACACGTCATTTGTTATCAAGTAGTCAGTTTGCCCAGCTGAAAGTCAATGTCAGGTAGAGATGAACTGAAAGTTAACAGGACATCAGGTTCCTACGCTTGCTTTCACCAACCGTAAGAGTTTTGTCTGTACAGGCAATTGGTGTACCCTGACAGATCGCAAGTTCGGGATCCCGCGCATGTGGAAATCCCGAACTTGCAGTGTATTTCAACAGCGGTATGACAGCGTAATTTCAGAGTACGCCATCATACCCACTGCAAAATCCGGGCCAATATCCATGCTTCTGTTACTGCCAGAATTGACTTTGTCACTATCCTCCTTGCTAGCTGCCTGAGCTTCAACACATACAAACTCCAACTCGTCCAAAACTCTGCTGCCTCCACCCTGACCCACCTTTATTGGCTCCCTGTCCCGCAATGCTCAAATTCAAAATCTACATCCTCATTTACAAATCTCTCCATAGCCTTGCTCTATACTACCTCTACAACCTTCTCCAGCCATATGCCTAATCCTATGCCATTTGATCCTCTGAATCCTGTGCATCGTTTCCTCCCTCTGTTCCACCTTCATCTGTCTCGGCCTACCCTTTGGAATTTCACCCCTGAATCGCTCTGCCTTGCTGCTTCTTTTCCTGCCTTCAAAAGCTTCCTATCTTCTTGATCATCCTTTCACCATCTCTCCTAATGTTTCTATTGATGCTCACCATCTGTTTTTCTGCTGTGAAACACCTTGAGGTGGTTTCTGTGTCAAAAACATTATATAAATGCAAGTACAAAAGCAAAATACTGCAGATGCTGGAAATCTGAAATAAAAACAGAAAATGCTGGAAATACTCCGGGTCAGGCAGCATCTGTGGAGAGAGAAACGGAGAATGTTTCAGGTCGATGAAAGATCCAGCATTTTCTGTTTTTATATAAATGCAAATTGTTGTTAAAGTAATAAAGTTGTATCTTGGCATTGAAAGCTCATCAATATTCTTTTCCTAACTGCAGTTTTTTTGTAGGCCTTTTTCACTGCCAAAGAAGGAAATTTTCCCTTCTCTTAAATGCTGTTGTACTGTTTGATACAAATTTAGGTTTCTTTTCCCCATAGTCCTTAATGGAAGAACACTTGATGGATCTCTTAATGGAGCAGAAGAGTGGAAACCCCTATAAACAGAGCAATTTGTTGTTGCAGCATTGACTTCAGTTGTGGGTATTTTTTTTCATTCGTTTATGGGATGTGACGTCGCGGGCATGGCCAGCATTTATTGCCCACCCCTAATTGCCCTTGAGAAGGTGGTGGTGAGCTGCCTTCTTGAACCGCTGCAGTCCGTGTGGTGAAGGTACTCCCACAGTGCTGTTAGGTAGGGAGTTCCAGGATTTTGACCCAGCGACGATGAAGGATCGGCGATATACTTCTAAGTCAGGATGGTGCGTGACTTGGAGGTGGTGGTGTTCCCATGCGCCTGCTGCTCTTGTTCTTCTAGATGGAAGAGGTCACGGGTTTGGGAGGTGCTGCCGAAGAAGCCTTGGCTAGTTGCTGCAGTGCATCTTGTAGATGGTACACACTGTAGCCACGGTACGCCGGTGGTGGAGGGAGTGAATGTTTAAGGTGGTGGATGGGGTGCCAATCAAGCGGGCTGCTTTGTCCTGGGTGGTGTCGAGCTTCTTGAGTGTTGTTTGAGCTGCACTCATCCAGGCAAGTGGAGAGTATTCCATCACACTCCTTGCTTGTGCCTTGTAGCTGGTGGAAAGGCTTTGGGGAGTTGGGAGGTGAGACACTCGCCGCAGAATACCTAACCTCTGACCTGCTCTTGTTGCCACAGTATTTATGTGGCTGGTCCAGCTAAGTTTCTGGTTAATGGTGACTCCCAGGATGTTGATGGTGGGGGATTTGGCGATGGTAGTGCCATTGAATGTCAAGGGAGGGTGGTTAGACTCTCGCCTATTGGGAAAAAGTCATTGCCTGGCACTTGTGTGGCGCGAATGTTACCTGCCACTTATCAGCCCAAGCCTGAACGTCGTCCAGGTCTTGTTGCATGCGGGCGTAGGCTGCTTCATTATCTGAGGAATTGTGAATGGCGCTGAACACTCTGCAGTCATCAGTGAACATCCCCATTTCTGACCTTATGTTGGAGGGAAGGTCATTGATGAAGCAGCTGAAGATGGTTGGGCCTAGGACACTGCCCTGAGGAACTCCTGGGGCTGTGATGATTGACCTTCAACCACCATAACCATCTTCCTTTGTGCTAGGTATGACTCCAGCCAGTGGAGCGTTTCCCCCCCCCCCCCCCCCCCCCCGATTTCCATTGACTTCAGTTTTACTAGGGCTCCTTGGTGCCACACTCGGTCGAATGTTGCCTTGATGTCAAGGGCAGTCACTCTCCCCTCACCTCTGGAATTCAGCTCCTTTGTCCCTGTTTGGACCAAGGCTTTAATGAGGTCAGGAGCCGAGTGATCTTGACTGAACCCAAACTGGGCATCAGTGAGCAGGTTATTGGTGAGTAAGTGCTGCTTGATAGCACTGTCGATGACACCTTCCATCACTTTGCTGATGATTGAGAGTAGACTGATGGGACAGTAATTGGCCGGGTTGGATTTGTCCTGCTTTTTGTGGACAGGGCACACCTGGGCAGTTTTCCACATTGTCGGATAGATGCCAGTGTTGTAGCTGTACTGGAACAGCTTGGCTAGAGGCGCGGCTAGTTCTGGAGCACAAGTCTTCAGTACAATAGCCGGGATGTTGTCGGGGCCCATAGCCTTTGCTGTATCCAGTGCTTCTTTCCAGCTCTGTAATTTCTGTTTTGAGTATGTCTAATAACTGGGACTATATCTTCTAACTATTCGGAGTGAATTACCTTTACCATATAGCTCAATCTTGCAGCTAATGAGCAGACTGCAGTCTTTAGGCACTAATGAGTTGTTTAAAGTTGGCATCAACATTTAATTGGGGAGTTCATTTTCATACATATCAAGGTGGTTTCTGTACCTTCAATCTTTTCTTCATCCTAGGTTATTTGAACATAAGTGTTCGATTAATAATGAAAAGAAATTGGTAAACTAAAGGGCATAAGTATAAGATCACCAGAATGAAGGGGAGGGATTAAGAGAAATGTTTTTACACAGAGGGTGTAAAAAGAAAGTTTAAAAGTGTATGGGGAAAAGGCAGATGAAAGAGACTAAATGCATAGCTCTTTTAGAGAGCCAGTGCAGATGTGATTTGCTGAATGTCCTCATTTGCTGTAAAATGTTATGAAAGCTGTTAAGTCTGTGTGTTCTAGTTGTATTTAAGATTAATTACTGACACAGACTACAAGAATAACGTTTCAACAGGTCTTTACTAGTTGGAGGTCAGGGCTATACTAACAGCAATATCACTACACGGTACTTATATACCGGTGGTCACCACCGGTATTACGTATACAGCAGCCAGAGAAAGTAGTACATCTCTTAAGGTGGAACAGGTTACATACACCACAATCCTCCCTTTTTAGCTTAAGTCATATCCCCATTTAACATAACATGATAACATATATACATATATAACTTCAGGTATAAACAGTTCAAAGGTTCAGTCTCTCAGGAGGCCTTCTGATTCGGGTTGGATAACGCCTTTCAGTGGTCTCTGATTCTTGTTGCTGAGGTGACTCCTCTAGTTGGTTTCCTATGTATTGGACGTCATCATCAGGTACATTCCCTGCCGAGGTAGATGCTTCAGGTTCATTAACGTCTTCCACAGTTGTCTCTGTCGCAACCATGGGTTTGACCCTTGCTCTCGATTCTACCAGTTGATCCGCATGACGCCTTATCACATTGTTACCAATATCTACTGTGTACATCAGAGGTCCTTGTCTGGCCCGAATTGTTCCGGACTGCCATTTTTCGTTTCCATAGTCCCTTGCCAACACTGGTTGTCCTACGTCGAAACTTCGAGTGGTCTTGTTATTAATATGCCGGAACTGTTTGTTTTCAACTTCCCTCCGCACATTTGGTTTCAACAAGTCCAACCTGGACCGCAACCTCCTGTTATAAAACATCATGGCAGGACTTTGGTTAGTCACTGCATGAGCGGCGTTTCGATATGCCATTAGGAAATTGTCCACCTTGTGTTGTAACGGAATCTGATCATCATTCATGGCCTTTATTGCCTTTTTGAATGTTTGGACAAATCTCTCGGCCAACCCGTTTGTCGCCGGATGATATGGGGCAGAGGTATAATGTTTCACCCCATTCTTCTTTAAGAATTTTTGGAATTCTTCCGACACGAACTGTGGTCCGTTGTCCGAACATATCTGTTCTGGCAATCCGTTCCTTGCGAATATTGTTCTTAACACCGCGATTGTCTTTTCTGAAGTAGTGGTATTCATCTTGATCACTTCTGGCCATTTGGAATGTGCGTCCACTGCAATTAGGAACATGGAGTCCATGAATGGACCAGCAAAGTCAATATGTACGCGTTGCCATGGGGCTGAAGGCCATTCCCATGGGTGTAGCGGTGCGATCGGAGGTGCATTTTGCACTTTTTGGCACCCAGCGCAGCTTTTTGTCAACTCTATCTGTTGGTCAATACCTGGCCACCATACATAAGCCCTAGCAAGACTTTTCATCTTAACTCCCCCCAGATGACCTTCATGCAGTTCCTTTAGAACTCTTTCCCTTAACTTGGGAGGAATAATCACTCTTGTCCCGTACATCAAAGTACCATGGCAGACGGACAGCTGGTCTCGCCTTGCCGAGAATGCCGGTAACAGAGGATCACCATCAAATCAAATCAAATCAAATCAACTTTTATTGTCATTGTTAGTGCACAAGTGCAGTACAACGAAATGTAGGCTTGCGGCTCCCGAGAGTGTACAATTTGGATTAGGACACTTAAACATTTCAACATACATTTGTACATATATATTAGCATAAATATGACCATAATAAAGTGCATCGGCAGATGTGCAGGCTTTAGTGTTTATTTGTGGAGTTCAGTAGGATGACAGCCCTGTGTTGGCCATCCCTTCACTGTCACCTCGTAGACTCGGGACAGTGTCGGGTCGTTCCTGGTTTCCCTTTCAATACTTGCATTGACTGGTAAACACTCGATGATGGTCGAATGAAATAACTCAACAGGGTCAACTTTCGTCGTCTCTTCTTCTTCAGGTAGTGGCAGGCGCGACAGCCCATCAGCATTGCCATGCTGCTTTGTACCTTTGAATTCTATTTGATATTGATGTGCCCCTAGGAAAAGGGACCATCTCTGGAGTCTCTGCGCTGTCATCACCGAAACACCCTTCTTAGGGTTAAAAATGGATACCAACGGCTGATGGTCTGTCAGAAGTGTGAATTTTTGGCCCTGCAGGTAATGATTAAACTTCTTCACTCCCCATACAAGGCTGAGAGCCTCCCTATCGATCTGCGCATAGTTGCACTCAGCGGAGGTCAATGATCTGGATGCAAACGCGACTGGCCTTTCCGTGCCATTTGGCAACTTGTGTGAGAGTACTGCCCCAATACCATATGGAGAAGCTTCACAAGCCAACTGAATAGGCAGTGTCGGGTTGAAGTGAGCCAACGCTTCCTCTGAGGTGATCAATTCTTTGCTTTTACGAAATGCCTTCTTACAGTTTTCGCTCCATTCCCATGGTACCCCCTTTTGTAAAAGAGCATTCAGCGGGTGCAGTACCGTGGATAGATTCGGTAGAAACTTATGGTAATAGTTAATCAATCCTAGAAACGACCTCAACTGAGACACATTATCCGGAACGGGAGCCTTTACAACTGCCTCTATCTTGTCAGGAGACTTATGAAGCCCCTCCCGGTCAATGACATGACCACAGTACGAGATCCGCTTCTGAAAGAACTCACATTTCTGCCGATTAACTCGAAGTCCATACTCTTTTTCAGTCTGTTGAGCACCAGTTCCAAGTTTGCGAGGTGTTCTTCATCACCATCTCCTGTAATCAGAATATCGTCCAGGTAACATCGTGTGCCTGGAATTCCCTGTAATACCTGCTCCATGGCCCTCTGCCAAATTGCTGGAGCCGATGCCACTCCAAAAACCAGCCTATTGTACCGGTACAAACCTCTATGCGTGTTGATCGTGAGGTACTGGCGTGACTCTTCTTCAACCTCCATCTGCAAGTACGCCTGCGCCAGGTCTATCTTGGTGAAGTGTTTCCCGCCAGACAACGAAGCAAAAATATCCTCAATCGGCGGAAGCGGATACTGCACCGTGTGAAGCACCGGATTAACAGTGATCTTGAAGTCTCCACAGATGCGAACCTTCCCTGGTTCTCCTGGCTTGTTGCTCGAAGGACGTTTCATAACGGGAACAATGGGCGTAGCCCACTCACTCCAATCTACCTTAGACAGTACACCTGAACGTTCTAGCGCTTCCAGTTCCGCTTCTACAGCAGGTCGTATTGCATAGGGTACCGGTCTGGCTTTGAAAAATTTTGGGTGTGCATGTTCATCAATCTTGATGTTTGCCGTAATTCCTCTGTGTTCCCAGTCCCTGCTGGAACACCTCTTTAGCATCATCCAATATTCTGGACAATCGTTTAGGTTTGACATCTGTTTCCCCGGAATCTACCGTTAGTGCCTTTAAGGAGTGCCAGTCCATATTCATTTTCCTAATCCACTCCCGTCCCAGTAGTGGTGGACCTCCTTCAGGTAGCACATATAAGTCCATTACTTGGCTTTCTTTGCCCTTGTGGACCACTTTTACCTCTATCTTTCCGATGGGGTACACTCTTTGCCCCGTGTATGTTTTCAATATAATCTCCGTATCCCGTAGGGGAATATGTTGGAATAACCTTTTGTAATCTTTCTTATTCATGACCGTCAATGCCGATCCAGTGTCCAATTCCATCTTTACTTGGACTCCTGCTATCTGAAGAGTGACCCAAATTGTCTGGAGATCTGCATCCTTACCAACGTTGTGTACTCTTAAGCTACCCAGTTCATTACTGCTGGCGTCTGAATCTGACTTCTGTTCGTTCGAACTGTTCTTTGTCACCTTGTGTACCTTTATGTATTTTCCTTGCGGTGACTTTTTGTTGCTGGTCTTCTTTCCTGACCGGCATACTTTAGCTATGTGGCCAAGCCTGCCACACGTTCTGCATTCTTGGTTTTTAAACCAACACTGGTTCTGATCGTGCGTTGTCTTTCCACAACGATAACATTTTACAGTACTCAAAACCAATTGATTTGTACTGAGTTCCGGTGACCGTAGCTGCATTACTGCCGTGCCTCTCGCTGCGGCTTCGTGTGATGCTGCCATAGTGACCGCTTTCTCAAGCGTCAGCTCATTCTCCTCGAGCAGTCGCTTTTGTGTATCTTCTTTTAATAATCCACACACAAATTTATCTCTTAGCGCATCTGTTAGTCCCGTTCCAAACTGACAGTGCTTTGCTAGCTTACGCAATTCCATTAAATATTCAGCATTGCTTTCATCTTTCAGCTGCTTTCTGCTGTAAAATTTAAATCGTTCCGCTAGCATCAGCGGCGTGGGGTTTAGATGATTTCTCAGGACAGTAACAATCTCCTCGAACGTCTTCTCCGCCGGTTCATCTGGTGATAAAAGGTGTTTCAATTGCCCGTATGTCTTCGCACCCATTAAGTTTAATAAAGTTAGTGCTTTCTCATCATCTGGGATTTTATTTGCTTTACAATAATTTTGTATGCGTTCTACATACGTGGCCCAATCTTCGATGTCGCTATCAAAGGTATTAATGTTCCCATGTTTAGGCATCGTTGCAATTTTTTTTTTTAGTGATTTCCCTTTTTCCAAGATGGCGGCTTCCCACTCTTGTCTTCGTCCTCCGCCTACAAAATGGCGGTTTCCCGCGCTTGGCGGTCTTTCCCGCGCTCGCCTTCTTCACCCGCTGGCTGCAATGGCGTTTGGCGTGCCGCTGCTGCTCCCCTTTCCCAGTGGTTAGTAACTCCCCCGACGCTGTCTCCGCTTCACCGCGGCTCCCTCGGGCATTCGCGCTTCCCCGATGTCGCGCCTCGCAGCCCTTCTTGCAGCCTGGTTATTAGCACCGGCTGCGTTCGCCTTCACCGCGGCTCTCGCGCCTTCAGTCACCCCAGACGCTGCGCCTTTTTGGCCCGAATGCGGCCCGGCCCTTATCACCAGCCGCGATCGATGTCCCCGCGCTGCGCCTTTTGGCCCGAATGCAGCCCGGCCCTTATCTCCGGTCGCGATCGATCTCACCGCCCTTATTCCTCCGTCTTCCCTCCCCGTCTGTACAGCCAACGCGGCCGACTTTCTGCTCGCGTCGCTGACCGGCTTACCCACCACCGAGGTAGAAGGAAGATGGCTGACTGCCGCTGATGGAGGCTTCGAGTTCAGGATATCTTCTGCACTCCGGGTTCTCGATGCCTGCCGCGCGACGTGTTTTCCAGCAGGGTGATGAGGGTGGATGCCTCTCTTCGACGCCCGTTCTGTGGACGAAGCCGCCGTGGATATAAACTGCCGCAGGGTAAGAATCGGACTCGTCGCCACTGTTAAGTCTGTGTGTTCTAGTTGTATTTAAGATTAATTACTGACACAGACTACAAGAATAACGTTTCAACAGGTCTTTACTAGTTGGAGGTCAGGGCTATACTAACAGCAATATCACTACACAGTACTTATATACCGGTGGTCACCACCGGTATTACGTATACAGCAGCCAGAGAAAGTAGTACATCTCTTAAGGTGGAACAGGCTTAAGTTCTCTTAAGGTGGAACAGGTTACATACACCACAAAAGCGTAACGCAAATAATTGCTTTTGTCTCAGGAATGAACAGCCCTGCGTGCGAAAACTAAAATCCTCTAACAACCAACCCAGAGGTGAAGAATTCTCTAGCAGTTCACCTGTAGAGTCTGCTGAGCTTCAAATAGTGGGATGCACACCCAGGAATGTGCCAACAATACAAAAAGCTCAACACAAATCACAAGACAGCAAGAAAACAGATATATCGGAGGAGTCCACGTATAGGGTAATAAAATTAATTTTCTTTTTTTAATTGATTCAGCTACCAATGTATATTGTTCAAGAACACCTGATCTTGGGCAGTTAGATTGTTGTGGAAGTGCTAGTTTGTGCTGATTACACAGCAACATTTAGTGGTGCTAAAATCTCCTAGTTTAGGCTCTTCTGGATTGGCCTGCAGGTTAGTCTGAAGCATAGATTCATTTATTTTTCTTTCTATTGAAATGACTGGAGGAGATCTGAGATGTGTTCAAATTGTCCCTTTACTATGCCACAGTGTCTCGATGCCAAGCAAAGGCCTCAAATGATAGGACTGAAGGACAGAAAAAACTAAAGCTAATAAAACGAAATATCTCATTAGATAGGAAATAAAGTTCAATTATTTTTTCTCAAATTATATGTAGATATAGGAGTACTTTGTTACTGCTAGGCTATGTTGAAGGGTCTGATGTTCTGATGAAGGGTCCCAGACCTGAAATGTTAACTCTGTTTCTCTCTCCACAGATGCTGCCTGGCCTGCTAAGTTTTTCCAGCGTTTTCTGTTGTTATTTCAGATTTCCAGCATCTGCAGTATTTTGCTATTGTGCAGCAAGTTTTACATGTGTATATCTCAGTAATCCAATCGGTCGTTTTCAAAAGTTGTTCAAAATAATAGTTGTATTGTACTCTATTTATAAAATAGGCAAATAAAAAGTGCTTTTGAAAACAATGAAACTATTCAAAATAAAGCTTGATAAAGTAATACATTTTGCTCATGCTATAACCTATGGCGCAATTATATAGAAATGTAATCCAATTACATTACTGTAATTTTACAGTAATATAGTTCAGTTTGGCTCAGTGCTAAGACTTTCACCTCTGACTTAAAAAGTTGTGGGTTCAAGCCTCACTCTAGGAACACATAATCTAGGCTGTAATGTAGTAAGAGGACTTGCTGCATTGTTTGTGTTAGTGTTCTTCAGGTGATGTATTAAATCGAAGCCTGTTCTGCCTGCACAGATGGGCATAAAAGATGATCATTAAAGATCTGAAACATAATTTAAAAAAGAGCAGGGAATTCTCGTGAGATCTTAGCCAAGAATCATCCTTCAACTAACACCACCAAAACAGATTAACTGGTCATTTATCTCCTTTGCTCTTTGTGGGATTTTGTTGTATACAAGTTGGCTAGCACTTGTGTCTACCTAAAAGTAATTCATTGACTGAGGTGCTTTTGGAGGCCTTCAGGATGTGGAAAATGCAATATAGCTGCAAGTTTATTCTTTCTTTGTTACAGAAATACTTCTAATTAACATTTTCCAACATAAATCCAGCAGACATGATTACTTTCCTTTTAGGCACTTACTCAAGAGTTGGACCAAGAACGAGAGAAGAGATGGAAGGCAGAGCAAACTGTGAAACAGTTGATGGACCATATGAAAACATTGCAAGATCAGGCTGATGAGAAAAGGGATTTTCATGACATGGCTGTACATACCACAGACAGGTACCTGGATAACATTTGCTACTTATTCTCAGAAACTTACGGTGCCAATATGATACAGTGTAAGAGTTAAGTGCATCCAAAAATGCTTTGTACTAATACAAGAGCAGCAGTGTAACTTAAGAGTCAAGTTGATGATCTGACTCTAGAGTAGACTAAAGCTGAAGTGTGTGAGATCACCTTCAGGACATTGTATCACATCACTTGGGTTTCACACAGAGTGTAGTATAATTCCAGCCAAGTTTAAAAAAGTTTGCAGGCTGTCTGGAAACATTTTACAATTAAATTTGAATGTTTTTATATATACAGTAGGCCATTTTAAAAAATTGGTTCAGGATAATAAGGCAACATTGTACTTTGTTTATGAAATATTAAGGCACAGTTCCAAGTACCTCAGTTGTGCTTAAAATTTAAATAAACTTGTACCTAGACACAAAAGTTAACTAGATTAATATAATAAACAATTAAATAAAACCCAATAATTGACTTGAATAAAAGATTCCCTGTGGTGACCTTGAGGCTGCAATGCAGGTAACCCCCAGCAGTACAAATGCAAATTACAAGCGTGATCTGCAACAACAACTTACATTTATATAGCGCCTTTAATGTAGTAAAACATCCCAAGGTGCTTCACAGGAGCATTATCAAACAAAATTTGACACCGAGCCACATAGGGAGGTAGTAGGACAGGTGAACAAAAGGTTGGTCAAAGAGGTAGTTTTTAAGGAGTGTCTTAAATGAGCAGAGAGAAGTAGAGCCATGGAGAGGTTTAGGGAGGGAATTCCAAAGCTCTTGAGGCCTAGGCAGCTGAAGGCACGGCCACCCATGGTGGAACGAAGAAATTCAGGGATGTGCAAGAGGCCAGAATTGGAGGAGTGCAAAAATCTGAGGGTTGTAAGGCTGGAAATAAGTTACAGAGATGGGGAGGGGCGAGGCCATGAAGTGATTTGAAAACAAGGATGACATTTTTTTAATTGAGGCGTTGGTGGACCGGGAGCCAATGTAGGTCAGCGAGCACAGGGGTGATGGGTGAACAGGACTTGGTGCGAGTTAGGACACGGGCAGCAGAGTTTTGGATGACCTCAGGTTTACATAGGGTGCAAGGTGGGATGGCCAGGAGACTATTGGAATAGTCGTGTATAGAGGTAACAAAGGCATGGATGAGGATTTCAGCAGCAGGTGAGCTGAAGCAGAGGCGGAAGACGGGCGATGTTACAGAGGCGGTCCTGGCGATGGAGAGGATATGGGGTTGGAAGCTCCGCTCAGGGTCAAATAGGACGCCAGGTTTATGAACTATCTGATTTCAGCGTCAGTCTGGCCAGGGAGAGGGATTGAATCGGCGGCTAGGGAATGGAGTTTGTGGTGGGTCCCAAAGACAATGGCTTCAATCTTCCCAATATTTAATTGAAATAATATTTAACCCAGTACTGGATGTTAGACAAGCAGCGTGACATCGGAAGCAGTGGAGGGGTCGAGAGAGGAGGTGGTCGTGAGGTAGGGCTGGGTGTCATCAGTGTACATGTGGAACCTGATGTGTTTTCAGATGATGTCGCCGAGGGGGCAGCACGTAGATGAGAAATAGGAGGGGGCCAAGAATAGATCGTTGGGGGACTCTAGAGGTAACGGTGCAGGATCGGGTAGAGAAGCCATTGCAGGTGATTTTCTGGCTACGACTGGATAGATAGGAGTGGGACCAGGCAAGGACTGTTCCATCCATCTGGACAAAACCACAGCATGAAATGAGTCCATTCTAAGTGATTTGTTAATTCTCCACCTTCAGTAGGATAGCACCGTCATCAAATGAGGGCAACCGGCTGGCACATAGTCTCTTTAACAGTGACAATACTTTCTTTTCCATTTTGGTACTCTCAGAACTATCTTTTTTTTCTGTTGTGGGTACCAAAGTCTTGCTGTTGCTTTCTTGTGGGTAAACCTGTTCTCTTAGGTGACCAAATTGGGTAGTGAAGTGTATTTCTCCATCTTGCTTCTTAATGGGGCAGGACTCGACACAGTTACTTGTCTGATCTAATCTCTTTCGCCACCGTTTCCCTACCATTTATCTTTCTGATCTACTGCTTATGTTCTGTGTATATTCAATTGCACGCATCATATTTTAAGGCCCCAATACAAATTAAGGATGATGTCCAAAATTAGGACTTGATATAGCAAAGTGGTGAATGACCACCTGATCAAGATGCCGCAAACACTGCAAAGCTGATGGAGACGGTGTCCAAAAATTACTTTTTCTCTTCTCCTCTCCCTCATACGATGGCAGAAATATTTATATGTTGAGCAAGAATTTCTCTCAAAAAAAAAAAAAAAAGACCTTGCCTACAATAGGTTATGTAAAATTTCCAATGTAACTTTAAAATGTTTCAATTGTCTGTAATTCATAGAAACAGGATTCTAATTAGCATACTGTATATAAATCCAGAAGCAATTGGCTTTTCCACATCTTTTTACCGTATTGAGATTGTTGCATGCCAAATCCCCAATCCATAATAAAAATGTGCGGAAGTGTGTATACTTACATCATTCAAAAATCAGAACACATCTTTACTAATCTAGTAATATCGACTATTTGAACTCAATTTACTGCTAGCAGTTGGAGAGCAACGTTCCCTCTAAGCTGCACGACTGCGCAGCTCTCTGCCGGTCCTGCGTAACCCAAGACCGGCTTTTCCAATGTTAAATTTTGCGCATGCACAAAACCTTGAATGGGCTGCACAGCCCCTTAAAGAGGCAGCACACCCAAAAAAATTAGGGAGAACATTGTTGGAGAGCCAAGCTGTAATTGATTTGACTGGCTGCCAGTGGGAACAAATTTTCCCTTAATTGTGCATGTGCAAAACTTTGAAAGGCAAAATGGTATTTGTGTTTATATAGCTTTTTCTGATGACTGATGCACCGAGTTTTACAGGCAATACATTTTAATTCATGGAGACACAAGCTTTGTGTTCAGTATATATAACTTAAAGGGGCAGCGCACCCAAAAATTGTACGTAATAAAAAGATAACTGTAGTGTATGTACCTTTAAGAGAGAACTACTTTTACAGCTCCTGTATACTGTAGTACCGGCAGTGACCACACCTGTATATAAGCCTTGAGCATGCCTCTGTACCCCCAGTCTTGAAACTACCCTACTCCAGTAAATACCTGTTGATTGTTAAGTTACAGCATCCGTGTGGTTATGGAAAAACATCATACTCTCAGAATCACGGATCTAACAGTGGCGATGAGTGTCGATTCGAATCTACCTGCAACTCTGCATTTCCCTTCGAGGATTCGCTCCGGGAGGGCGGTGGAAGAAAGTTGAGGCCAGAAACACGAGCGTCGACCACGAGCAACCGCCCAGTCATCCGGCAGAGAGTGAACATCGCAGGGGAGGCTGTGGAGAGCCGGGCTTGGTTCCCCAGCCACGACGATCAGCAACAGACTGATGACAGGTACCAGGTACAGCGCAGACCCTTCCCGGACAGCGGCGGCCGGAGCCGACCGATGGCAGAGAAAAAGCCGAGCAGCGTCGACGGGGTAAGATAGAGGGTGAAGCGCACAGGGCGCAGCCGGGGGTTGAAAACCGAGCGGCGTCGAGGAAAAACAAAACGGAGACAGAGAGGGTAAAGCAGCAGCCGGGTTCAGGACCGAGCGGCGGAAACGGGAAAGGCGCACAGAAAAAAAAACGTGCAGAGCGCAGCCAGGGCTCAAGGGCTGAACAATGTCCGCGGGGAGAAGAAGGGAGAGCGCGGGAGACGCCATTGAGCCACGGAGAAGAAGGAAGAGCGCGGGAGACGCCATTTTTAGAAGCCGCAGCGGAGAAGGGCGAGCGCGGGAAGGAAGGAAAGCGCGGGAGACGCCATTTTGTGCCAGCGGAGAAGAAGGGAAAGCGCGGGAGACGCCATTTTTGACAGTTAAATCACACCCAGGGATGCCGAAGAGTGGCAGTATCTCTACGTTCGACAATGAAGTCGAAGATTGGGCGACATATGTGGAACGTATTGAGGTGTACTGCAGGGCGAATGAAGTGCCAGATGCTAGGAAAGCACTGGTTTTGTTAAATTCCATGGGTGCAAAAACTTATGGGTTACTGCGAAACCTAATAACCCCAGAGAAGCCTGTGAATAAGAATTTCGAAAGCATAGTAGAAATCCTACAGGACCACTTAAACCCCACACCGCTGCTGATAGCAGAACGATTTAAGTTCCATAAAAGGAACCAACACAAAGACGAAAGCAATGCTGAGTACTTAACGGAACTGCGCAAGCTATCGAAACACTGCCAGTTTGGAGTGGGACTAGCAGATACGTTAAGGGACAAGTTTGTGTGTGGGCTTCAAAGTGAAGGAACCCAGAAACGGCTTCTATCAGAAAAGGATCTTACGCTGGACAAGGGTCTCAGCATTGCAGTATCACACGAAGCAGCCGCAAGGGGCACTGCAGAGATACAACGGAGACCGCAAGAATATGGCACCAATGAAATGTCCTATGGAACAGGGAAGTGTTATCGCTGCGGCAGAACAACACACGACCAGAAGGATTGTTGGTTCAAGGACCAAGTGTGCAGACAGTGTGGAAAAGCAGGACATATAGCAAGAGTCTGCAGGTCTGGGAAGAAAACCAACAGCAAGAAATCTCCACAGGAGAAGTACAAAAAGGTACACAAGGTGATGGACAGTAGTTCAGATGAACAGAAAAGTGACACAGACTCCGGAAGCAAGGAGCTGGGTTGTCTGAAACTACATAAGGTAACCAAAATGGAGGATCACCAGACTATCAGGGTTACACTCAAGATAGACGGAGTCCAAGTGAAAATGGAATTGGACACAGGATCAGCCCTAACAGTCATAAACCAAAGCGACTATAAGCGGCTATTTTCACATATACCCTTGAAAGCTACAGAGATTGTCTTGAAGACGTACACGGGGCAAAAAGTCTACCCCAAAGGAAAAATAAGGGTGAAAGTGATATACAAAGGCCAGGAAATACCTAAAATGGGCCTATATGTATTGCCAGATGGAGGACCACCACTGCTAGGACGTGAATGGATCCGGAAGATACAATTAGATTGGCATTCCATACAGGCACTGAAGGTTGAGGCCAAAAAGGATGACGACGTCACACCTGGACGACTGTCAAAAATGCTAACTGACGCAAAAGAAGTGTTCCAGGAGGGACTCTGAACACTAAAAGGCATAACGGCAACGATTAAAATAGAGGAAAATGCAAGCCCAAAGTTTCTTAAGGCCAGACCAGTGCCTTATGCGATCAGACCAGCCGTCGAAGCAGAGCTGGAAGGGTTGGAACGTTCAGGAGTACTGTCCAAAGTAGACTGGAGCGAGTGGGCTACACCCATCGTTCCTGTAATGAAGAGGTCGTTGAGTAATACGCCTGGGGAACCAAAGAAGGTCCGCATCTGTGGGGATTTTAAGGTGACAGTGAACCCAGTCCTTCACACGGTACAATATCCGCTTCCACGAATTGAGGATATTTTCGCCTCGCTATCTGGAGGTAAACGCTTCACCAAAATTGATCTAGCCCAGGCGTACTTGCAAATGGAGGTAGAAGAAGCCTCGAAACAATACCTCACGATCAACACTCATAAAGGTCTCTATCAATACAACCGGCTGGTGTTCGGGGTAGTATCGGCTCCGGCTATTTGGCAAAGGGCGATGGATCAAGTCCTGCAAGGGATTCCAGGGACCCAGTGTTATTTGGACGGCATCCTGGTCACGGGCGAAAATGACAGTGATCACCTCGCCAACTTGGAGAAGGTGCTCACCAGATTAAAGGAATATGGGCTACGAGCTAATTGCCACAAGTGCGAGTTTTTCCAGAAGCAGATCTTGTATTGTGGCCATGTCATCGATGAAGAGGGGTTGCATAAGTCCCCTGAAAAGATTGAGGCAGTAGTCAAGGCTCCAGCACCGGAAAATGTGTCACAACTGAGGTCGTTCCTCAGGCTGGTAAACTACTACCATAAGTTCTTACCAAATTTGTCCACGGTATTACACCCACTGAACACCCTACTGCAAACGGGTACCATGGAAGTGGAATGACGAACGTAGACGAGCTTTCCAGAAGTGTAAAGAATTGATCACATCAAAAGAGGTGTTGGCCCATTTCAACCCAGCACTACCAATTCGTTTGGCATGTGATGCATCACCCTATGATATTGGAGCGGTGCTGTGGCACAAATTCCCAGACGGGTTGGAGAGGCCAGTAGCCTTTGCGTCTCGGTCACTAACCTCAGCCGAGCGCAACTACGCCCAGATTGACAGGGAGGCCCTCAGCCTAGTATGGGGAGTAAAAAAAATTCAACCACTATCTGCATGGGCAGAAGTTCACCTTGCTGACTGACCACCAACCACTTGTCTCCATCGTTAACCCTAAGAAGGGCGTTCCAGTGATGACTGCACAACGGTTACAAAGATGGTCCCTGTTTCTAGGGGCGAATCAATATGAAATAGAATATAAAGGCACGAAACAGCATGGAAACGCTGATGGGCTATCACGCCTGCCACTGCCTACTGTGGAGGAAGCACCAGCAGTGGACCCTATCGAGATATTTTATTCGTCAATAATTGAACGATTGCCAGTAACGAACGCGGATATAGAGAAGGAGACCCGCAATGATCCGACAGCGTCTCGGGTATATGATTTGACGGTGAGGGGATGGCCAACACATGGCGACTCACTGTTGCCAGCATTCTCATCCAGAAGAGAACAGCTGTCAGTATGCCAGGGGACAGTGATGTGTGGATCCTGAGTGGTGATTCCACCCAAGTTAAGGGAGAAAGTGCTAAATGAGCTTCATGAAGGTCATCTGGGAGGGGTGAAAATGAAAAGCCTTGCTAGGGCTTATGTGTGCTGGCCGGGGATCGATCAACAAATCGAGGACCTAACCAAGAGCTTCTCAGGATGCCAGAAGGTCCAAAATGCATCACCACATGCCCCTCTACACCCATGGGAGTGGCCCTCCTCTCCATGGCAACGGATGCACATTGATTTTGCTGGTCCATTCATGGACTCAATGTTCTTAATAGTAGTGGATGCTCACTCGAAATGGCCTGAGGTGATAAAAATGTCCTCAACCACTACAGAGAAAATGATTGCAGTCCTACGGACTATATTTGCCAGGAACTGCTTGCCAGAGCAGATTTGCTCTGATAATGGACCACAGTTTGTGTCCGAAGAGTTTCGGAAATTTATGAGAAGGAATGGGGTCAGGCATTACACATCCACCCCGTATCATCCAGCCACAAATGGATTGGCTGAGAGGTTCGTACAAACCTTTAAAAAGGCAATAAAGGCCATGTGCAACGATGAAATTCCACTGCAGCATAAGGTGGACAATTTCCTATTAGCCTACAGAAATGCGACACATGCAGTCACCAACCAGACCCCGGCCATGATGTTCTTTAACCGAAGGTTGAGATCTCGTCTGGATTTGCTCAGACCAAATGTGCCAAGAAATGTTGAGGATAAACAATTCCAGCACATCAATGAGAAGCCGACAAGGAGCTTCAATGTAGGACAACCAGTCTTGGCCCGTGAGTACCGAACAGAGAAATGGCAACCTGGAACGATATGCACAAGGCAGGGGCCATTAATGTACACAGTGGATGTCGGGGAGAACATTGTGAGACGCCACATCGATCAGATCTTTGCGTCGCAGGAATGAGTCAACCCCATCCATGTCTCGAGTAACTGGGGATGAACCCGACATACCGGTAGCATCTACCTCAAACAGTAGCAGTGGAAACCGATGAACTAACCGACGAAAAGGGGCCAGAATCGCCTCCGCACCAAGAACAAGAACCTCAGGAAAGGCGCTATCCCGAAAGGATCAGGAAGCCGCCCCAAAGACTGAATCTATAAATGGACTATTGTTGTTTAATGTACATGTTAAAGTGTTAATTGTTATTTGAATATTATGGGTACTGCTAATCTAAAAGGGGAGGAATTGTAGTGTATGTACCTTTAAGAGAGAACTACTCTTACAGCTTCTGTAGTACTGGCAGTGACCACACCTGTATATAAGCCTTGAGCATGCCTCTGTACCCCCAGTCTTGAGACTACCCTACTCCAGTAAATAGCTGTTGATTGTTAAGTTACAGCATCCGTGTGGTTATGGAAAAACATCATACTCTCAGAATCACGGATCTAACCATAACAAAATTGAATCTGTCTGATGGGTTGACACTATATTACTTAGTGTTTGATGGAGCAACTTGCTGAATATTTACAAATTGTAAACATCATGGTGAAATGCAGTGAAAATGTCCAGCTTTATAATTCCTGCAAATACGAAACAACTTCAGCGAATATTTTATTTCTAATACCCAGCAGAATGCAGCTGTGTTTGTATATTTAGGGTAGTGACCTTTAAATATGCTTTTTTAAATATATATACAGGTACACTATCCCTTATCCGAAAGCCTTGGGACCAGCTGAGTTTCGGTTTTCGGAATTTTTCGGATTTCAGATGGTATTATTATAAGACTGGGAAATTTGTATTTAATATAAATTTTAAAAGTTCAAGCTACTTCTTGCGACTGTTCCGTGTCTCATTCCCCTTCCTGCTTCTCTGGAAAGCCGGATATCAGCTGACTCCTACTAAGCTGGCCCGCAAATCAGGTCGGGGATTGGGTGGGGGGGGGGGAAGAAAAGAATATCGGACGGGCCACGGTTCAGGTCGGGCGGGGGTCCGGGGGGGAGAAAAGAATATCGGACGGGTCGGGGGTCGGGTCGGGAGAAAAGAATATCGGACGGGCCGCGGTTCGGGTCGGGTCGGGGGGAGAAAAGAATATCGGACGGGCCGCTGCAGCTATCGGACGGGCCGCTGTATTGTTGGGTTCACTCTCCTGGTACCTCCTTCACACTGCCCAGCTCGGCCTGCAATCTCCTACCCAGGAGGGAACTCTGTGACCCTCTGCCCTGCTCAGTGTAAGTCGTGCGCCACTCTGGTCATGTCGTGCGCACGACTTACGCTGAACGAAAAAACTTTCGGTTTTTAGAGGTTTTCGGTTTTCGGAAGTTCGGATAAAGGATAGTCTACTTATATATAATTTGAATGATTGATAGTTCAAAGTGGTGTTAGCAATATTCATTGTTCACAAAAGCTTAAAAATGATTTGTGATGTCACTAAAGCGGTGTTATTAATTTGTAGGTTACAGTTGAGCACCAGCATTTGCTGTGTTCGTTATAAATAATTGCATAAATCTGAAATTATAGCTTGTTCATTTTTTATGGGTAATACAGGGTATTCGAAATAAAATATTTGATAATTAAAATACATGGATAATGACCAGGTTGCATTTGAATAGTGTATATTACAAGCTATTAATTGTGAAATGGTAAAGATTGCAGTGCAAAGACTGTTTGCTGAATTGCAAATTTAAACCTTGCAGGAATTATAAAGCTGGACATTTTCACTGCATTTCACTATGATGTTTACAAATTGTACGTAATAAGATAACAAATGAATCTGTCTGATGGGTTGATACTATGTTACTTAGTGTTTGATGGAGCAACTTGCTGAAAAATATTTACAGTTCACTTTTTATGTCAAAGGCAAAATGGTATTTGTGTTTATATTATACTTCTCTAGGTTTTTCTGATGAATGATGCATCGAGTTTTACAGGCAATGCATTTTAATTCATGGAGACAAGCTTTGCGTACAGTATATACTGTACTAGCTGAAGTGCCCGGCGGTGCCGAGGCTTTTTCGAGGGCATGTTGTTGTTGGAAGAGAGAGAGAGAGCGACTGGGGGGAAGAGAGAGAACGACTGGGGGGAAGAGAGGGAGGGGAGGGGTGGGGGGAAGAGAGGGAGGGGAGGGGGAGGGCGGGGAAGGGAGGGCGGGGGGAGGGGGGAAGGAAGGGAGGGAGGGGGGAGGGAGGGAAGGGAGGGAGGGGGGAAGGGAGGGCAGGGGAGGGGAAGGGAGGGTGGGGAGGGGGAGGGAGGGCGGGAGGGACCGGGTCGCGCCGCCCCCCCCCCCCCCCCCCCCCCCCCCGGAGGTGAAGACCGCCGATTGCGCGCGCAGCAGGAGCTGAGACGCGGCGTCTCTCTTGGCCGGCGGGCCCGGTTGCCAGGGCAACCGTGACGCTGACCAAGCCAGAGAGAGAGATGCCGCGTCTCAGCTGCTCCTGCTGCGCGCGCGGCACCCCCCCCCCGAGGGTCGCGGCCCCCCCCCCCTTGAGGGTCGCGGCCGCCTCCCCCCGAGGTGAAGACCGCCGATTGCGCCCGTTGCCAGGGTAACGCTGGACGCTCAGCAAGCCCCGGCAGAGAGAGACGTCTCAGCTCCTGCTGCGCGCGCACCCTAGCGCCGCTGGGCTGAGGCTCGGCCCTCCAGCCTTCGAGTGGGGCCGGGAGGTGCCTAGCTCGGGCGTGGGTGCAGAGGAGACGCCGAGGCTTCTAGGCCTACCTGGAAAAACGGGGAAAGGTAGGAAAATTAATGAGATTAGATAAGTTAATTACTTTCTAAATCATTTTTTTTTAAAACAATATGTGTTTTAAAAGCAACGTTTTTTTTTAAGACGCAGAAAGCGGGAAAAAGAAAGGGAAAGTTTGGAATCAAGATGGCGGCGACTCACCTCGGTTCAGAACGATAAAGCCCGGCCACACGCGCACCGATTGGCCCGGCGGCACACGCCAGCAACCTGGCGTACGATTGGTCGAGCTCGAGGTCACTCTGTCGCTAATGAGCGGATAATGAGATGCTAATGAGCGGAATGTTGAAGGTTTTTGGGATACCGCGGGCGCAATTTTAGCCCGGCCGAAATGTAAATACGCTTAAAACCGTCTCGGAAGCGTAAGCTTTCTTTGGAGGTAACGCGCGCATAGGTACGCCCTGTAACTTTCGAGTGCATACCCGCAACGCACACGCGATGACAGACAGATAGACAGAATGACGGAAGTACCGATTTATATATATAGATAAACTTCTATTAGCATATAAAACAGACTTTCGAAGATTATTTGTTCTATAAAGTCTGCAAAGGTCACAAAGCTTTTATGTATTCACATAAATCTACTCTATGATTGTAGTCTTTTAGAGGGTGGCTGTAAATGGAATAATGAGCTGATTTAGGGAATGAATGAAAGAGAGATTGCAGCTGTTAAATTCTGAAAAGATCCTAAAAAAGTAAGATCACTAGACATTGTCAATTCCTAAATATAATTTGAGAGTAATTCCACCCTTCATAAACTTAAGCTCATCCAAAACTCTGCTGCCCGTGTTCTGACTCGCACCAAGTCCCGTTCACCCATTGCCCCTGTGCTCGCTGACCTATATTGGCTCCCGGTTAAGAAATGCCTCGATTTTAAAATTCTCATCCTTTTTTTTCAAATCCCTCCATGGCCTCACCCCTCCCTATCTCTGTAACCTCCTCCAGCCGTACAACCCTCTGAGATGTCTATGCTCCTTCGATTCTGGCCTTTGGAGCATCACCAATTTTAATTGCTCCACCATTGGTGGCTGTGCCTTCAGCTGCTAAGGCCCTAAATTCTAAGGGCATTAAAATAAATATGAGGAGACTACAGGTGCATTACTCATAATTTTCCAAAGCATTCTAGTTTCAGGATTGTGCCTTTGAATTTGAAAACTGCAAATGTCACTCCATTATTTAAGAAATGAGGGAGAGAGAAACCAGGTAACTATAGACCTATGAAAGCAAAATACTGCGGATGCTGGAAACCTGAAATAAAAACAGAAAATGCTGGAAATACTCAGCAGGTCAGGCAGCATATTGTGGAGAGAGAGGAACAGAGTTAACATTTCAGGTCGATGACCTTTCGTCAGAGCTCAAACCTGTTGGTTTAACATAAATTGTGGGGAAGTTACTTGAATCTTATCAGAGACAGAGTGACTGAGCACAGACAGCCATCAGTTGATTAAGGAGAGTCAGCATGGATTTGTGATGTGTAGGTCATGTCTAACTAATATAGTTGAATCTTTTGAAGAGGTCACTAGTATGGTAGATAGAGGAATGTCTATAGATGTTGTCTATATGGACACAAGGCATTTGATAAGGTTCCGCATAAGAGATTATTAGCAGAAATGGAAGTGCATGGAATTAGAGGTAACCTTGTGGCAAGGGTAGGTAATTGATTGGGAGGGAGGAGTCAGAGAGCAGGGATACAGGGGTGGTTCTCTGATTGGTGGGATGTGACAAGTAGTGTTTCCCATGGATTTGTACTGGGGCCTCAGTTTTTCACCATATATATTAATGACTTGGATGAAGGAATAAGTTGTATATCCAAGTTAGCAGATGACCAATAAGTTGGGAGTTACAGAATACAGGAAACTTTGTGCTATCCGGCACCGACGGGACCGAGCTGTTGCTGTCCCATCAAAACTGCTGGACAAACCAGCACTAATGTTGAAACATACGGAGATTTTGAGCTCCATATCTGGCAACAAACCCTGTTGCTTAGCTTCTAAACAGTCGGCCGTACCTTGCAAGCGTCTCTGTAGCTTAGCAACAGCTTCAGCGAGACCTTGCAGAGCCTGACTGGTGGGGAAAAAAAAGCAACGAGAAGAAAAAAAAACCTAATGAAACGGCTCCTGATTTTTGTCGGTGGCTCAAGCATTCTGGACAGTTAACCTCCGGATAAACCAAAGTTTCCTGTATTGTGTGGATGGGAGCAGGAGGTTACAAATGGATATAGACAGATTATGTGAGTGGGCAAAACTATGGCAGATGGAGTTCAATGTGGGGAAGTGTGATGTCATCCACTTTGGATCTGAGAAACACAAGTCAGAATATTTTCTTAATGTTGAGAGACTAGGAGCTGCAAAGGGGTTTAGGTCCATGTCCGTGTACACAAATCATGAAAGGCTAGTGCACAGGTACAAAAAGTAATCAAAAAGGCTAATGGAATGTTGACTTTTATCTCGAGATTGGAATTGAAAAGTGAGGAAGTGATGCTTCAGTTGTACAGAACCTTGGTCAGACCCCGTCTGGAGTACTGTGTTCAGTTTTGGACACCAAACTTCAGGAAGGGGTACAGCACAGATTCACCAGAATGATACCAGGGTTTAAAGCATTAAATTATGAGGACAGGTTGCATAAACGGCTTGTATTCCCTTGAGTTTAGACAGTTGAGGGGTGATCTAATCGAGGTGTTAAAAATGATTAAGGAATTTGATCAGGTAGATGCAGAGAAACAATTTCCTCTGGTGGGGAAATCCAGAGCAAGAGGGCACAATCTTAAATTAGCTATGCCATTCAGGAGTGAAATCAGAAGCACTTTTTCCACAAAGAGTTGGTGGAATCTGAAACTTGCGCCCCCCCCCCCCCCCAAAAAGCTGTGGATGCTGGGCCAATTGAAATTTTCAAGTCTGAGATCGATAGATTTTTGTTAGGTTATGGTATGGAATAAAGGCGGGTAAATGGAGTTGAGCTACAGATCAGCTATGATCTAATTGAATAGCTGAACAGGCTCAAATTTATGTTGCATCATGAATGCAGTCTGTTGGAATGGTGCATCATATTGTCTTGTGTGATTAAGAACAAATGGGGCGCTACCAGAGGCCAGTGTCGGGAGGAGCAGAGAGCGGCGGTACAGTGAGTACTTAAACTCACTTTCGCAGGATTTTTTTTTATAGAGGCTTGCCAATCTCACAGACCATCGGCGGTGTTCCGAAGCCACGTCACGATTCAAAAAGTGACGCGGGCAAGAGGAAGCAGCTGATTGGGTGAGTACGGCCAGGTCGATATTTATACTATATAGTTTGATAGTTAAGATTAATAGTTTATAAAATTTAGACGGTCTTAATTTTTGTGGTTATACTTTCTACGGTCTCTGTTGTGTATCGGGGAGTGCTAGTAACCAAGGGCCCTTGAATATATTATTTAATTATAGTGTAATTAGTGGTATTGATTTGATTTAAATTAATTTGGATTAATTAAAGGGTAATTCATGGCAGGACAGCTCGGCCCCGTGGCATGCTCCTCCTGCGCTATGTGGGAAATCAGGGACACTTCCTGTGTCCCTGACGACCATGTGTGCGGGAAGTGTATCCAGCTGCAGCTACTGACAGACCGCATTGCGGCGCTGGAGCTGCGAATGGATACATACTGGAGCATTCGCGATGCTGAGGATGTCGTGGATAGCACGTTTAGGGAGTTGGTCACACCGCAGGTAAAGGCTGCACAGGCAGGAAGGGATTGGGTGACCACCAGGCAGAGTAGTAGGCGCAGGCAGATAGTGCAGGGGTCCCCTGTGGCCATTCCCCTCTCAAACAGATATACCGCTTTGGATATTGTTGGGGGAGATGGCTTATCGGGGGAAGGCAGCAGCAGCCAACTTCCTGGCACCATGGATGGTTCTGCTGCACAGAACGGGAGGAAAAAGACTGGGAGAGCTATAGTGATAGGGGATTCTATTGTAAGGGGAATAGATAAGCGTTTCTGCGGCCGCAAACGAGACTCCAGGATGGTATGTTGCCTCCCTGGTGCAAGAGTCAAGGATGTCTCGGGGCGGCTGCAGGGCATTCTGGAGGGGGAGGGTGAACAAACAGTTGTACTGGTGCATATAGGTACCAACGATATCGGTAAAAAACGGGATGAGGTCCTAAAAGCTGAGTATAGGGAGTTAGGAGGTAAATTAATAATAGGACCTCAAAGGTAGTAATCTCAGGATTGCTACCAGTGCCACATGCTAGTCAGAGTAGAAATAGAAGGATATTTCAGATGAATACGTGGCTAGAGGAATGGTGCAAGGAGGAGGGATTCAAATTCCTGGGACATTGGAACCGGTTCTGGGGGAGGTGGGACCAGTACAAACTGGACGGTTTACACCTGGGCAGGGCCGGGACCAATGTCCTAGGGGGAGTGTTTGCTGGTGCTATTGGGGAAGGTTTAAACTAAAATGGCAGTGGGTTGGGAACCTGTGCAGGGAGACAGAGGAAAGGGAAGCAATGATAGAAACAAAAGACAGGAAGGAGAAAAGCAAAAGTGGAAGGCAGAGAAATCAAGGGTGTAAATCTAACAGGGCTACAGTAAATAATAATTCTAAAAGGACTAAGAGTATTAAAAAAACAAGTGTGAAGGCTTTGTGTCTTAATGCGAGGAGCATTCGTAATAAGGTGGATGAATTAGCTGCGCAAATAGATGTAAGCAGATATGATGTAATTGGAATTACGGAGACATGGCTCCAGGGTGACCAAGGCTAGGAATTCAACATCCAGGGGTAATCAATATTCAGGAAGGACAGGCAAAAAGGAAAAGGAGGTGGGTTGGCATTGCTGGTTAAAGAGGAGATTAACACAATAGTAAGGAAGGATATTAGCTCTGATGATGTGGAACCTGTATGGGTAGAGCTGAGAAATACCAAGGGACAGAAAACGTTAGTGGGAGTTGTATACAGACCCCCAAACAATGATGCTGAGGTTGGGGGTGGCATTAAACGGGAAATTAGAGATGCGTGCAATAAGGGCACAGCAGTTACCATGGGTGACTTTAATCTATATGTAGATTGGCCAACCAAATTAGTAACAATACTGTGGTGGAGGAATTCCTAGAGTGTATACGGGAGGTTTCATGGACCAATATGTCGAGGAACCAACTAGAGATCAGGCCATCTTAGACTGGGTATTATGTAATGAGAAAGGATTAATTAGCAATGTTGTTGTGCAAGGCCCCTTGGGGCGGAGCGATCATAATATGATAGAATTCTTCATTTAAGATGGGGAGTGAAGTAGTTGACTCAGAGACTAGGGTCCTGAATTTAAATAAAGGAAACTTCGATGGTATGCGGCACGAGTTGGCTAGGATGGGTTGAGGAACGTTACTTAAAGTGTTGGCGGTGGATAGGCAATGGCAAAGATTTAAAGATCGCATGGATGAACTACAGAATTTGTTCATCCCTGTTTGGCATAAAAATAAAACAAAAAAGGTGACTCAACCGTGGCTAACAAGGGAAATTAGGGATAGCATACGATCCAAGGAGAGGACATATAAATTGGCCAGAAAAAGCAGCAAACCTGAGGATTGGGAGCAGTTTAGGATTCAGCAAAGGAGGACAAAGGGATTAATTAAGAGGGGGAAAATAGAATATGAGAGTAAGCTTGCACGGAACATAAAAACTGACTGTAAAAGCTTCTGTAGATATGTGAAGAGAAAAAGATTGGTGAAGTTAAGTGTAGGTCCCTTGCAGTCAGAATCAGGGGAATTTATAATGGGGAACAAAGAAATGGCAGACCAATTAAATACATACTTTGGTTCTGTCTTCACAAAGGAGGAAACAAATAACCTTCCAGAGATTTCGGGGAACATAGGGTCTAATGAGAGGGAGGAATTGAATGAAATCAGTATTTGTAGGGAAATGGTGTTGGGGAAATTGACGGGATTGAAGGCCGATAAATCCTCAGGGCCTGATAATTTACATCCTAGGTACTTAAGGAAGTGGCCCTAGAAATAGTAGATGCATTGCTGGTCATCTTCCAAAATTCTATAGACTCTGGAATAGTTCCCATGGATTGGAGGGTAGCTAATGTTACCCCACTATTCAAAAAAGGTGGTAGAGATAAAACGGAGAATTATAGACTGGTAAGCCGGACATCGGCAGTGGGGAAAATGCTAGAGTCCATTATAAAAGATGTAATAGCAGAGCACTTGGAAAACTGACGGGATCAGACAAAGTCAACATGGATTTACAAAAGGTAAATCATGCTTGACTAATCTACTGGAATTTTTTGAGGATGTAACTGGTAGAATAGATAAGGGAGAACCAGTGGATGTGGTGTATTTTAACTTTCAGAAGGCTTTCAATAAGGTCCCGCATAAGAGATTGGCATGCAAAGTTAAAGCACATGGGATTGGGGGTAAGGTACTGACTTGGATAGAGAACTGGTTGGCAGACAGGAAGCAAAGAGTTGGAATAAATGGGTCTTTTTCCGAGTGGCAGGCAGTGACTAGTGGAGTACCGCAGGGATCGGTACTAGGACCCCAGCTATTCACAATATATATCAATGATCTAGACGAGGGAACTGGATGTAATATCTCCAAGTTTGCAGACGACACAAAGCTGGGTGGGCGTGTGTGCTGTGAGGAGGATGCCAAGAAACGCCAGTATGATTTGGACAGGTTGGATGATTGGGCAGAAGCATGGCAGATGCAGTATAATGTGGATAAATGCGAGGTTATCCACTTTGGTGGCAAAAACAGGAAGACAGATTATTATCTGAATGGTAATAGATTGGGAAAAGGGGAAGTGCAACGAGACCTTGGTGTCCTTGTGCACTAGTCACTGAAGGTAAGCATGCAGGTGCTGCAGGCGGTTAAGAAGGTAACTGGTATGTTGGCCTTCATAGCGAGAGGATTTGAGTACAGGAACAAGGATGTCTTGCTGCAGTTGTACAGGGCCTTGGTGAGACCACACCTTGAGTATTGTGTGCATTTTGGGTCGCCTTATCTGTGGAAGGATGTTTTTGCCATGGAGAGAGTGCAGCGAAGATTCACCAGACTGATACCTGGGATGGCAGAAATGATGTATGAAGAGAGATTGAGTCGATTAGGCTTCTATTCGCTAAAGTTTAGAAGAATGAGAGGGGATCTAATTGAAACTTATAAAATTCTAACAGGACTAGACAGACTAGATGCAGGAAGGATGTTCCCGATGGCCGGGGAGTCCAGAACCAGGGGTCACAGTCTAAGGATAAGGGGTAAGCCATTTAGGACTGAGATGAGGAGGAATTTCTTCACCCAGAGAGTGGTGAACCTGTGGAATTCTCTACCACAGAAGGCAGTTGAGGCCAATTCATTAAATATATTCAAGAAGGAGTTAGATATATTTCTTAAGGCTAAAGGGATCAAGGGATATGGGGAGAAAGCAGGGACAGGGTACTGAGTTTGGATGATCAGCCATGATCTCATTAAATGGCGGAACAGGCTCGAGGGGCCGAATGGCCTACTCCTGCTCCTATCTTCTATGTTTCATTCAGTTTCGGGCGCGGGGGTGCTATAACTTTCTCGGGGCGCGACCCAATTTTCCCCCCAAGACTTTGTGATACAGTGTGTTGAACAGATTTATACCTGTCATTCCTGACGTAGTGAGATCCTAATTTTTGCTGTGTGGTGCAAGGAAAGGGGGATTGCGGAGGGGTGGCAGGCTGAGGTGGCAGAAGCCCACGTTATTGTGGAGCTCGGTGGAGCACTCCTGCCTAATAGGCAGTTAAAATGGCATCAGGGCCCTATGCAATGTTCCTGCTAAGCTGTGCGCGTGGCAGCACAGTCATCTGCAAGGTCCCAAGCAGGCCGTTCATCGGCTTTTACATTGTAATGGGCCGCGCGTTGGGGGAGGCTGGCCACGCAGGAGGCAGTGCAGCTTACGGGGGACATTGGTTCTATGTATGTCATTGGACCCCGATTTGCATAGATTAATGAGGCTCCTGGTTGCTTCAGGTGGGCACCTCAGTCGCGCACCCACATACCCTCCTCCTTTGGCTGTTGGATGTTTTGGTAATGGCTTAAAGATTTGAGCAGTAGATATTTTCAAATTTTGAAATGACTAACTGGAAAAGCAACAGCTGGTCTATATCTAGAATGCTTTCTCTTTCTCTGTCTGTGTCCTTCCCGTGATCTGGCCCTCTTTGACCAGGGTACACGGGAAGATAGGAAGAGTGATATTTCAGGTTGCAGATCAATGGGAGGTTTATAGCAGTACTGAGGGAGGGGAGTGCTTTGGTAATGTTCGGAGAATGGTCCAAAGATCTTGAAACAGTGAAGATAAGCACGGAAGAGTAGGAGGGTGTTGTGATCTGGAAGTATTGAGGAGTGGATCGTTGGGTCTGGGAATAGGGCCTTGGTGTACTGGTAGTGGTATGTTGGGAGTGGAGAATTGGTGGGAGGGGCTGTTGTGTTGTGGTCTCTCTTAGTTTTCAGTCTTCGGCAGTCCCTCTGAACCGAGGATGACTTGCTTCCACATTAAAAATGAGTTCTCAGGGTGTCCTTGAAGCATTTCCTCTGCCCACCTGGGGCTCTCTTGCCATGTCGGAGCTCCGAGTAGCGTGCTTGTTTTGAGAGTCTCGTATCGGTAGTCTTGAGATGTAGGAGCACTGGTGTAGCAGTGCCAGTGTGCGAGAGCTTTGGGCGAGCTGTGGGAGTACTGGGAGTGGCATAACACGGATCATGGAATAATGGAAGATGAACAGTGAGGTTTGACATGAGCTGGAAGCCTTCATTAGCTGCTCCTCTCACCAGACATTATACAATACTGGTTTTGCAGCACTGAGCTTGGAACTGTACCTTTATTTAAAGTGCTTGGTGTACTGTAATTTCTGACTATGCAGATTAGTTTATTTCTTGGCCAATTTTTTTTTAAAAACTCTCATCCTAAACCCATTAGAAAACCTGTGCCTATTTGATATTGTAGGAAAGGACTGTTCTTAAAATGAATTATAGATTGTATTATTTTTATTCAAAGCATTACAATTTATACCTCTACTCATGAAATAAACAAAGACTTTTTTAACAACAACTTGTGTTTATATAGCGCCTTTACCGTAGTAAAAAAGTTCCAAGGCACTTCACAGGAGTATTATAAGACAAAAAATTTGATACTGAGCCATTAGAGAAATTAGGGCAAATGACCAAAGGTTTGGTAAAAGAGGTAGGTTTTAAGGAGCGTCTTAAAGTAGGAAAGAAAGGTAGCGAGGCGGATATGTTTAGGGAGGGAATTCCAGAGCTTAGGGCGTAGGCAACAGAATGGGGGGGGGGGTGGCGGTTTGTGGGGCTGGAGGAGATTACAGAGATCGGGAGGGGCCAGGCTATGGAGGGATTTGAAAACCAGGATGAGAATTTTGAAATCGAGGCATTGCTTAACCGGGAGCCAATGTAGGTCAGCGAGCACAGGGGTGATGGGTGAACGGGACTTGGTGCGAGTTAGGATGCAGGCAGCCGAGTTTTGGATGACGTTAAGGCAAAATATTAGTGATTAAGGTGTATTTTAAAAGCTGTTTGTTTAAGGGAAAGCCATAATTTGGCTTGTATGCTTTACTTTGTGTAATACAAATCAGATAAATGTAGATTTTTTTATTATACAAGCTAGTGATGTTGCTCACAAATCAAAGTATATGTTTTATAACAATAGGAGTCCCTAAATCTCTCTGCCTCACCTTCCTCCTTAAAGACCCTCCTTAAAACCTACGTCTTTGACCAAACTTGTGGTTATCTGCCCTAATATCTCCATATGTGGCTCGGTGTCAAATTTTGTTTGATAACACTCCTGTGAAGCGCCATGGGACGTTTTACTATGTTAAAGGCGCTATATAAATGCAAGTTGTTGAGAAACAAATATTTTAATACTTAAATATTTCAAGTATAAGTGTTATGTATGCCATTATTTTCAGTAAGAACAGAAAAAGGTAGGTGTTAAAATTCTAAACATTGTGGCAAATAGCTGCCATATATCTTCCAAGTTTACTGGATCCATTCATAATATGCACGCCACACTTTGTACCAAAAACTAGATACATTTTAGTATCCATAAATAATACAGCACTCCACCCCACACGCGCGCACACACGCATATATAATATTTTTTATGGGGACAAGGTATTTATTTTAATTTACAGTATGTCATGCAGCACAGAAAACACGTTGCAGGATAATCTGCAACCGAATGGCAGAACAGCATCTTCTGTAAAACCTAATTTCTGTTACTCATCAGCTGTCTGGTAGGTTTTACTTTTGAGACAAATGTGTGTATGGATAAAAAAAAATAGCTGAAGCGAACCAGCTTTATGTGATTCATTGGTGGTATCCCCGTGTGCTGGCACGGGCCAAACCGTAATTCTCAAGTGTTCTCGCTAGCTGCTGCCCCTGTGATTTAGTGATTTATTTTAATCCACTTGGCTTTGGATCAGAGGAACCCTGACAGTTCATCAGGCATTTTTTTCATTTTGTAGCTCTAATTCCAAGCATTAATAATGAGCTTATCTGGCTTTCTTGTTTTCTTCCTTGATACAAACCGTGTCATATTTGGGTCCAAAGAAAGTGCTGTTTGAAGGAGATATAAGCTTATCTGTGGAAGAAGATGAATTTATAATGTTTGTGTTCTTAAATCATTGCAAACCCAGTAGTGTTTATTTTAACAAGAAGTGCTCAGAATTTGTGAATTATTTGTGTAACATAAATTGCATTTTGACTGAGTATGGAATACGTTCAACATATTTTCTTTTCGTAGATCAGCAATGATTCCACTGTGCCTCGTAACCAAAGTCATAGTAAATGAAACGGTCTCTTTTATGATGCTTTTGGGAGACAGAGTTATGAATAATTTCCTCTAGCTGTTAAATATTTATTTTAGGTTAACCATTTAATTATGCTTTTTATTGTTCTGTTGGTGTTGGTAATGAAGCTGTAAAGTATGAGTTTGTATTCTGAGTTTGTATGAATGCATTGGGAGTTAAGACTTTTTAAATACCACTACTGTAATTCTTCACTTGAAATGGAATATAAGCAGTTAAATTATTTTTGTTAACTTGAAACGATTTTGATGATTTTTAGTTTTGTCAGTCATTGCTTCCAAAATAGTTTTGTATTCTACAGAGCTCACAAAGATAAGTAAGTACAGTAACTTTCAATTCATCTAGCATTTTGCTAGCACAACACAGCATTCTTTAATTATTGATTAACAAAGACTCCATTGTTTGAAAATATCTTATTGCCCTGATTATGCAACAATGTCTACATTATTCAAAATGTAAGTTGTGAATGATATTAGAACTCCTTAATATTTCTGTATATGCTTGTTCCTCTTTTTCTTTTTTGGAAAATATCACCAAAGAATTTCTGAAGAAATGTAGTTGACCTCAATAAGAGGAGATAAACTAATTTTATTAATGTGTGCAAGAGCTGCTTGCTCATTTCTTGGAGAATGCTTTAAATATATAATGAATATTACATGTATAAATATGTATTTGTCGAAGAGTGAGTGTTATTTAATCAGCATACTTCCTTCTATATAAACCCCTTCAATACAATATGTATAATACACTTCTCTTAGGCAGTCCCTCGAAACCGAGGATGACTTGCTTCCACATTAAAAATGAGTTCTCAGGTGACTGATGAGTCCAATGCGGGACCTACAGTCTCTGTCACTGGCGAAGAGACTCTGGGTGTTTGGCGCCTTTCCGGATGCTTCTCCTCCACTTTGTGCAGTCTTGGGCCAGGGATTCCCAGGTGTCAGTGGGGATGTTGCACTTTTTCAAGGAGGCTTTGAGGGTGTCCTTGAAGCGTTTCCTCTGCTCACCTGGGGCTCTATAATACTATTACTTTGTTCAATGCACTCCAGTTTTGTATAATATTGGAGCATTCAATCTTAACATCTGTTTGAGCTTAATGTAATCAGTTACTTTCTTGATTTTCAATTCAGATTTGTTTTTTAAAATTTATTTCCAGGTTAAAAGAGCTACTTTTGAAAGAGAAAGAAGCTAGAAGCCAATTACAAACTTACGTTGCAGAGTTAAAAAAGAAAATAGCGGTTCTTACAGAGGAGCTAAGAAAGTTAAAGAATACTGAAGAAGATCAACGCAAAGTCCTGCGATCTCTTGAAGAAACAATTTTGAAGACAGAATCACAAAGACTGCAGCACCAGGCTGTGGAGGTATTTCCACACTTGAATATATAGCTGTGATTTGTAAAAGCAATCTATTAATGTTATATTAGAGTGTCCATATTAGAGTCACCTAAATCCTAGATAGTGCAGTCCATCACAAAACTAACCTTTCATCTCAGAATCTGATGGATCTCCCATGGAATTGGTCATGGTGAGTTCAAATTTTAACTTTTTTTAACCGCTTTTTAAAATAATCTATATTTTTTAAATGATGAAAGGAAAAAAAATCCACATTTCTGAATGTGTTTTTGAAGGTTCCTGGTGATACATTTCAGGCTGCTCCAGACACTATCCCCCTAGTAATCTAGTATTGTCCCACTATCAACTGAACTGGTAGCATATGGTAGGAGGGAATGTAAAACAAAGAATTAGGAAATCTGCTTTGAAGATCCCACGGCAAATATCATTATATTGCTTGTTGCTTTTCTCGTTTACCTCTTTTTGATCGATTTTAGGCGTAATCTGCAAGTAAAAAATCGCATTGAGTGACTCGTGTTGCCTGAGCTTTGGTCTGTCCCGTTGAATTTAAAATGCAACTTGGGCCTTTTGTATACGCGATCTCCAGTGAAATCAATGATCAACCAGACTGGAAAAGAAAATGAGGTTTAGTGTCTGCAGTAATGGAAATGCCGGCGATAAGCTTGTCTCTAAGGTCCCGGCCCACCCTGTCCTCATGGCTGCCCCTTTTCTACCCGCTGATTGGACGGCTCAGCGCTAGCTCCCTTCCCGTTGGCTTGTTTGAAAAACAACCTGTCTGCTCAGCTGTGGAACCAGGAAGTTGTAAATTCAATCTCTGGTCTGCGCTGGTCAAGCTTCAGTAAAAACAGGCAGTAGAGGGGTGCTACCATTGGGCTCAAATCAACACAAGCATAAGCCAATACTTGGGGTGAAAATAAGAAGTGTCGATTTAGATGGCTGAAAGCATTTATTGCCTTGGATGCTTTGGAATTCCTACCCTTTCTCTCTTAAAATGGAAGAAATTTGACTGAATGCCCTCCATAATGGGACTGGGCACTGGAGATAACAACAGAAATTTGCCATTTCATGGCGACAGATTCCACACGCATTTGTGCAATGAGTGTTTAATTGTAAACCAATCAGCTCGCAAGATGCTGTAGGAATGGTCAAATTCCTATCTAGAGATTGAGTTCGACGCAGGCAATCAATCAAAAAGGTTTTTAATGTCAAACTAACGAGTTTAAACAGATTGATGCAAGAGAACTATGAATACAGGTCTTAACAGGTCGGAGGCTCCACGAGGACTGCCAGGGTGGTCCCGTGGCTGGCGTCATGACGTCATCACGTTTTTCCCGCGTTTGGGTGATCGCGTGATTAGCGGCATGACGTTACCGCATTTACCCGCGCTCTTAAAGGGACCGCGCCCTGTGCATGCAAACAGTATATACAATGGTACAGATTCAGTCTGTAACTAACACATCGTTAAAGGGAATTATGTACAGTTGTTCAGAGTCCCTCAGTGGCTCTGCCACAATGCCTTATTTAAATTTAGAAATCAGTGAGATGAAAATTTAAATGTTTTCAATTTTTTATCCCAGTCCAAGTGGGATCATTAAAATTTGGTGGCAATGCCCTCCACCATCTTGGTGTGCAAAGTACAGGAAGGCATTCTGCTCCTGAAATTTAAAGCGTCTTTGCCCACACTCCAGCCATGTAATAAACCTTGCAATTTAACCTGAAATACTTCCATTGTTTGCCACATTTTTTTTTAGCGTTGCACGATTAAATTTAAAATAATGCAATTAAAGTAAAGTTTCACCCACACCCTCTTTTGCAGTGCCAGATCGGCTTGCTAGTAGCAATCACTACGGTAGCCAATCCGTTCCAACCAATAACGTGGTTTAAGCGATCTTAATGTAGATTGCACAAAGTAAATGGGAAGGTGTTTTTGAGTTATTTTTTCCCCAAAACTCTCCTTTGGCAGTTGTGGGGACTGGGTTGTGTGGTGGTTGTGTTGGGGACCAGGTGAAGGGTGGTGATAACTGGTTGGATTTTTTGTAAAGCATTTTCAGATGCAGTAATATAGTTTTTGAAAGGAGCTGTGACCTGTTAAAGATTAAATAAAGCCACTAATGAGGTTTATAATGGGGAATAAGGAAATGGCAGAGAAATTAAACAAATACTTTGGCCTAGATTTCAGTGTACCGTGAGGCGGGCTTTTAGGCGGGCAGGGGGCAAAAATCCCAAATTCGGGGGTCCCGACACCATCCCACCCAAAACCCGCCTCCACGTAAGTTTCAAAGGAGGCGGGTACCCGCCCCGCACTGGGACCCGCCGACCCGAGGCGGGAAGGGATTAGTGCCAATTAACTGCCTGTTAACAGGTAGTAACAGGCAGTTTTTAGCCTAATCCCTATTTTGAAGGGTGTCGTGTGGGATTCCCGACGGCTCCAAACCACGCCAGGTTAGAGCAGGCGGGCCGTCGGGTTGAAGGACTTGGATGGGTCGCGATGTCTGTGTTCAGGTGAGTGATGAGTGCAGAGGTAAGTGTGTTTGGTGTGTAAAGAAGTTTAAATTACCTGTACTTACCTTAACAGCCTTTCTTCCTCTAGGTTTCTGGAGTCCATCACTCAGCCGGCACTGAAAGCAAAATGGCTGCGATCTGTCAAAAGTGACAGCCTCAGCTTTCATTGCCGGTGAGATTTCTAACTGAGTCTGTGTAGAATGACTCAGGTTAGAAGTCAGACTGTCAGTGTTTGACAGCTTCAACAGCTGTGAAACACTGATATTTCATCTGTCAAGACCTCTTGACAGATGAAATTTCAGTCTGTGACGTCACCTGTTGCCGGGTGGCCCTTAATTGGCCTGCTGAGCCCGCTGGGCGGGCTCAACAAGGTCAATCAAGGGACAATCGCGTGGATTGGCCGGACATCGATGTAGGCGGGACTAAAACCCAAAAGTTGTAGTCCCGCCTCCTTCCCGACAGCTTAATGAAAATCGACCCCTTTGTGTCTGTCTTCATGGAAGAGGACGCAAAAAACTTTCCGGAAATAGTGGAGAACCAAGAATGAGGAACTGAAAGAAATTAGTATTGGTAAAAAAGTAGTACTGAAGAAATGAATGGGTCTGAAAGCCGATAAATCCCCTGGACCTGATGGCCTACATACAAGGGTTTTGAAAGAGGTGGCTATAGAGATAGTGGATGCATTGGTTGTCATTTTCCAAAATTCCATAGATACTAGAACGGTTTCCACAGATTGGAAGGTAGCAAATGTAACTCCACTATTTAAGAAAAGAGGGAGAGCGAAATCTGGGAACTACAGACCAGTTAGCTTGACATCAGTAGTAGGGAAAATGTTAGAATATATTATTAAGGACGTGGTAACAGGGCACTTAGAAAATAATAATAGGATTGGGCAGACTCGGTACGGATTTATGAAAGGGAAATCGTGTTTGACAAATCTGTTAGAGTTTTTTGAGGTTGCAGAATAGAAAAGGGGAAACCAGTGGATGTGTATTTGGATTTTCAGAAGGCATTCAATAAGGTGCCACACAAGAGGTTATTAAACAAAATTGGGGCTCATGGGATTGGGGGTAATATACTAGCATGGATTGAGGATTGGTTAACGGACAGAAAACAAAGAGTAGGAATAAACGGGTCATTTTCGGGTTGGCAGGCTGTAACTAGTGGGGTACCACAAGGATCAGTGCTTGGGCCTCAGCTATTCACAATCTACATCAATTTTTTGGATGAGGGGACCAAATGTAATATATCCAAGTTTGCTGATGGTACAAAGCTGGGTGGAAATGTAAGTTGTGAGGAGGATGCAAGGAGGCTTCAAGGGGATGTAGATAGGCTAAGTGAGTGGGCAAGAACATGGCAAGTGGAATATAATGTGGAGAAATGTGAAGTTATCCACTTTGGTAGGAAAAATAGAAAAGCAGAGTTTTTTAATGGTGAGAGATTGGTAAATGTTGGTGTTCAGAGGGACCTGGGTGTCCTTGTACACGAATCACTGAAAGTTAACATGCAGGTACAGCAAGCAATTAGGAAAGCAAATGGTATGTTGGCCTTTATTACAAGAGGATTTGAGTATGAGTAAAGACGTCTTACTGCAATTATATAGGGTCCTGGTGAGACCACACCTGGAGTATTGTGTACAGTTTTGGTCTCCTTACCTAAGGAAGGATATACTTGCCATAGAGGGAGTGCAACAAAGGTTCACCAGACTGATTTCCTGGGGTGGGGGGATTGTCCTATGAGGAGAGATTGAGTAGACAAGGCCTATATTCTCTGGAGTTTAGAAGAATGAGAGGTGATCTCATTGAACCATACAAAATTCTTACAGGGCTTGACAGGGTAGATGCAGGGTGGATGTTTCCCCTGGCTGGGGAGTCTAGAACTAGGGGTCACAGTCTCAGAATAAGGGGTCGGCCATTTAGGACTGAGATGAGGAGAAATTTCTTCACTCAGAGGGTGGTGAATCTTTGGAATTCTCTACCCCAGAGGGCTGTGGAGGCTCAGTCGTTGAGTATATTCAAGACAGAGATCAATAGATTTTTGATTATTAAGGGAATCAAGGGATATGGGGATAGTGCAGGAAAGTGGAGATGAGGTAGAAGTTGAATGGCGGAGCAGGCTCGAGGGGCCGAATGGCCTACTCCTGCTCCTATTTCTTATGTTCTTTATAAACCAAAAATAGCAACTCATGATTTCTTACAAATCTCATGATTTTTAAGAGTTTGTCTCCTGATTTTTGAGATAGTGGGGTTGGCATTATTGTAACACTGTGATGAGTTAGTCAGTTATAAAGTTGTACGTAGTCCTTGCTTTGGTGCAATTTTTTGTTCATGTAACAATACTTTAAATGGAAATTTCATCAATTGTATTGAACAATTTTCAAAAAAACCTGTCAGCATAACTGCGTCTGAATGTAAAAACAATTTTAAATTTCTACGTTTAACAATTTACAAACTGTACAATCCTGAGACGAAATGGGTGATTGAGAAATCGCTGAGGGTGAGAATGAGCAAGAGCAGCTGGACTCTGCAGGCAGGGATACATCTTACTCCCTCATGACCTCACATTTCACCCGCCCACGAGCGTGAACACACCCATGGGCCACATTGACGTCCTCTGAATCCCATGTGTTGACTGGGATCACGGAGCTGGGATGTTAAGGGAGTGCCCCCAATGCTGATTCCGAACGGACATGGGGCAGAGGTGTGATTTGGCTACTGGCAGCTGTCTCCTGTGATGGGGCTGCTGCGAGCTGAGTCAGTGGAGGATGTATGCCTTGTGTGACTGGCACAGAGCCTGGGGGAAGAAAGACATGGCCTTGGCTGTCCTGAGCATCAGCAACATGTCCCTCGTGGACCACAACTTGCCAGCGTGGTGTTGGTCTGTAGGGTAAGACATTGGCTGCGCCACAGACAAACTCCCTGAAAGAAAGTAAGGCGTGCATTTATATAACGCCTTTCACAATTTGAGGATGTCCCAAAGCACTTTTGAAGTGTAGTCACTTTCGTAATGTAGGAAATGCGGCAGCCAATTTGCACACAGCAAGCTCCCACAAACAGCAATGAGATAATGACCATATAATCAGTTTTGGTGGTGTTGGTTGAGGGATAAATATTGGCCAGGACACCAGGAGAATTCCCCTGCTCTTCCTCAAATAGTAGCGTGGGACTCTTTACTTCCACCTAAGAGGGCCAACAGGGCCTCGGTTTAACATCTCATCCAAAAGACAGTACCTCCAACAGTGCAGCACTCCCTCAGTACTGCACTGGAGCATCATCTTAGATTATGTGCTCAAGTCTCTGGACAAGAAAATCGGGCGCGGTGTGAATCGGACTGCCGATTTGCTATCAGCCCCCTTTGTGCTACTGGCATTGTCCAATTTCACCACCTATATTTTCAATAAACAACTCTTTATGTAAAAAAAAGTATTATTGTCCTAGAGACCAAACTGACAATATGGTACTGTGCTAATGGCCTTTACTCCAGATTGCTAATTGAATTTTTAATCAGTATCCCAGGAAATTAAGAACACTGTATGCCTTTGACGCTTGTGATATCAAAGCTTAATCTGTCCAGAACTAAACCAATTTGCATTGTGATTTAGGGGGTGCTGGATTATTTTGATGTGTTCTCATTTTTCAGTGTAATATATGCAGGGGAGTATATAGCCTTTGACGGCTGCAGTAAAGGGCATGTTTATTCCCAAATGACATGTAAAAAGATTGCAATATTTACAGTAATTACAGTATTTATTTTAATCTACCAGTGCTATGGATTAAGAAGTTATTCTTGATTTCAAAAGTGCCTAATTCTCCATAACAATCGTCTTCAGAAATTTACAGAAAACCATCTTGCAGATGTTCAGTTAAAAGAGATAAGATGCATTTTTAAAAGATAAACCATTTCAATCTTTAAAGGATTTACAGTGCTAAAATATGTTGATTATAGTCCTTTAAAGGAGCACTTAAAGGACTGCAAACAACGGCCCAGATTTTACAGTTAGCGTCAAACGAATGCCACTAGCCTGTCCTTGACAGTTCATTGATCTTTTTCTGGCATTGTCCTGCAACTGGAGGTGAGAGATGTGACACTCTCAACCTCCCTCCACATAGCATGTAAGACACTTTTTTTATAGGTTTAAGATATTTTGTTCAAGTTTATGTTTTATGCCAGTACTGAAGGGTTAACCAGTAAACTTATAGTGACATTCTATTCATTATGACTTTGATTTATTGTAGCACTTTAATGAGTTTAGTAATTGCTGTGCACAGATGAAACGAATTCAAGAAGCAGAGTTAAAAGCTTCAGCAGCCCAAAGAGAAGTAGAGTTACTGCAGATCTCCCTCCGTCAGCAGAAAGAAAAAGTGCAGCAGCTGCAGGAGCTTCTCACTTGCAGAGAGCAAGCGCACAGGTATGAGAAGTAATGACTACAGGATTAATATTAAGTTGCATAATTGAATAGAATTCCTGTTCTTCATTTGGTAATTGGCTATGCCTGTAGCTATCGTATACAATATATGAAGATCATTAATTCTGTAATGCACCACTAATTTTAAACCAGGTTTAGAACTTTCACATCAATAAATAATGGATTTTTTTAAAAGTTACATTCAATTAAATAGCTTGTGGCATTGTGCAATGCTTCTACCTCACAATTTGGAGATTAACATCTTAACTGACAAAAACCCACTCATGGTGTTTTGATATGTATATTCTCATTTTGAATTTCCTTCTCCTACATACAGGTTTGCCTAAATGCAGTTCTGAGCCTTTTCCTTTTTAGATGAATTTTGTTTTGTTTGTTATGGTGAAGCACGTCTCTTTTAAGGCTAGAAATATTTGCAATTTTGGCATTTTGTGCAGCATGCTCAACTATAGGACAAGCTTTCCTCTGTTCATTATTTGTAGCAAATTTTCCAAAACTGACGATGGCACCCTTCACCCAGATGTGCTTCACCTTGGTGAGCACAAAACAAATTTCATCCAAAAAATATGACACCGGTTACCACTAATAGTGAGCCGAGGAAATCATGGAAGCTAAATTGGATAGCCCCCGAAAACAGGCGTGGGGATCGTGATGCGCGATTATTCTGTGTCCGTTCAGTGTAATTCAGGCAGCATGACATCTTCATGGTGCCTGCTCATTATTATGATTGCTGCATGCAACCAGTGATGGCCACGTTGTTCATTGGCTGCACACATCAGCAGGGGGCCTAATATCGTTACTTGCTAGCACTACTTAAAGCTAGCCTGCACTGCTTAAAGAGAAGGTGCATTGTGGCTGCTGGAGGTTCTGACATCATTCGGAATAGTTCTGTGCAACAAAGAACAATGGCTGACCATAGGAGAGAGCGTGCACCCCAAAGTTTCCTGACGCTGCACTGGAGGTCTTGGTGGAGGAAGTGGAAAGGAGGAGAGACGTCCTGTATACACAGGGGGCCGGGAGGCCCTCCAGACGCACGATGAGAAGACAATGGGAACAGATAGCCGTAGAGGTCACTGCCAGGAATCTAACCCCAAGGACCTGAATGCAGTGCTGCCAGAAGTTTAATGACCTCACACGAGTGGTCAAGGTCAGTGAATGCATCTTTAAATGCCATATCCCACCAACTGCACCACTAGCCTCACACACTGCTCAATGCACCAGACCCCCATTACTCACCTACCAGCAATCTCTACGAATCAGGACTCGCACCTAACATGCATATGCTTCACCTCACCCTCACACACTTAGCACTGTTGCAAGCCTTACACACAAATCTCACAGCTTGCACACACTTCCAGCTATTCAACCATATCATCTAAACATATTGCACAAAACTCATTGACACACTTCCCACTCTCTTGCAGGACAAGGTGGCATACACCGAAGGTAGCAGAAATTAACCAGAGGGGTAGTGGTGCATTTGCATGCTCTAGCCCTCATGGAGGAGATGGTGCTGGCCATTATCAGACCGGCCATTGCTGAGGCTGTGGCCAGCGGCGGGGCTGAACCCATTGAAGAGGACAGTATCTTCCTACCTAATCCTCCTTCTCATCCCACAATCTCTTCTGACTTACAAGCTGCAGATGGTGTTGGCATGCACCTCTTACTCTCCTCCATCCCCCAACCTTACCCTTATGCCTTTCTCCTTTCAGATACCCAAGAGGTGCAACCTGGCCAGGCAGCGGAGGAACACCAATAAGAGAGTGATGATGAAGACACAGCACAGTCACTTGATTTCACACTTGCAACCACCAGCTCAGATACTGACATTGCGCATATCTTAGAGGATAGATCAGAGGCGAGATCTAAACATGGTGAGACACCGGGCACAAATGTACTGCAGCCAGGGCAGGGGGCAAACATAGTGCTGGTGCTAGCTCCCTGGAGGGTGAGGTCGCAAACAAGTTCAGCTACAGAGTAATCTGATGAGGACTTTGATAGGCCAGGCTACAGAGGAAGGCTGAATAATGTATACACAAAATGTTTGGTGCATTGCAAAGCCTGCCAGAAAGCCTGTGTTCAGTGTCGAGGAGCATGGAGGAGTCCCGCACCGACTTGGCACAGGGATTTGCACAGAGCTTGGACCCATCTGAAACTGGTGGCCAACTCTATCGACACTTGTGGAACCAACCATAATGCAGCATCTGATGGCCGATGTCTCAACTTCCATTGCAGCACAACCAGCTTCCACCAAAAGTCTGAGTGCTGCAGTGGAAGCTCAGACTGAAATCATACAAGGTCAGCTGATGCAAGCTCAGACTGCTCTCATCCAAGCTCAGCTTGCTACCATGCAAGCTCAGACTGCTGCCCTCACGGCTGCGGATAGCAGTGTTCAAAAGGGCTTCCAGGGTGTTACAGCAGTCCAGCAACCTGTCTTCCAACAGATTACTAGGATTGCTGAAGCACCGCTCCGGGGGAATGGCAGAGGCTCTTTGGAGCACGAACCTGCTATCCTCTCTCAGGATGACAGCATTTGTCCTCCCACCCCTACCACTCCACCAATGCCCTTGCCCGTCAGCCAGCCCATCCAGACTGCTGCTGCCCATGCCATGGTGGTGCAGTCCAAAGCCAGGCCTTCCAGGCCCAGAGCTCCTCAAGGTTGTCCTTCCATCTGCAGTCTCCCTCACTGAAAGTCAGCAGCCTTCCACCAGTCATGCTGCAGTCACTGGAGTAGCATCGCGTAGGAGCACGAGGACAGGCAAGGGCACGTGGAAGACAGGCACTAAAGGATCTATTCAAGAACAGATTTGCAACTAAAATGCTTTAAGTTTTTGTATTGCTACCAAAGGGAAAGACGGTGTAGGGAAATTACTATGCTGAATCTTCTATCCTTTCCTTGAGAATGATGTATCCATGTTATCTAAGTATCTTTAAACTTGGTGTTTTTTTTTCTTTGGCTACCTAAGTCCTAGCATTTATGTTTAAATACTGAACAAATCACAATGTAGCTAGAATCTGACTGAATCATAGTACCTGGTGTTTATTAGTGAGGCTTTAATTTTGTACTGTCGCAGTCCTTGCATTTGTTTGTGTATTTCTGATAATTTTAAGAAAAAAAAGGAAATTAGTATGATAAATGTGGCTTTTTAAAATGAAGAGATATAATTTAAATATTTGGCATTGATTTTTGCCAGTCTAGTGGCAGTGAAAAGCTGTAAGATAGGATTGAGAGGCTAATTTGACATGTAATGAGTATTGTGATATTATATGATCTGTGTAATGTATGTTTACTAGTGAAGACAAAGTAACCACGCAATAGTAAATGTGTCTGTGTTCAGTGTTTCCAATGTTGTTTCATTATAATACTGTAAATGGCTTTGCTGAGAGAATTAATTACATAGAGTATACAGCACATGAACAGGCCATTTGGCCCAACCAGTCCATGCCGGCATTATGCTCCACTCAAGCCTCCTCCCGTCTTTCCTTTTCTAAATCTATCAGCATAACCCTCTCTTCCCTTCTCCCTCATATGCTTGTCTAGCCTACCCTTAAATGCATCTATACTATTCGCTTCAACTACTCTGTGTTAGTGAGTTCCACAATCTCACCTTTCTGGATAAAGAAGTTTGTTCTGAATTCCCTATTTGATTTCTTGGTGACTATCTTATATTGCTGGCCTCTAGTTTTGCTCTTCCTCACAAGTGGAAACACTCTCTTTGTGTCTACTCTATCAAAACCTTTCATAATTTTAAAGACCTCTGTTAGGTCACCCCTCAGCCTTCTCTTTTCTAGAGAAAAGAGACCCAGCCTGTTCACCCTTTCCTGATAGGTATAACCTCGCATTTCTGGTATCATCCTTGTAAATCTTTTTTGCACCCTCTCCAGTGCCTCTATCTTCTTTTTATAATATGGCGACCAGAATTAATTTGTCTTTGAGTTGATCAGACTTTAATATATCCTGTTTTTAATTCAGCTTGCTTCTATTTAAACAAGGTGTTTGCCACATAAATTGAGCACTACTGATACTTATTCATCTTATGTTTTATAAAGTACATAAGATGCATTTTAATCTTCTTGGGTTGTACTGAGACATACAATACATATAAATATCCAGAATAATATTGGCGCAGTTTTATGTTGCATCTTCTCGTGTATGATATTTTGAGACAAATTTTCATACATCATCTCTAGTCAACAGCTGCAGTTTATCATTTGGGAAGGAATGATTTAAATGGGACACTGAATATTTATGGACAAGCAGTTGATTAGATTTAGCTGTTTGCTTTACTTAATGCATAAGAATGAAGGCTGTAATAGTAAGTAGCAGTAGCTTCTTAACTAATTTAATTACTTTTATTTATCATTTATCAATCTGTACACGAAGTGAAACGTTGGTATTATTTATGACCTGTACATTAAAATGAAAGTGATTACAGGAATAGTCACTGAAGTATTTTTGTCCTTTAATGAAGTCTATCAAAGCAAAAACTATTATTTTTGTATGCTCATTAGTTTTGCATTTGCATTTTTATTCATTATTTGGTAATTACTATGTTTCCAGTTAATCTACATAGAAGAAAATAATTTCTTAACCTTCTACTGTGCTAGCTGCAGGCACATGTTGCCTTATTCGGCTTGCAGTTATTTCCTAACCTCTTCCTCCTTCTCTTCTTCTTAGGTAGTCCCTCGGAACCGAGGATGACTTGCTTCCACATTAAAAATGAGTTCTCAGGTGACTGATGAGTCCAGTGCGGGACCTACAGTCTCTGTCACAGGTGGGGCAGACGGTGGTTGAAGGGGCGGGTGGGTGGGGTGCTTGGGTTGACGTGCGCTGCTTGCGCTTGGCTTCAACTTGCTCCTGGCGAAGAGACTCGAGGTGTTCGGCGCCATCACGGATGCTTCTCCTCCACTTTGTGTGGTCTTGGGCCAGGGATTCCCAGGTGTCAGTGGGGATGTTGCACTTTTTCAAGGAGGCTTTGAGGGTGTCCATGAAGCTTTTCCTCTGCCCACCTGGGGCACTCATTATAGTAATGAGTGTAGGTGCTGCTTCCTGTTCTCACTCTGGACTTTGCAATTTTATTAACTATGCGTCCAGTTTCCACCCATCCCTCACCTTTACATGGTCTATCTCTGGCTCTTCCATCTTCTTCCTTTCTTACACTGCTGTCCAATCATCTCTAGCAAGGCACTATCTACAGACATCTATTACAGACCCACTGACATCCACAACTACTTGGATTATGCTTCTTGTATCAGCTTAGCTAGTTGGTAGCATTCTCACCACTAAGTCAGGTGTTAGTGGGTTCAGGCCCAACAATGGATTTAAATGCTAATCTAGGCTGACACTTTGTTGCAGTAGTGAGGGAGTGCTGCATTGTCAGAAGTGCTGTCTTTTACATGAGACGTTAAAATGAGGTCTGCTCAAATTGATGTAAAAGAGCCCGTGGCATTATTTGAGGTAGACTGGGGACTTCTTCCAGCATCCTGGCCAACATTCCTTTCTCAACCAACATCACCAAAAAAGATTATCCGGTCATTCATTCCTTGCTGTTTGTGGGACCAGGTCCCCTTAACTCCTTCCACGTGAGACACCATTTTACGTGTCCTTCCTCTGATTTTGTACACTGTATTTGCTCAGTGTTACCTCTTCTACAATAGGGAGACAAAGCTCAATGCAATCTGCCTGTTGAGAGCGCATATGAGAAATTCAGGCATGCTCCTAATATTTCATCTTTCTGCTGGGCACTTTTCAACTTCTGGTCTGAATACTGACTTACATAAGAACATAAGAAATAAGAGCAGGAGTAGGCCATACGGCTCCTCGAGCCTGCTCCGCCATTCAATAAGATCATGGCTGATCATCGACCTCAACTCCACTTTCCCGCCCAATCTCCATATCCCTTGATTCCCCTAGAGTCCAAAAATCTATCTATCTCAGGTTTGAATATATTCAAAGACAGCATTCACAGCCCTCTGGGGCAGAGAATTCCAAAGATTCACAACCCTCTTCTTCATCTCAGTCTTAAATGGCGTACCCCTTATCCTCAGACTATGCCCCCTAGTTCTAGACACTCCAGCCAGGGGAAACAACCTCTCAGCAGCTACCCTGTCAATTCCCTTCAGAAGCCTGTATGTTTCAATGAGATCACCTCTCATTCTTCTAAACTCCAGAGTATAGGCTCATTCTACACAATCGCTCATCATAGGACAGCCCTCTCGTCCCAGGAATCAATCTAGTGAACCTTCATTACACCGCCTCCAAGGCAAGTATATCCTTCATTAGATAATGAGACCAAAACTGTGCACAGTACTCCAGGTGTGGTCTCACCAAGGCCCTGTGCAATTGTAGCAAGACTTCCTTACTCTTATACTCCAACCCCCTTGCAATAAAGGCCAACATGCCATTTGCCTTCCTTATTGCTTGCTGTACCTTCAGTAACTTCAGACCTTAGCTATATCCCTCATTTTCTGTACCGCAAGGGGTAATGGTGGGATGGATCTGTGGTGAGAGAAGACAGGTTGACATTTTGGGTATATATCCTTTGTCAGAATACATTTGTCAGGAGAGGAGAGGGGTGGGTATGCAGCCAGGTTATTGGCATGTCTTTTTGAAACTGGTAAGCTGCTGCATTTTTTGTTTTTGCTTCAGACCTCCTACATCTTCCGTTTTTTTATGATCTGTGTAATGTATGTACACTAGTGAAGACAAAGTAGCCACGCAATAGTAAATGTGTCTGTGTTCAGTGTTTCCAGTGTCGTTTCTTTATAATACTGTAAATGGCTTTGCTGAGAGAACAAATTTATATAGGATATACGGCACAGAAACGGGCCATTCGGCCCAACCAGTCCATGCCGGCGTTTATGCTCCACTTGAACCTCCTTCCATCTTTCCTCATCTAACTATCGGCATAACCCTTTATTCCCTTTTCCCTCATGCTTGTCCAGTCTCCCCTTAAATGCATCTATACTATTCGCTTCAACCACATTCTCACCACTCTGGGTAAAGAAGTTTGTTCTGAATTCCCTATTTGATTTCTTGGTGACTATCTTATATTGATGGCCTCCAGTTTTGCTCTTCCTCAGAAGTGGAAACACACTCTCTGTATCCACTCGATCAAAATGGTCGCGATTTTCCTTACCTCGGCGGGTCCGGGGCAGGTGATGTTGGTGGCAGGTCCCGACCCCGCTGCTGGCTCTATCCCGCTCTGGAAAATGATTTTATGTTGATAGGGCTTGTTACGTCTGCCCAGCGCATTTCCCGGTCCAATTAGAGGAAGCGGGTCTGGTGACGTCATTCATGGCGTGTCATCAGCCAGTTTCCTTAAAGGGACCATGGCCAACGTTCTTTTAACATTTGTGCTGTCAGTGCTCTACAACACTGAAGCACTGCACAGAGGTGCAGGGCTGCACCCAGGTTCTCCCATGACTCCCTCCATATGCTTATGGGTGGAGTCAGAGTACACAGGGAGGTCCTCTTCTCTTCTGATGAGCGGAAGACAACTCCCCAGGAGACCAAAACAGCCTGGTTGCACATTGCAGAGGAGGTCACAAGCAGGGATGTTGTCTGGAGGACCTGGGTGCAGTGGTGCAAACCTTTCAATGATCTCATTAGATCACAAAACGTTAGTCCAAAGCCACACTCTTCATCCTGCTGTGCCTCTCATCACATCCCCATCACTCTTCCTTCCCTACCCTACTCCTGCACATCCTTACTCACACCAACTTACCTTGCACCTCCACCCATCCCTCTCTCTCTATCTACATTATCACATCCCCATCTCACTAGCCACCCTTCACTCTCGCCCTAGTGCAATCATACTAACTAAACACACACAAGGGTAGCCACTTGTTGTTTTATTCAATGTTCATGTAAAGTTTCTGTTAATGTGCTATCATGCATTGAAACCTTTATTTTCAACACTTTCTGTTCTTGGACAGATTTGTGTGCACCTTTGGAAGTGGCTTAGTGAGTTGCAGTGAATGGTGAGACATAACGGTACCCCCGTAATGGTGGTGAGTGTCAAAGGAATGGCTTGGACATTGTAGGGATGCTTTATGGTGTTGATGTGAGGTGGTGCCAACCTGGCCCATCATATGGCAGCCAGGGTATACAGCACCAAGTGAAGTAAATCTGGCCATGGTGAGGCCATCCCTGGTCTCCTGGGCAACAATGTGCTGATGCTCTCTGTCCTGTGCAGCATCAGTTGATTGCGGAGAAGTCTGTTGGTGCTGCTGATGTGCCTGGTGCTGCTGGTGTTGGGGCTGACAGTGGTCAGATTCTGAGGACCAAGGTCAGTATAAAGGGCACCCATGTTAATGGAATAGATGGCAGGTGAAGTAGAGATAACAGAAGCATTCTGTCAATGGTGAGAGCGTTCTTCCAATGAGGTGAGATGGAGAGTGGAAAATCTGCAGAATCTGTGCTGGAAATGGACTGAGAAAAAGCTTGTGGCTGAGGAAAATGATGATCTGTCAGGTGGGAGTTTTTACTGTATATTTGAAGCTGTCAATTAATCAGCTGGAGCAATAGCCATTCAACTCCTGCCTGAGGTTGACAGCCGTGGTCCTTGAACAGTGTGGTTCCCGTGGTGTAAGATTTGGATCACAGGTCACACACAGATTACCCAAAGGGTCTTGGGAGTTGTGAGACATTTTATTAAAGAGCTACAGTTTAAGCATAATCAGATACTACATGCGATTGAAATAGATACAGTAGACATACAACCCGTGACAGATGAGAGCGATCTACAACCCTGAAACAGAACGGAACGACCGGACGGATGGACAGGCATTGAAGCAGTACGGTGGTCCCGGATTGGGTGGATTCCTGCAGTCTGCAGCAGCAGCCACTTCCGTGGGTCGTCCCTCGAGCTGTTGGAGGTGTTAGGCCGTCAGCCAGCATTGATTCACCTCAGAGGCTAAACTTGACCAAGGTGTTAGGCCGTAACCAGCATGCATCCACCTCTGAGAAGCCTTCGCCCCAACTGCCTGTTTTCCTCTCTCGGTCGCCCATTTTTATTACCTTTTTTCCAATTACAAGGGAAAGGGTACCTTTAACAGCTGCCCCTCCCATCTTGCCGAGGTCAGCTATTTCCCTATCTCTGTTCTAAATGTCTTGTGTTTCTAAAGACCTCTTGCTTATCCTACTGGCTCCATCCTGTCCTCCTCATCAGTTTAGGTATGTCTGCTGGGAGGCCTGTCCTTGTGATGATCTGAGCCCTCTGTGCTTAGCTGATGTGACCAAAATTCTCTCAAGGTCATCAGCCAGCCCTCATCTGCTGAGTTGGCATAACTACTTTTTGCAGCATCATTTTTCCTTTTATAACTTGCAATTTCTTTAGGTTTGAAGATTTCTTAAAGTGGCCATGAAGTTAAAGTGAAAAGGTAAGTTAAAAAAGGCTGTTAATGATCTGTCAGCTAGATGGTAATGAGTTTAATTGGGTCGCCCGCCACTGCGTGTCAGGTCTGCTCAGTGCTGGCAGACCCGACATTGGGAAAGGTGGGTTGACAGCGGGGTCCTGACCTGCTGTCAAAAAATATCAAATTCCACATCCAACCTGCAACCAATCCTGCCCGCTGACCCCCCGGAAAATTCCGGCCTCTGTGTCTACTCTATCAAAACCTGTTGTAGAGTGTATTAACTGACACTCGATGCGAGGTTTCAGATCGATATTCAAGTGGTCTTTATTACGCCGGCGGGGAGCCAATCTCTCACCAACAGACTTCTCCAACTTGTTACAGTGTATACAGCATTTTTATACTTTCAAATACCTCGTGGCGACCTTGCGACTTGTTACAATCTTATTGGACTTCTGTTCCCGACCCGCTGTCAAAAAAATCAAATTTCGCACCCAACCCGCCACCAATCCCACCCGCTGACCCCCCGGAAAATTCCGACCTCTGTGTCTACTCTATCAAAACCTTAAATAATTTTAAAGACCTCTGTTAGGTCACTCCTTAGCCGCCTTTTTTCAAGAGAAAAGAGACACAGCCTGTTCACCCTATAACCTCGCATTTCTGGTATCATCCTTGTAAATCTTGTATGCACCCTCTCCGGTGCCTCTATATAGGTGGATAAGCTGCCATCTTGAATGGTTACAGTACTAGATAAAGGCTAGGGTTTATCAACTGCCTCATTTCTAAAGCAAGCTATTTTTAAATGTTTTTATACAATTCACAGGCCTATGTAATGGCAAGAGCCATGATCTTGCTCCTTTTACAGAAAAGTCTGATTTGAAAATTTCTCTACATTTTTCAACTTTAAATTATTCATATATAACAGATCATTTTAATAATCAAGTTGTTGTCAAGCTCCTTTACATTCATGACCTCCTAGTAATGTTGGACATTAAGGATTACAGTGTTCGGTTTTTGCAGCAATAGCACTTTACAGGTTTATCTAATAAGTGACATATTATTGATCTGATATTAGCTATAATATGAGTGCTCCAGTTTCTCATGTAAAAATCAGCTAGTTCCATTTATGCTGTTCATTTTTGAAAGTTTGATTTTTCATTTGTGGGCATTACTTTATAGGTAGGTAGAAAATAAGGAATAAAATAATGAAAAGACAAAGAAATATAACTGAAGTAAGATTGAAAGGAAAAAAGTTTATGAGAAGTGAAACCTAACTGGACTGTAATATTTAAAAAATAACTGGTCCAATTCTGATTTTGGCCGTGAATTTAATAGCGTTGAGGGAGCGGATTTGGAGGCGGGTCCACTGTCAAAATAGCAAAGATTGACAGCAGGTAGGAAACCCACTGTCACTCTGTCTCCACGCGAGTCTCCTAGGTGTCGGGTCTGTCAGCGGAGAACTGACCCGACACCAAGCGGCGGGGGATACAATTCAGCTACTTTAAATGGCTTGTTAAGAGCCAATTTAAGAGTATTTTGAGGCTTCTAATTTTACCTTCTCCCCCACGGGTTACCCGCTGTTCGGGGAACATGCCAGCTCAACCTGGCGTGTTTTGAGTCTGCTCTGATGTTTGTGCAAAGCTGACAGCTGCAGAAGTGGTGTAAAGGATGCCATGTTGCAGATGGTGAGTATCAGAGCGCAGAAAATGTTGGTTACTGCATTTTTAATACATATAGACATTTCTTTAGCCTACAAGTTTTTAGATCCAACCGTATGTCCAGTGCCACCTCATTGGGAGAACCTCTCTCACCATTGACAGATCACTTCTGTCATCTCACCTGCAGCTGCCAATGAAACAATCAGAAATAACAACAGAAAATGCTGGAAATACTCAGCAGGCCAGGCAGCATATGGAGGGAGTCATTGGAGAGCCTCGGTGCAAGTGTTCACCTTTGTTCAGTGCTCGTCAGTGTTTGCAGCACCTCAATGCTGTCAAACACTGACAGAACAACTGTCAAACTCCATGTGGATGTGGTCCCTTTAAGGAAACCGGCTGATGGCGCATCATCAAATGACATCATCAGACCCGCTTCCTGTTAATTGACCGGTAAGATCACTTAACAAGGCCAATCAAGGGAAAATCACATCTACAGAGCGGATGCAGCTAGCTGGGAGCGGGACCGGAACCCGGAAACCCGCTCTCCCGCCTCCTCCATTAAATTTACGGCCTTTGAGTGGTTATATTCCCACCATTCGGCCATGTACCCATCCTACACCTCCACCTCAGGCATTATCAGGTACTCTTTCTAAATCTACTCCTGGAGGAGGTCACTGGTCCTCTCAAATACAAACACAATAATATAAAAATTACAAAACTCTTGTGTAATAACTCTTAGCAGCTTCCCTGGGCCATGAAGATGATTTTATTTTAAGTCTAGAACATACCTAACGGCACTGCTGTGGGAAGTAACCCGATAGTCCGTTCCAGAAAGTGCGCTCTTCCTTGCAGATGTCATGATGCTGGATTGTGTGCTGGAAGGTAATCATAGGCCTGATAATTCAGCACACACTCCTGTTTTGCTTGGGAAACACTGCATATATTGTTTGCTTTATTTTAATTTAGAGTAGATTTGAAAGATGTAGCATTATCAGCAGTGTAAAATGATTAAAGCAAAAGCATTTCTTCCACAGGAAAGAAATAGAATCCAGAGTTACTTTGAGCGGACCAGAATTTCAAGCTGCTTTGTCCAGAGAGGTAGCAAAAGAAGAAGAGAGACATGCTCAGCACTTGAAAGGATATCAAGAAAAAAATGATCTATTAAACCAGCAGTATATTATTTTGGAGGATGAATTTCGGATGGCTCTTACCATTGAAGCAAATCGATTTAAAGAGGTAATTAAAGATCATAATTATATTTTTAGGGAAAAGAAAGTCTACAGCCTATAAGAATCAAATAAATTCAGATTTAATGTTTACGATTGAAACACTTAAAGGTGGTCAAAATGTATAAATAATTTTGAGTCAATTTCAAGCAATTAAGTCATATATAAAAGTAAAGATTTTTGGTTATGACTTATTAGTTGGATCAGTAAATACAACTTGTCTGCTTCATTATAACACTTATGAAATGTACATAATTTTTAAACTATAGCTGAAATAAATAAAGAATTGACAACAGACCCACCAGCAACACACAGAGCAGAGAGACTAATGGGTTCAAATACACAAATCTTTAAAAGCGTGAGGACAAGTTGATCAATAAAATACATACAAGAATCCTAGATTTTACTAATGGGGCATTCAGTACAAAAGCAAAGAGCTAATACTAAACCTATATAAATCATTGGTTAGGCTGCAGTTAGAATATAGTGCCCAGTTTTGAATATCCTACTGTAAGCGGGTCAAGGACATGGAAAGGGGACAGAAGAGACACGCTAAAATGATACCGGGGATAAGTCACTTTAATTATGAGGAGAGACTGGAGAAACTGAAGCATTTTTCCATAGAAGGTTAATAGGAGGTGTTCAAAGTTGAGGTTTTTTGATGAGTTAAATTAAGAAAAACTATTTCCGCTGGTTGGGTAGTTAGTAATTAGAGGGCAGAAGTTTAAGATCAGCACCAAAAGAACAAAGGGAAACTTTCGGATTTTTTTATGCAGTTATCAGAAATGGAGGTAGAAGCAAAGTTCCTAATAATCTTTAAAAAGGAAGTGGATAAATATTTGAAACAGAAAAAAATTAAGAGGTTAAGGTAAAAGGGAAGGGATATGGGACTAAGTAGATAACTCCAGGGCCAATTAAAGTTTGGGGTGAGAAAGAAACTGCCAAATGCATTGAAATAAATTCTATGTACCCATGCCTGTGACTGAGTTATTGAGCCTGACAGTGCAAGCGAGAAGAGTTAAAAAGAACTGAGAACCGTGAACCGTAACCTTGATGAGCAAACAAAAAGGAAAAATAATTGTAGTAGCTTTGGTGTTAGCAAATTATTTGTGGCAATATAACAATGTTATCACTTACAAAACCAATTAAGGAAAACAGCCCCTCTACTTTTGGAAAGTAAATAATATCCTGAGTATTTAAACAAAATAAATTCAGCACCTGTAACAAAGGTACGCGAACAGGCCTTTCTGTCCTAACCTATAAGGTGATTTTTTTTTTAATATTACAAGATCATTATGGATGAGGAAGGCCTTAAGGTCCATTCTAGTTTATCCTTCCAGTAAGTACCTGCAGTCTCCCTATTGCAGCATCCAATTGTTTCTTAAATTATTCCAGGGTTTTTGCTTCAACACTTCTACTGAAAGTCCATACCATGTGTTCATCACTCTGTGTGAAGAACTGAATAACTTTCTGATTTTAATCCTAATTTTTCCTTTTACTAATTTGAACCTGTGTCCTATTGCCCAACTCTCTCAATTTAGTTTGGAATAGTTTTCTGGATATAGCTTTTCCACACCATTTGCCATTTTTTTTGCTCAAGATTAAGTTGTCAGTGCTGTGAAATGGAATGTTATTTTCCTTTTGAATTAGGATCAAATATTCCTAATTCAGGTGTAGATGGGCATAATTCCCTCTGCTAGTGTGGAGTTTGGATTTATTGCAGATTGTCACTGAAAAGCCTTGCTGTCCCAAAACTTTGTGGTGATATGTAAGGCAGATCAGTTTTAATCTTGGGAGTGTATATTACAAGTAACTGTTATAAAATATTTAATATGCAAAAGTATACCCAAATTTATCAACTTAATGTCAGACAGCGGGAGTTTAATTCTCAGTATTCAGGCTACATTTTATTCTTGGGTCCTAAACATGACATAAAGGTAGAATATAGTGGTGTACAATGCAAAATAGCCAGCCTTTAAGGAGGAAATTCTGCATTGATTTCAATGGTAAATAATTTTGGACAAGAAAAGTAGTAGCAATAGAGAGGTGACTACTCTGTAGAGATAGCTGTAAGTACAATTAACACTACCTTAAACAACAACAGAAAATGCTGAAAGTACCCTGCAGGCCAGGCAGCATCCGTGTTGTTATTTTAGATTTCCAGCATCCGCAGTACAGTATTTTGCTATTGTATTAACACTACCTTGTTCTGTTTAATGTGTAGTCTGTAATCATATATTTCTTTAAAAAAAAATACAGGTAAAGAGTGGCTTTGATCATATGACAGCAGAACTAGCAAACTACAAACAGGCCCTTGCTCAGTCACAGCAGAAGGAGAAACGATCAGGGACTTTGGTTCAGGAGCTGACAACCATGGTGAAAGAGCAGAAAGCTAAGATAGCAGAACTGGCAAAATCCAAACAGGAAACAATTTCAGAGCTTAAGGTAAACTTGACTATGTACTAGCTGAGTTAGCGATTAGACAATGAATATATTGATATTTGAACAGTTGTCGTTTTAATAGTATCTTATGTATCCTCTACTGTTGTTTGACTGATGTCTGTTCTATTTATCGTTGGATACTGGGAGGAATTTTAACCCCAAAAAACGGATGAGTTGGGGTCAGGTGGGAGGTTACAGTGTTTTTAAAAAAAAAACTGAATCCCAACTCTAACTTGCCCATTTTCGGTTTTAAAAGAGGCAGGATGGGGGGGGGGGGGGGGGTGCGGGGAGCCAACCCGCTCGCAGGAGGCGGGTCACTCATTTAAATATTATAATGAGGCTGGCGTGCCTCAGATCTAACCACCATTTCAAATTTAACTGTGGCTCGTCGGGTTTCTCAGGCCTCTGGGGAACTGTCAGCTAAGTAAGGCAAGGACTGCTGGATCCAGGAGGTAAGTGACTTTACACTTACCTCCTGGATCCACTGTCCCTGCCTCACCCACCCACCCCTGCGATTGGACACCCTGCTTGAGGCCTCCGATTTACTGCGATGGAACTGAATATCAGGCGCAGCGTATAATGGGCATCCGACCCGATACCGCCCGTTTTGCGCCACCACCCAAGATTAATTTCTAGGACCATGTCTCTAATCATAAGCTCAAGAAGCTACAATGTGAACTTAGTCAATGACTTATAGAACAGCCTGCCACCTGGTACACTAATTGCTGATTCAGTATTTACTGCACAGGTGACAGTCTGTTCATAAGTCAACATCCATATTATAAATTGCCTTCATCAAATTGACTCCGTTCCCAATACATCAAAAAATGAGTTTTGAGTAGGGAAAAAAGATGAAAAAATATATAATAAAGATATCAATGAAAGCATAAGGAACAGTAGTAAATCCATTAATTTCAACCAAATGCAGGGTTATGAAAGGCAGGTCATCTGTAACAATTTGGACCATTGGGATGGTTTGATATTTTCCAGAATTTGTGGCTTTTATATACCTTGATTTTTAGAAGGTGATTTACTTCACAAGAGACAAGTTCAAGCTTTTTCTTTGCAATTCTACATGTTATGTTCTTAATCATAAATTCAACTTGGGTCAATGTAGCAGTAGGGAAATTACAGTTTTATAGGGAAGAGTCCTGCAGTAGCTTTTTAATCTAATGCAGACTGCTCATTTATACTGCTAAATGTAGATTTGTCTTACTTTTCTAATCTGTTACGTTATTCTGTTGGTAATGCTACCTTTAGCATTATGTCCTGTGCTAATTTGAAGGTTATGATTATACTGGTTGTCCTTAGTGTGATAGTGATATAATGGAAGTCTGTTCTGTGTGTCTCTGCCGATGTACCAATGTGACATATGTCTTAAGTAAACCATTGTTTGGCTTATCCAATTTGGAAGCACAAAGTTTAAACAACCTAATTTGTTTTAGTTTTTAATTAAACTTTCTATTAGATACTAGTGGCTCCCCTGTGGCATTGTTCACAGTGAATCAGAAGATTTGCTCTCTTACCTGCCTGTTGTCTTCATGTTGCTGTTTTTCATATGCTTCTCTTTGTGTTCTGTTCCTGCCCCTCTCCCTTCTGTCAGAGGGGGTGTGTTTGGTGGCAAGACAGAGTAAGGAGTCCCCAAAAGCCGAAGGCCATATTTTTCTATAGTGGCTGCAGGATGCCAGTCAAGGAAGGGATCTGGCCAGAGCCCAGGCCGACAGATCAGTGGCTTTCGGGCTTCTGATGGGTGGGGTAAAATATGAAAACCCTGTTTTACTTAAACAACAAATATAGCTGGTTAATAATATATGGCTTTCTAAAACAGAAAAGCCCTGCAAGGAGTCCACTGGCCGCTGAACACCACCCGCCACCCAGAACTCTAAACGGCACCAGCCGCTGAAGCCCTCTCCCTGCCAGAAACCCAAAACACCACTGGCCTCTGTGGATGCAGCCCTCTAAGGATACCAGCTTCTCCATGCTTCTGTTAACCCCACCCTCAAAGGAGTTCAGACTGCACTGCATTCTCCCAGCAGATCTAGAGCTTCCACTGGCCACTGCCCCCTCCCCTTCTCTCACTGTCAAGGCACGAGGTCCCTGGATAGTGGGATCAGACTCAAGCTGGTTGGGTGACAGACATCCTGTCTAATAGGAAAGGGTCACCGGGGGATAGGTTGAAGTCAGGTGATTGTATGCCACAGCTTCCCATAATAGCATGGGGAACCTCACAATGAACCCCACCCCTACAGTGCAAATGTCAGTGTCAGACAGAACTAGCGTAACGTTTCTTTAATTAGTTTAAAAATATTATGTGACTGGCCTAGCAAGTTGTATCAAATCACTACAAATGTTCAAGAAGAATGCCCGCCATCACTTTCTTACGGTAAGTAGGGATGGGCAATAAATAAGTTACGCCCATAGCCTGAGAATAAATTTAAAAAACGAATTGAGTACTTTGCCTCAGTTTTCACAAAAGAGCATAGTAGTGGTAGTTGGGATGAAAGGGTACAAGAGGAGGAGGCGAGGTTATTAGGTAGGATAACTAGATACTGAAAAAATTATGGAACTGAAAGTGGAAAGGGCACCAGGTCAACAGTGGTTTGCATCCTGGAATTCTCAGGCCAATCAGAATAGTCAGTTGTGCCAGAAGATTAGATGGATGCCAATATAATACCTCCTTTCAAAAAGAAAGAAAGGAATAAACCAAATCATCCTAATATCAGTAGTAGGTAAGCTTCTAGAGGCCATAATATAGGACAAGACATAAAGAAAGACTTGCATTTATATAGTGCCTTTCACGACCACAGGACGTCTCAAAGAGCTTTACAGTCAGTGAAGTACTTTTGAAGTGGAGTCACTGTTGTAATGTGGGACAAGCGGCAGCCAATTTGCACACAACAAGCTCCCACAAACAGCAATGTGATAATGACCAGATAATCTGTTTTTGCTATGTTGCTTGAGAGATAAATATTGGCCAGGACACCGGGGATAACTCCCCTACTCTTCTTCGAAATAGTGCCATGGGATCATTTACATCCACCCGAGAACAGACGGGGCCTCAGTTTAACGTCTCACCCAAAAGACGGCACCTCCGACAGTGCATCACTCCCTCAGCACTGCTTTCTATAAGGGAAGTTGTGTCTGACAAATTTAATAGTGTTCTTTGAGGAAATAATGGAGTATATATTGATAAAGGAAATGCTGTGGATGTTGTGTACATGGATTTTCTAAAGGCTTTTAAAAAGGTATTGCATATGAGGCTTGTCACAGCATGGATAGGTAGCTGGTTAAAGGACAGAAAATGGAGTAATGGATCATGGATTTTTTTCTGGACAGTAGTGATGTAAAAACAGTGGGGTCGCCCAGATGTCAGTGTTGTGATCATTACTCTTAAAATATGTAATGATCTGAACTTGGTTATAGGGGACATAATATCAACATTTACAGACTGTACAAAATTAGGAAGCATGGATAATTGTGACGAGGATTGTAAGCAATTGTACTTCATGTTAAGTACAATGTATCATAGGAAATGGAGAGGTATTGTAACTAAAAATATTTTCCATGTAGTGCATGCAAATTTTGCTTGCAATAAAATTTGCTCTTTTAATTCTGGAAAACACATTTAAACATAATGGCCCAGAATTTGCGGTTCTGATGACGATGGCAAACTGGCAGCATTCGCCGTAATTTTGCCTTTGAAACTGACAGCAGCTTCAGGATTTAGCGTATGCGCAGGCTAACGTGGAAATCCTGAAGTTGCGGTCTGTCATTCACTGCTCTTCCACAGGCTGCGCTGTGCTCCCCCCGTCCACAGACACACAGAGCCGGCAATCAGTGTAATCTCATAAATCATGGAACCCGACGAAAACTTCAGCTCTTCCACGGTAAATATGTTGTTAAATATCCCATTAAAAGTTAGACCCTTTTGATTAGGTGTAACTGGGGTTTTAACAGCGTATTGACTGCTAAGCTAAGGTTATGGCCCTGAAAAACTAATTTTAATTTTGTGGCATGTCAAATTTATCCATTTGAAACAAAAGTAACTTTTTTTTTAATGTTTGTTCATCTTTATTTCAGGTTTGCTTTTTCCCCATGTGAGAGCCCCAATCTTTGTTTTGCTCTCTCTAACATTTCTGAAAAGTTGGAATCAAAGGAGCTTACTCACTTCCTGGTTCTCTGCCTGTGAGAATTCTGTGTTTTGATTGGCTGCTTAGACAGCTTGTTGACGTCACAGCAGCTCTTTGCTCGCAATTCCCATTAAGTTCTGTTAATTTCAATTCCACGTCGGAAAACCCAAACTTCTCGACACAGAGATCACAAGATCTTTGTACGAAGCTTACTTCGGGGTCAGTGGTGAATGCCGCAAAATGCAAATTCTAAACTTACATATACATTTGTTGGAGCTTGTCTATTGATGTTTAATTAGAATAATCGGTTTTGAAATTGCTTTTGAACTGCACTTTTTTGACTATTAGAATCTAGATATATTTTTACAATCAATGAGACATCCTGTAACATAATATATTTAGACTTGATTCTTTCATGTATGAATGTTGTTAATACAACATCATGTCCTTTCATAAAGCAAGAGTTTGAGTTTTCATCACACTAATAGTTTATTTCTGGAAGATGTAAAGCTACTGTCGTGCCACTCCTGTTACTGTACCATGGACATAAAGCAGTGCTAAAATGTATTCAATTTATAAAAGTAGTTGCATCTAAATTAGTTTTAATTTCATATCATGGGGTAAATTTGACCAGGAAAATCACAAGAGGTGTCTGTCCCATTTAAAAGGCCTTAGAGTCTTCATTTTTACCAGTGGTGTGAGTGTGGAGTCATGTTTACACTTCGGTTGTATGGCTGTAAAATTCGATAAAAGCATTGCCCCATGCACATATATGCGCTTTGAGCTCAGCTCCCTGACTTCTAACTGCTGGTGAGATTTTAATGGCTCTAAACAGCTGATGGAGTGGACAGCTTTTTCATTATTCAAATTTAGCAACAGAATAGCAAGTAGGATTTTTATTTTGCTTTTAAAAAATTGCCTTTTTGGCCTTGTATTGTAACTGATGTCCATCAATGTTACTGAGAGACGGCCCCTTCCCAGTAGTCTCACGGTCAGCACATATGCTGCAAATTTGTCTGATGTCTACTGAAATTTGACATTGACTCGCAAATAGACATGACATCAGCTCAACTGCATAAATCAGCATTAAGTTTCTGGTGATGTTTTTCATTCTGGACCATACTATTGACAACAGAGTAGCATTTTCTTTTATTCCTATCGAAGGGTACGGCCGCCTAGTGATTATGATACTGGAATAGCAACCCAGAGGCTGTGAGTTCAAACCCTAACATGGCAAGTTGTGACATGGAAATCAAAAAATCTGGTCATTTATGGGCTAGTATCAGAAAATGACCATGAAAGCTGCTGTTTTGTGGTTAAAAACCCAACTTGTTCCCGAATGTCTTTAGGGGAAGGGAACCCGCCACCCTTACGCAGTCTGGCCTACATGTGAATCCAGTCCCACGCTACGTGGTTGACTCTTAAATGTCCTCAGGGCAACGAGGGACAAGTAATTGCCCAAATCTGAAGGACAGAAAGAAATACTGTTCTTTCCTACAATTACAGTTTGAATAAGAACAGAATTGTAAAGAGCAGCTTAACTTCCGGAACTCTTTCTTGGTTACAGGCGGCTATTTTGCCCCTCATATTTTCTTGATTAGACTTCTGTGAAATCTGTGTAAGACTGAAATGAAAATGACTATGGAAATGGCAATGGCACAGTCATATGAGATAGACTTCTCATGGGTACCGAGTGCCACTTAGAGATGAAGCCTCACTGCTACAATTTATTTCCAGTTCAATCTTTTAAATTCTTTATGGTCGCAACTTTATCCATCAAGATAGTGGAAATTCACAGTATAAAGTGATGCTATCTAGAGTATTTTATGTGTTGTATTATTTTGCTGAATAATAGAATAAATTTGGTGCAAACATAATAGTGTGGAGTACCTTTGTTTTGGCTGCTCTGCCTCCATTGGGATCCACAATACCTGATGTGTATTAAACTTTTGTGACTATTTACTGATGTAAGTCGGACACCCTACCAGCCAGGATACTCACTAGAGGTAGGTTCAATAGCAGTGTGACCAAATTAAATGGGTCGAAACACTCGGTGCTCTGGTTCCCTGCAAACTAGGAGAGTCATTGCACTTGAGCAAACATATATCCAGAATGCATGATTCAGCTTGTATATGACTGCACTGCGTTTAGGAGGAAATTAGAAAAATGTAATGGGATTATTTACATTTTAAAGTATTCCCAAATTGCGCATTTAGGCTGTGATTTTGTAAATGGATGAGGCTTGGGAGCGGGTCAGCTGGATTCCGGGTTCCAGTCCCGTCCCCAACTGCATCCGGCTCACAGATGTAATTTTCCCTTGATTGACCTTGTTAAGCCCACCAATTAGGAGGAAGCCGGTCAGATGATGTCATTTGATGACGCGTCATCTGCCGGTTTTCTTATAGGGACCACGCATAATTTTTTTTTGACCGCTCATTTCTCAGTGTTTGACAGCATTGAGGTGCTGCAAACACTGTCAATCACTGTACAAAGGTGAGCTCTTGCACACAGGCTCTCCAATGACTCCCTCCATAGGCTAGAACAGATGGCAGCTGCAGGTGAGTTTACAGAAGCGATCTGTCACTGGTGAGCGAGGTTCTCCCAATGAGGTGGGACTAGACAGCCAATTCAAAACTGGCTACTTACAGAAAAGTGTAAATGCATTAAAAATGATTTTCCCAACATTTTCTTACCTCTGAAACTCACCAGTGCACCATTGGATCCTTCACACCACTTCTGCAGCTGTCATCAATGCAGAAACATTACACCAGACTCACAACACGCCACACTTACCTGGTGTGGTGTCTGGACGTCGGGAACCTCGAGGCAGAAGCAGCAAAATTGAAAAAGAGCCTGTTAACAACCATCAAGTACCCATTAACAGGCCGGTAAGTGGCTTTAATCCTCTTCCCGCCGCTAGGTGTCGGGTCCATGCACAAATCAGGGACCCGACACTTGGGAAGACTGATTGGAGGCGGGTTGACAGCAGGTTTCCTACCCGCTGTCAATCTTTGCGATTTTGACAGCGGTCCTGCCTCCAAACCCACACTCTGAGCGCCGGCAAAATTCCGGCCAGAGTCTTTACAGGGGGACAATCTTTTTAAAGATTAACATTTTTTCTGATAAATTTACTTTTATGCATTTAGACTAAATATTCCTTTAAAGGAGTTACTTGACAGGCCTAAACTAAATTTTTGAAATAAACAAACCCAATCTTTACTTGAGTCTCAATATTAATTTTAATTACCTTCGGTTGATTTTTTGTGTGTGCGCCTGTGTATGCCTCCCAGGCCTCTTTGTAACTTTATTCTTTTCATCTTTTTTTCTTCTTAAAAGATTATTTTGCTAATTTTACCATCAATTTTCTCTCCTCTCCACCTCCTGAAGACATTAATGCCATGCACCATTAACCATGATGTGAGTAGCTCGCCTATTCCTAGGCCCAATCATTGATGCTCATTTTTTGTCATTTCTACTAGGGATAGGCAAATGCCCACTGCCAGGTGCAACAGGAAGCTGCTCCCTCGACTATACTTGCATTAATAGCTGTTCCCAGGAAATGTATGACCCACAATGCAATTTTATCTTCCTTCTGTACAGCATATAGTGTCAGCTGTGGCTCAGTTGGTAGCACACTCGTCTCTGAGTCAGAAGGTTGTGGGTTCAAGTCCCACTCCAGGGACTTGAGCACATAAAGCTAGGCTGACACTCCAGTACAGTGCTGGGGGAGTGCTGTACTGTCAGAAGTGCCGTCTTTCGGATGAGACGTTAAACCGAGGCCCTGTCTGCTCTTTTGGGTGGATCTAAAAGATCCCATGGCACTATTTCGAAGAAGAACAGGGGCATTATCCCCGTTGTCCTGGCCAATATTTATCCCTCAACCAACATAACAAAAAACAGATTATCTGGTCATTATCACATTGTGGGAGTTTGCTGTGCTCAAATTGGCTGCCGTGTTTCCCACATTACAACAGTGAGTACACGCCAAAAGTACTTCATTGGCTGTAAAGCGCTTTGAGACGTCCGCTGGTCGTGAAAGGCGCTATTTAAATGCAAGTCTTTCTTTTCTTTCATAGTGAGATCAGGAACTCACAATCAAGCAATGTAGAGGCAAACCCACATTCTTCACTCCTTGTACATCAAACTAACATTCCAACACACACTCCCAAATTGTAGATCATTTAATAATTATATTCTTCTGCCTATTCTCCAAATTACTGAGGTGCTATTTGTCCCTCCCTCATCCCAGACTCCTCTCTCCACAATACCTTAACCTCCAACTCTCCATGAGTAACACCACAGGAGATTTGCTTGTGCATGTAATAAGTATACAAATGCAGCGTTTTGAAAAAGTACGGTGCAGGTAAATCACCTTCAGAAAGAAAGAATGATTGTCCTTGTCCAAGGTATGACAGATGGCAAAATATGACAAACTCTAATACAATTAGGTACAATATAATATAGGATGAAAACAGGATGAAAAGAAAGTTTAGTGTATGAAATTGCATCTGCCATCAGTAAAAGATCAGAACTAAACTGTTCCCTTGAGATGATTAATGAAGAATCATTATCAGTCAATTGATGAGCAATAAAACAATTTAGCCAGACAGCCTTGCAATACAAGCTACAAACACACACAGGGTCACATTACTGCCACTATTCGTAATTCATCTTGCATCTCCTGTGTGTACACTGAACACCTGTTCGTAGATTTCTACGTGATACAGAATCTTCAAACAGAAACCAGATTTTTAATTGTCATTCGCAAAGTCTCATTATAACATTTAATTGCACCAGCAATTATGCCACTGCAAGTATATGACTTGCACAACAGGTACAGTAGTAATACCAAAGAAAGAAGCTGGAGCTCACCGTAAAAATCTATTGCTGATCAGGCCTCAAGTTAACTACATTGTATTGCTAGGGCATAATTTAAAGACATTTGAAAATCTTAATAACATAGTATTCTCATTTCAACCTCTAGATCACTAGAAGGCAAACACAGAACTTACTTTCATTGCTTTGGTTCAACTAGCCTGTATGGTTTGGGATTTCTCCCAACAGTTTGATCTGGTGTTCAAAGCAAAAAGGCAGATTCCATAAGCAGATGTAGAAGTGCCTTACTTCTTAGCTCTGGGTAATGACTCAATACACACTTGGATTCGTGAGATGGACAGGCCTTTTATTTAACTTGCAAGGGGAATCAGTACCTCCACTCAAGGGGTGAGGCTACTATTCCAATGATACAGCGTAAGCGTTCCATATTTATACAGTGTAACAAACAAGTTTGATTGACATTCCTTTGTTCCTCTATCAGGATACATTTTAGATTAATCATCAGGTAGAAATAACATATTGACAGAAGGATCCTGGACACATAAGTCAACCGTTAATCTATAACAGGGCATGAATCGTGTAACCGGAGGTCCTCTTTAATATATATTGGGAGGCTAGCTTTGCTTACGGTCACAAGTTATCAGGTCATTGGTACATCAAAGGAACTCATTATTTCACTTCTACATTCTCATTAGGTGGGCAGACATCTGTTCTTGGCTGTAGTTCGAGTACGTGCAATAGCTCTAGTTACACATCGACACTTGCCCAGTGTCAAGTCTGAAAACTTTTACCCAGCAAGCACTTAAAATTAACCCCTTATATCATGTAGATTTCCTCACAGACCGAGTCTCCAATGCACCAAAACTTGCCCTCTTATACCTGCCACATCTGAGATTAGCAATTATCCTTTTTTGTAATTTTTTTTGGTAAGTGATTAAGGAACCTCTAGTTTTTGGGAGAGGGAGCTCAAGAATACAAATAATTCTAACCTTTTAATCACATGAAAGAATGTCATCAATTTTCTGTGGTTCATGTCGTGATGTATAATAACTGTTCAGCCCCCGCTCTTCGTGAGCCTTAATTCTGATCCTTGTAATTAATTTTCATTACACTGTGCAATGCATTATTATAATTCACAATTGTAAAACAAGTGCATTTGATAATGAATCCAATATTAAGTCAATTATAAATTTGACAGACCATTCATTATATTTTGTTGAAGTAACAATGGATACAGTGGAATCCTGCTATATTCAATCAGTTGGAACAGACAAAAATGGTCAAGATAAGCAGCAAATTGGTAACAATTTGCATATATGAGGCATTGTCGGGAACAGTTAAGCCTAGTGTGCATGTCCTAATATGATCCAGACAAATTTGCACTGCTCAACTCTTGTAAGTGGTAAGATTTGATTCAGCATTTCAATTTCAGCACACTTTCTTTGATTTAATTTCTATACACAGATATTGCAGACTGTCAAAATAAGATTGCATACGATCATTTTTATGATTATTTGGAAAAAATCATCATTGCTTTGGGGCATTTTGGTTCTCTGATCAGCATTTTAGCACTTCACTGCCAATTAGTATATCAGTCGGTTAATGACATAGGGGGACGAATTTCCATGGAGGTGGTCCCACTTGTCTGCTGTAATTTCAGTGGAAGAGCTGTGGAAAAATGGTGTTAACACCATTGACACCATGTTTTCGCGGTTCTGCCGCCAAAGTTACAGTGGGCTAGTGGGAGAACCTCTGCAAAAATTATCCTGGTAAAGATTATTGTTAGCATTTTGATTTTTGAAATTCTGCTCAATTTTAATATAGAGCCGGTTCCGGGCATTGGAACACGTAGCTGAAGAAGATAAGAAAAAAACTGTTCAGATTGAACTAATTAAGCAGGAGAAATCTAGACTGATTTCACAGCTAACTGCACAGGAGTCTGTGATTGATGGCATTCGAGCTGAAAAGCGGATATGGGGACAAGAGTTAGCCCAACAAGGTAAGACTGTGTGTTATTTAACTGTATCGGCTGAAAAATTATACATTTGAATGCCTACTTTCAAGAAAGTGGTAGCACCAAGTACTTTTCCAGTAATTCAAATAACAAAGGTTTTATATGTCTGAGTCATGAAAGTTGGAGAAAAAATTGAATGAGTAGGTTAAAAACAACTAAGAATTATCTTAAAAGCTGTAAAGAAACAAAAATCTAGTGACAAGTGGGTTTTTAAATTATCAAAAAATTCACAGAAATCTTAACAGTCTGATTGTGTTATGGGACTGATTGGCTGTCAATCATCATTAGTACCTCAGAGTACTGTTGAATTGCCTTATTCATCTAGCGGATTACCAAATCTGCATTTCTGAACTTCTGTTTCCAGATGTGGCATCTTGCAGGCAACTCAGCCCCAAAGAGAACTCCTTTACCTTCCCATTCTTCCCCAAGGAGGAGAGTCACTTGTTGGTCAACTAGTTATTTAGCCAGTCATCAGTATAGAGGGTCTTGAAAACATTGAAAGAAAATTGTCCAGTGAGTCAATGCCACTAGATACTCGGTTGAGACTGTCCAAATCCATTTCATGTTGGACCTTTAGAGCTGGCAGAGTACAGATCCCATCAATCTGTAATAACAGAAAATGCTGGGAACACTCAGCAAGCCAGGCAGCATCCGTGGAGAGAGAGGACGCTGCCTGGCCTGCTGAGTGTTTCCAGCATTTTCTGTTATTTCAGATTTCCAGCATCCGCAGTATTTTGCTATCCCATCAATCTGTGTTGGATTTAAACCCAGAGTTGAAATAACAATATTCTAACCCAATCTCCCCCAGTCTCCCAAAAGCAGATAATGAAACTTAAACTTTAATTGTAGAACACAAGTACAAAATTAATAAGCCTAAAGCAAAACTAGATTAGATTAAATATATTTGCCCCACAGAGTAGTATATTTGTATATTAACTCCCATCAAGAGAACTTGTTATATTGATTAATTTCTGTGTTGTTTTTTTAAAGAGCTCAATATCTCCATAAGATGTGATTGAAAGTTATGAGTAAATTTAGACCTGGATAATCAAATGTTGCATGGAACATGATTGCTCCTGTGCTGCTGGGAAAATGGAAATGTCATTCCTGGAATTTGCTCCAGTCAGGGATATTCACGTCCCTCCAAAGATTAAATTGAGTAGAGTACATAGCAGTCCAAGTTTCATTTGGTCTGGCAGAAGGAAAAAGGCCAAATGGGCTTTGCTAATTCCATACTTTAAGTTCTTATAGCTAAAAAAAAGAGCTTGCTATCCTTGTAGGTCCAAAATAGAGAGATTTAATTCCAAATAATTAATTGCTATCACTACATTCTGTTTGCTACGTACCAGTTATTATTGTTAAGGTTTGTTGTATAATATGATAACCATTAAAGGAGGCTTATGATAAATGTTAGGTTCACAATTCAGTAGAGAACCCAGCTGAATATGAAAAGTACAGAGCAGAACTGAAAAAGGAAATGAGGGGCAAATAGAGTGTATGAGAATACATTAGTGGGTAACATAAAAGGAAACCCAAAAGTCTTTTATAAACATATAATAGTATTAGCAAGGCTGGGGCTGATTAGGGACCAAAAATGAGATATTCTTGTGGAGGCAGAGGGCATGACTGAGGTACTAAATAAGTACTTTGCATCTGTCTTCACTGAAGAAAAGAATGCTGTCAATGTCAACAACAACTTGTATTTATATAGCGCCTTTAACATAGAAACATAGAAGATAGGAGCAGGAGTAGGCCATTCAGCCCTTCGAGCCTGCTCCGCCATTCAATGAGATCATGGCTGATCATCCAAATTCAGTACCCTGTCCCTGCCTTCTCCCCATATCCCTTGATCCCTTTAGCCTCAAGAAATATATCCAATTCTTTCTTGAATATATTTAATGAACTGGCCTCCACCGCCCTCTGTGGCAGATAATTCCCCAGGTTCACTGCTCTCTGGGTGAAGAAATTCCTCCTCATTTCAGTCCTAAATGGCTTACTCCTTATCCTTAGACTATGACCCCTGGTTCTGGACTCCCCGGCCATCAGAAACATCCTTCCTGCATCTAGTCTGTCCAGACCTGACAGAATTTTATAGGTTTCAATGAGGTCCCCTCTCAATCTTCTAAACTCCAGTGAGTATAAGCCCAATCGACACAATCTCTCCTCATACGTCATTCCTGCCATCCCAGGTATCAGCCTGGTGAATCTTCGCTGCACTCCCTCCATGGCAAGAACGTCCTTCCTCAGGTAAGGCGACCAAAACTGCACACAATACTCAAGGTGCGGTCTCACCAAGGCCCTGTACAACTGTAGCAAGACATCCTTGTTCCTGTACTCGAACCCTCTTGCTACGAAGGCCAACATACCATTTGCCTTCTTGACTGCCTGCTGCACCTGCATGCTTACCTTCAGCGACTGGTGCACAATAACACCCAGGTCTCTCTGCACTTCCCCTTCTCCCAATCTATTGCCATTCAAATAATAATCCGCCTTCCTGTTTTTGCCATCAAAGTGGATAACCTCACATTTATTCACATTATAGTGCATTTGCCATGTTTCTGCCCAATCACCCAACCTGTCCAAATCGTACTGGAGTTTCACGCCATCCTCCTCACAGCTTACCCTCCCACCCAGCTTTGTATCGTCTGCAAATTTGGAGATATTACATCCAATTCCCTCGTCCAGATCATTAATATATATTGTGAACAGCTGGGGTCCTAGGACCGGTCCTTGCGATACCCCACTAGTCACTGCCTGCCACTCGGAAAACGACCCATTTATTCCAACTCTTTGCTTTCTGTCCGCCAACCAGTTCTCTCTCCAAGTCAATACCTTGCCCCCAATCCCATGTGCCTTAATTTTGCACACTAATCTCTTATGTGGGACCTTATCGAAAGCCTTCTGAAAGTCCAAATACACCACATCCGCTGGTTCTCCTTTATCTATTTTACCAGTTACATCCTCAAAAAATTCCAGTAGATTAGTCAAGCATGATTTACCTTTTATAAATCCATGTTGACTTTGTCCGATCCTGTCACTGCTTCCCAAGTGCTCTGCTATTGCATCTTTTATAATAGACTCTAGCATTTTCCCCACTACCAATGTCAGGCTTACCGGTCTATAATTCCCCGCTTTTTCTCTACCACCTTTTTTGAATAGTGGGGTAACATTAGCTACCCTCCAATCCATGGGTACCGTTCCAGAGTCTATCGAGTTCTGGAAGATGACCAGCAATGCATCTACTATCTCTAGGGCCACCTCCTTAAGTACCCTGGGATGTAGACCATCAGGCCCTGGGGATTTATCGGCCTTCAGTCCCGTCAATTTTCCTAACACCATTTCCCTACAAATACTGATTTCTTTCAGTTCCTCCCTTTCATCAGACCCCATGTTCCCCGGCATCTCTGGGAGGTTATTTGTGTCCTCCTTTGTGAAGACAGAACCAAAGTATGTATTTAGTTGGTCTGCCATTTCCTTGTTTCCCATTATAAATTACCCTGATTCTGACCGTAAGGGACCTACGCTTGACTTCACCAATCTTTTTCTCTTCACATATCTATAAAAGCTTTTACAGTCAGTTTTTATGTTCCCTGCTAGCTTACTCTCATATTCTATTTTCCCTTTCTTAATTAATCCCTTTGTCCTCCTTTGTTGACTCCTAAACTGCTCCCAGTCCTCAGGATTATTGCTTTGTCTAGCCAATTTATATGTCCTCTCCTTGGATCTTATGCTATCCCTAATTTCCCTTGTTAGCCACGGTTGAGTCACCTTTTTTGTTTTATTTTTATGCCAAACTGGGATGAACAAATTCTGTAGCTCATCCATTCGGTCTTTGAATGTTTGCCATTGCCTATCCACCGTCAACCCTTTGAGTGACATTCCCCAATCAATCCTACCCAACTCGCTCCTCAGACCATCGTAGTTTCCTTTATTTAAATTGAGGACCCTTGTCTCTGAGTCAACTACTTCATTCTCCATCATAATGAAGAATTCGATCATATTATGATCGCTCCGACCCAAGGGGCCTCGTACAACAAGATTGCTAATTAATCCTTTCTCGTTACATAATACCCAGTCTAAGGTGGCCTGATCTCTGGTTGGTTCCTCGACATATTGGTCCAGGAAACCATCCCGTAAACACTCCAGGAATTCCTCCTCCACAGTATTGTTACTAATTTGGTTGGCCCAATCTATATGTAGATTAAAGTCACCCATGATGACTGCTGTGCCCTTATTGCACGCTTCTTTAATTTCCCTTTTAATGCCATCCCCAACCTCCGCCTTACTGTTTGGAGGTCTATATACCACTCCCACGAATGTTTTTTTCCCCTTAGTATTTCTCAGTTCTACCCACATCATCAGAGCTAATATCCTTCATTACAATTGTATTAATCCCTTCTTTAACCAGTAATGCTACCCCACCTCCCTTTTTGCCTATCTTTCCTGAATATCGAATACCCCTGGATGTTGAGTTCCCAGTCTTGGCCATCCTTGAGCCACGTTTCCGTAATCCCAACCAAATCATATTCGTTTACCTCTATTTGCGCAGCCAATTCATCCACCTTATTACAAATGCTCCTCGCATTAAGACACAAAGCCTTCAGGCTTGTTTTTTTAACGCTCTTAGACCTATTGTGAAACGTACCAAGGCGCTGCACAGGAGTATTTTAAGACAACAAATTTGACACCGATCCACATAAGGATAAATTAGGGCAGGTGACTAAAAGCTTGGTCAAAGAGGTAGGTTTTAAGGAGCGTCTTAAAGGAGGAAAGAGAGGCGGAGAGGTTTAGGGAGGTGGGGTGGGGTGGGGGGGGTGGTGCTGAAGGAGATTACAGAGATAGGAAGGGACGAGGCCATGGAGGAATTCCAGAGCTTAGGGCCTAGGCAACAGAAGGCACGACCGCCAAAGGGACGAGGCCATGGAGGGATTTGAAAACAAGGATGAGAATTTTGAAATCGAGGCGCTGCTTAACCGGGAGCCAGTGTAGATCAGCGAGTACAGGGGTGATGGGCGAACGGGACTTGGTGCAGGTTAGGACACGGGCAGCCAAGTTTTGGATGACCTCAAGTTTACGTAGGGTGGAATGTGGGTGGCCAGCCAGGAGTGCATTGGAATAGACAAGGAGGTAACAAAGGCATGGATAAGAGTTTCAGCAGCGGATGAGCTGAGTCAAGGGCGGAGACAGGCGATGTTACGGAGGTGGAAGTTGGCGGTCTTTGTTATGCTGCGGATATTTGGTCAGAAGCTCTTTTCAGGATCAAATATGACACCAAGGTTGCGAACAGTGTAGTTCAGTCTCAGACAGATGTTAGGGAGAGGGATGGAGTCTGACTAGGGAACTGAGTTTGTGGCGGGGACCGAAAACAATGGCTTCGGTCTTCCCAATATTTAATTGGAGAAAATATTTGCTCATCCAGAACTGTGTGTCGGACAAGCAGTCTGACAATTTAGACACCATGGAGGGGTCGAGAGAAGAAGTAGTGAGGTAGAGCTGGGTGTCATCAGTGTCACCAAGGAACAACATGTAGATGATAAATAAGAGGGGGCCAAGGATAGATCCTTGTGGGACACCAGAGGTAACGATGCAGGAGCGGGAAGAGAAGCCGTTGCAGGTGATTCTCTGGTTACGATTAGATAGATAAGAATGGAACCAGGCGAGTGCAGTGTCACAGTAAAGGAGGAGGTAGTAGAGAAATTGGATAGGATTAAAATAGATGAAGAGGTGGTATTTAAAAGGTTTGCAGCGCTTAAAGTAGAAAAGTTTTCCGGTCCGGATGGGATGCATCCTATGTTACTGCGGGAAGTAAGTGTGGAAATTGCAGAGGCTCTGGCCACAATCTTCCAATCCTCCTTGGATACGGGGGTGGTGCCAGAAGACTGGAGGATTGCAAATGTTACACACTTGTTCAAAAAAGGGAAGAGGGATAAACATGGCAACTGTAGGCCAGTCAGTCTAACGTCAGTGGTGGGGGAATTTATTAGAGACAATAATCCAGGACAAAAAAATATGGGTTAATAAATGAAAGAATAAATGGATTTGTTAAAAGCAAATCTTGTTTGACTAACTTGATTGAGTTCTTTAATGAAGTAACGAAGTGGGCTGATGTAGGTAGTGCAGTTGATGTTGCATTATATGGACTTTCAAAAGGCGTTTGATAACGTACAACATAATGGACTTGTTAGCAAAATTGAAGCCATGGGATTAAAGGGATAGTGGCAGTGTGGGTACGTAATTGGCTAAGGGACAGAAAGCAGAGAGTAGTGGTGAGCGGTTGTTTTTCAGACTGGAGAGAAGTGTGCAGTGGTGTCCCCAAGGGTCGGTGTTGGAACTACTGTTCTTTTTGATATCTATTAATGGCCTGGACTTGGGTATACAGGGCATCATTTCAAAGTTTGGAGATGAGACGAAACTCAGAAATATATTAAAGTGAGGAGGCTAGTAACAGAGTCCAGGAAGACATAGACAGACTGGTGAAATGGGCAAACAAATGGCAGATGAAATACAATGCAGAGAAGTGTGAAGTGATTTATTTTGGTAGGAAGACTGAAGAGAGGCAATATAAACTAAATGGTACAACTTTAAAGGGGTTGCAAGAACAGAGAGACCCGGGAGTGTATGTACACAAATCTTTGAAGGTGGTAGGATAAGTTGAGAAGGCTGTTAAAAAGGCATACGGGATCCTTGGCTTTATTAATAAAGGCATAGGGCTCGATTTTACCAGGCCCGAGGAGGTGGGTTTGGAGGCGTGTGAGTTGTCAAAATCGCAAAAAATGGCGGGTGGGTCCGATCCCGCCTCTGAGCAATTTTCCCACATTTGTGATTTCAGACCCCGCTTCCATCCTGCCTCCAAGAGGCGGGATAGGCCCTTAACAACCAGTTAATTGCCTCTATAATTCCATTTTGAGAGGCCTTTCTGATTTTAACACATTTCCCCCGTCCTGCACGCCTCCCCTGGAACACGCCAGTTAATCCTGGCGGCCTCACAAATGGATTGCTTACTAACCACTGCAGCTCCAGCATTAAAAAGGAGTTTTCACCAGTGATCATTTGCAGGTGGCAGAACTTTGTTGTCTCGGGTCTGGGGGATCTTTTAGCAGGCCTACTCATTGTTGTGGAAGATTGGAGCCTGACACCCATCTCCAGTGTGACCTCCTGGGAAATCCCTCTCCCCACCTTGACTGAGCGCTTCCTCAACCCATCCTTTCCACGGAGGTTGTCATCCTTTCCGTGGTGATGCGTTCATGCACCAATGCCTCCACAAAGGCTCTGCTCATGTTCGCGATGGACTCCTCCATTCGCTCCACACTCTCAGCAACCCTGGAGACAAAACCTGCCAGAGACTCCTGCACCTGTTCCTGGAGTTCCAGCAGCACTCTCCTTCTGGATGGACCCGGAGGCACAGGGTCGACATGCAGCTGAGCCGAGCTGGCTGAGTCCTGCGCCCTCCAACGAGGATTCTCCACTGCTGTCCCTGTCTCCACCATCTGCTGATGCTCACTTGTGAGCTGTGATACACCAGGTGACAACACTACTCTATCTCCCGAAGGTCCCACCGAGGTGTGAGTGTCTGCGTAGGTGCTGGGTGCGCTGAATTCTGCTGACGCTGTGCCCTCAGAGGTTGCAGCTTTCTCTGAGGAGTCTTCAGGCTCAGGCTGTTCCTCCTGGACAGTGGGGACGGGGCCTCTCGATGGTCCTGTGGGGGAGTAGAGGAAAGAGTTAGAGATGTGAGATAAAGGTTGCATGCACATTGAATTGTGCAGATGATCATAAGTCAATCTGTTAGAGCACCAGAATCATTATCAGTCATTCATGCAATGTCAATGAGAGAGATGCAAAACTATTCTGTCACCAACTTGCTGTGATGCGCCTGTCTGCCCGTCTTGCGCATCCTCCTCCACTCCCACGATCTCCAGGACCGCCTCCTCTGCATTGGTGAGCTGGGCTATTGAGGGTGGCCCTCCTCCTGTCCTCGCCCTTTCCCTCTTATTGTGGGCTCTCTTTTCCTGCAATGAGGGACACAAGTGGAGTTTGAGTGAGAATGAAGAAGTGAGTGTAGAGAATCCATAGCATAGATGCTTAGAAGGAGACAAAGATGGAGTGAGGTGCCAAGACCAAGGCCCTCCCTGTGTGTTGTCAGTTGTTGTCATTGCATCACAGTGATAGGGAGTGTGAGGGCTGCGTAGTCGAATAGTTAAGTGAATGTGAACATAGAGAGAGAGGGAATGGGTAAGGATGCAGGGATGTAAGGGTGAAGTGGGATGTGGAGGAGTAGCTTGACAAAGCAGAGTGCTGGTGATGAGAGGCGATGGGGATCAGATTGAGGGTGATGGGAATGTAATACTCACTTTTCCTGTGCGGAGAAGGTCATGAAATCTCTTTCTGCACTGCAGCCAGGTTCTGCTGCACATAGAAATAGCATTGACCTGCTGTGCCACTTGCAGCCACACAGCTTTAGTCTGTTGTGGAGGCTTTTTCCTGCATGAGGAAGGAAAGAGCACCTCCTTATTTGCTCTTGCTCCCTGCACCAGAGCTTGGAGGGAGGCCTCATCAAATCTGGGTGCACACTTTGGTCTAGTGCTGGACATACTTGCAGAAGGAATCCCTCAGAAGAATGGTCATAAAGTTGTATGGCTGAAAAATAAGCAAGGCTGCTTGCAAGCCTTAAATCCAGCTGCATGGATGACGTCATTGGAGGCAAGTTTCTGTATGAAAACTCATTGGGCCAGGGGTTTCCCTACACTGGATATCAAGTGCCCAATTAGGGGAAAATCGGCCAATTGTCACGAATCACATCGGAGGTGGGGTCGGGAACTGCCAACCACCTGACATGCACCCAGCCTGCCCCCATTGGCAAAATCCAGCCCTCAGAGTACAAAAGCAAGGAAGTTATGCTAAACCTTTATAAAACACTAGTTAAGCCCCAGCTAGAGTATTGTGGCCAATTCAGGGCACCACACTTTAGGAAGGATGTCAAGGCCTTAGAGAGGGTGCAGAAGAGATATACTGGAATGATACCAGGGATGAAAAGCTTCAGTTACGTGGAGAAACTGGGGTTGTTCACCTTGGAGCAGAGAAGGTTAAGGGGCGATTTGATTGAGGTGTTCAAAATCTATGAAGGGTTTTGATAGAGTAAATAAGGAGAAACTATTTCCAGTGGCAGAAGGGTCGGTAACTAGAGGACACAGATTTAAGGTAATTGGCAAAAGAACCAGAGGCGACATGAGGAAATAAAATACGCAGCGAGTTATTATTATCTGGAATGCACTGCCTGAAAGGGTGCTGGAAGCAGATTCAATAATAACCTCCAAAAGGAAATTGGATAAATACTTGAAGGGGGAAAATTTTCAGGGCCATGGGGAAAAAACGGGGGAGTGGGACTACTTCTTTGCGTCTGCTCCATTCTACAATGGCGGTTGTCAGCATGAAGAGTGGGATTAATTGGATAGCTCTTTCAAAGCTCTTCCAGCACAGGCACGCTGAGCCGAAAGGTTTCCTTCTGTGCTGGTCACACCTAGAAACTAATATATTTTAACACAGTTCCCTAATCATGGGATTTTGTTTCTCTCGAACTTGAATTGCCTACTAGGACCATTGAGACTGAGGTACCCAGTGACTAAGTCAAATACAGTTTATACACCATTTACATATGAACTGGGCTTGATTACACACAGTTTTTAGAATTCTTAAATCAATCGCATAACCTGCAATGCTTACTTGTTTACAGTATGTAAATTGTATAATAAACTATTTGCCTTCTGTGCGTCTGCTCCATTCTGCAATGGCAGTTGTCAGCAGGAAGATTCTTGCTACTCCTCCCACCTGGTCTCCACTGAGCAGCATTAGGTGAGGCTGATGCCCATCATTCATGAACAGCTTTTTTAACTACATTGTTTTAGTAGCACTGAAATTCTCAGTTAGGCGACTTAGGAAAGGAGCCTAAGTCTTAAGTGGAAGGGTGGATAACTCGATCTTCAATTAAGTTTTGCTTTTGTGAAACCTTTTGCTCAGCAAAGCATAGAAGCTGACGTAACTCTAATACCTTTCAAATATGAAAAATTCACCTGCCTTGATTGGAAATCTGCCTTTTTGCCCAAAAAATGTAATAAGGATTGAAAATCTTATTCAACCATTTTGACTGTCAAAATTAATGCGCACCATACTGATTCCGTTTTTAACTTTTTTTTATAGATATATATATATTTGTGGTTTCCCAAATAGTGTAAATTGTAGTAAAGTGTAGTGCCCAATTGAAAGTTTGGGTTCACCTATTGCATTAAAATGGATGCCAACACTATGGAAATTGGTGACTATAAATTGATGTCAACTTTATCACAAGAAGTGATAATGTATTACCTAATCAGCTATCCTTAAACTGTTTTTTATTTTTTTGTTTTGTATAAATTTTCAGGCATCATTTGAGTACTTGCTTACGGAACATTGTCTAGTTGCACGTTTGCTAGGCTAGGAATGCAATGAATTTTGGATCCTTCGCTAAAGCAACTTTTTAACTTGCTTATGTAAGAATCTGAAATTTGTTGTATCGAACAGCTAAGAAAATGTTTGCACGTGAATGTAACATACTAACATTCATTGGTTCATCCCAGGGTATTCCCAAACCATCCATCCAAACCATCTGTGATTCTACAATTAATAGCCTTGTATCTATTTACCACCCAGTTCTTGTTTTTAAAATGTCATGCTTTTCTGTTGCACCATCTCAACTGCCAATCTATTCCATGTTTCTGTCACCTTTCTCCATATACCTTAAAATTTTAAAGACTGCTGACCAATTCCAGCCCCCCTCCTCCACCCCCCCTCCCCCCCCGCCCCAGCTCCAATCCTCCTTTTCTGAGAATAAAGTACTAGGGTAGGCCATCTTTCTTTATAACTTAGCTGTCAAGTTCAGGAATCAGCTTCATAGCCCTCCTCTGAACACCCGCTAATGGCCCTTTTTCTTTTCTGTAATGCAGAGAAGACAACACTACTCGAGAAGCAGCCTCACCAAGGCTCAAAACGTCAACATTACCCCCTTTGACTCATAAGTCATACTCCTAGCTATGCATTCCAATGTTTTTTTTGCTTTCTTAACTCTCAAACACCAAACCAATGGTTTTAAAGACCTACCCACCAAAACCTCTAGATCTCTTTCCTGCTCTGTTTCTTGAAGCATGTTGCCATTTAATATCTACTCCACATTCACATTTCTTTCATCTACTCTCATGAACTTTAAACTTATCAATGTTGAGCTGTATCTGTCATCTTTGCTCATTGACTTAGCCTGTCCAGATTTCTTTGGATGTAATTTAAGCCATCTAAAATTTATTCTGCAGCAATCCAAATTCAGTAATTTATTTTTTTAAAACCTCTAAAATGGCACCTTGAATATGGAAAAATCGTTACCTGCTATGTTGTTTATCTTAAATAAATTATCATCTATTGAATTTTACGACAAAGTAAGATATCAAAGTAGAAATTACTGTTGGCGATGTTATCATACTTGATGTAATTGTATCAAATTCCTCTCTGCTGTTTGAATGGAATCGTTAATGTTTGTTTTAAATGGAATAGCATTTTAATTAAAATAGCAGAGAGGAATTTGGTAAGAATTGTGATTTCTACCCTATAATTCTTGAAAGGACTGTATAAATATTAATAAAGGAGAAAGCAAAAAGATAGTGAAACATGACTGTACCAAAATAATGAACAAAAATTTCAGGTGTACTCTAATATATTTGTGGGAAGCTTTAGATTATTCTAAAGTTAATACAGTTAATCGGATTATATATAAAACTTTAATGCCACCTTGTGGTTTTATAAGCAATGTTATCTTTAGTTCTTTGTATGGAGACTTAAAGGAAAGGGAAATGCTTTCGATGTAAAACTTTTTCTCTTTATATCCCTCTTTCTTTCTCTGGGACGTTTTCTACCTTAATGTCTTGTGAACCTGTACCCCTAATCCCCCTGCCCTTCCACAGACCAAGCCTACTTCTGTTCAGAGTATAATTACTGCTGTTATTTTTTTCAGCTCATACTTACTGACATTGAATTCCACCTGCCACTTTTTATCCCATTTCCCCATCTTATCCCTTTACAACTTACTTTGTTTTTTTTTAAGAACTAACCTTGCCTCTTATTTAAGTATCATCTGAAGGTTTTGACACCACTTCCTCTAGGATTATATCCAAATCATTGATATACACAGTGAACAGACTGAAATTATTATGTAATTATTATGACTGAACTACTCTACACCCCAGAAATTAACGCTGAGCGACACCACTATCTACTTCCAACCACTCTGTTTTCCAACCAATTTGATATCTTCCCCCCCACTAATTCTCTACCTCTTAATCTTTTCTACAGTTTGTTGTGTGGTACGTTGTCAGTGGCTTTCCTAAAGTCCATGTACACTACATCCACTGCATTTCCCCCCATCTACCATGTTTGTTACCTCCTCAGAGAATTGAGATTTGTCAAGCATGATCGTCATTTTTGAAATCCGTGTTGGTTACTTCTAACTATTTTCTCTTTATCTAGGTACATAGTAATTTCATCCTTAATTAAGCACTGGCCTATAATCATCCAGATTAGCTCTGTCTCTCTTTTTAAGAATGAGTACTACATTGACCACTCTCCAGTCCTCTCGCACACATCCACACTCAATAGAGCCCTGAAATATAATTTCTAGGGCATCTGCAATTTTCTCCCTCAGGATGTATCCCATCTGGTTAGCTTAACTAACCTAAATTTTCCTCATCCATTATAATACTGCTCAACTTGCTCTCAACCACTTTAGGATTCACCTCCTCTGATGGCCTTTTTAGTAAATACTGATGTGAATTATTTATTAAATACATCACCCACCTTTGAATCATCTACAAATTGACTATCCTCTCCTCTGAGTGCACCTCACTGGACCATTCTCTCTTTACTGATATACTTACAAAATACTTCGGTGTTCCTTTTGATGATTTTTGAATTTTTTTCCCCTCAAACTCCCTCTTAGCTTTCCTTGTTCCGTAACCTTTTTTTCTCATATTCTCCTTTAGTTTTTAATTATTCTTATTCTTATAGTCTTCATAGGCCATCTTCTTCAATTTCAATTGATTTCTAACTTCTTGTATTATATGTGTCATCCTAAAATTATTAGTAGTTTCCTTTTTTAATGGAATATAACTATTCTGTACCGTCATAATTTCTTTTTTAAAAGCCACTCTTGTTCTACAGTCTCGTGTACCGATTTATCCTATCACCTCACCTCAGCTAGCTTGCTCTTCATTTTTCTAAAATCTGCCCTAAACCATTCTGGTGTTTTAGTTTTTGCAGTGAATTTTTCCCTCTCCAGTTGGATCTTAAACCATTATCAGCCATGGCCTTCTTTGATCTCACAAAGACCTTCGACACTGTCAACCGTGAGGGATTATGGAGTGTCCTCCTCAAATTCGGCTGCCCTCAAAAGTTTGTCGCCATCCTCCGCCTGCTTCACGACGACATGCAAGCCGTGATCCTGACCAACGGTTCTACCACAGACCCAAGTCACGTACGAACCGGGGTCAAACAAGGCTATGTCATCGCACCAGCGCTCTTCTCAATCTTCCTTGCTACAATGCTCCATCTCACCCTCAGTAAGGTCCCCACTGGAGTGGAGCTAATTTACAGAGAAAATTGGAAACTGTTCAACCTCCGTCGCCTCCAGTCCAGATCCAAGGTCGTCCCATCCTCTGTTGTCGAATTACAGTATGCAGACGACACTTGCATCTGCGCTCACTCGGAGATCGAACTGCAAACCATTGTCAACACCTTCACCGAAGCGTACGAGAGCATGGGCCTTACACTAAACATCTGCAGATGGGCTGAGTACTCAATCCATTACTAAAGCCAGTCGATATGGTTGGAGGTCAAAGATAAAAAAGGACTTGTTACATTAGTAGGGGTGTATTAATAAGCCTTCAACTTGTGGGAAGGAAATGGAAAATGGGATTATGCTGGATAGCTCTTTTTTGGTCGGCACAGAGATGAATGGCCTCCTTCTGTGCCGTAAATTTCTCTGATTCTATGTAACTAGTACACCTGCCCCCGCCACACAGTACTGCCCCCCCGATTATCAAAATCCACGACAAGGCCTTGGACAACGTGGACCACTTTCCATACCTTGGGAGCCTACTGTCAACAAGGGCAGACGTCAACGACGATGTCCAACACCGCCTTCAGTGTGCCAGTGCAGCCTTCGGACGAGAGTGTTTGAAGACCAGGACCTTAAACCCGGCACTAAGCTCATGGTCTACAGAGCAGCAGTGATACCCACCCTGCTGTATGCCTCAGAGACATGGACCGTGTACAGCAGGCACCTCAAAGCACTGGAGAGGTACCACCAAAGCTGCCTCCGCAAGATCCTGCAAATCCATTGGCAGGATAGGCACACCAACGTCAGTGTTCTTGCTCAGGCCAACATCCCCAGCATCGAAGCTTTGACCACACTCAATCGACTCCGATGGACGGGTCACATTTTCCGCATGCCCGATACGAGACTCCCAAAACAAGTGCTCTACTCGGAGCTCCGGCACGGCAAGAGAGCCCCAGGTGGACAGAGGAAATGCTTCAAGGACACCCTCAAAGCCTCCTTGAAAAAGTGTAACATCCCCATCGACACCTGGGAATCCCTGGCCCAAGACCGCACAAAGTGGAGGAGAAGCATCCGAGAAGGCGCTGAACACCTCGAGTCTCTTTGCCGGAAGCCAAGCGCAAGGAGCGCACGCCAACCCAAGCACCCCACCCGTCCCTTCAACCACCGTCTACCCCACCTGTGACAGAGACTGTAGGCCCTGCATTGGACTCATCAGTCACCTGAGAACTCCTATTTAATGTGGAAGCAAGTCATCCTCGGTTCCGAGGGACTGCCTAAGAAGAAGAAGAAACCATATCATACTATGGTCACTACTGCCAAGGTGCTCACCCACGTTTAGCTCATCTACTTGATCTATTTCATTAGCTGTAACCAGATCTAGCAATGCCTCTGCCCTTGTAGGCCTACAAACATACTGCTTGAGGAAGGAGGCCTGTACACATTTAAGAATTCCATTCCCATTTCTCTATCTACTCTGTTTCAATCGATGAATGGAAAATTAAAATCTCCCAGAACCATAATTTTGTTATTCCTTTTCATCTCTCTAATCTGACTGCAGATTTCCCCTTCCATTTCCTTCCCACAAGTTGAAGGCTTATTAATACACCCCTACTAATGTAACAAGTCCTTTTTTATCTTTGACCTCCAACCATATCGACTGGCTTTAGTAATGGATTGAGTGCTCAGCCCATCTGCAGGCAGAGATATTGACAGCATCCAATACCATCACCAGCTGCTGTTTATGTTTGTCAGCAGTTCTGTGCCTCTGACAATAAATAGAAGGACTGCCTCTTGAACTATGTGTCAGTACACCAAAGGCCCCATTGCCTGGATCTTATTTAAATCACAATGCTGTTGCCTCACTCAGTGTTGTAATATAAATGCAGCATTTATTACAGAGTTGATGTTGGATGTTGTTGAGTATGTTCAAGGCCAAGATCGATAGATTTTTGGATGCTAAGGGAATCGAGGGATATGGGGATCATGCGGGAAAGTGGAGTTGAGGTCGAAGATCAGCCATGATCTTATGAAATGCTGGAGCAGGCTCGAGGGGCCGTATGGTCTACTCCTGGTCCTAATTCTCTGTTCTTAAATAGGACTTTGGAGTTATGTTCTTGTGTTGTTCCCTACCTAGGTTTCCTTTTACACTCCATATATATTCAGTGTGTCAAGATATTGCTATTAATGTTTCGCAGGATAAACAAACATTGGATAATTTAATAGAATTATTAAACAAAGAAATTAGTGCATTGTTACATTTTTTTCAATTTTTTATCTTCTTAAAAGCTGTGAATATGGGTTTTTAAACCATCCTCTGCTGCAAGTTGTGAAAGTTTACTGTAATTGTGCATTTCCATAATACACCTGATTACTTAGAAGGTTAAAAGTAAAATTGAGAGAACCTTTCAGCAGGAAGATATTGAAAAATGATGGGTTGTCATTTTTAAACCTACCGTTGCAGGCTCTGTACTTTACATGTACTGTAAAATTTGGTGTACTAGTTACATAGAATCATAGAAATTTACGGCACAGAAGGAGGCCATTCATCTCTGTGCCGGCCAAAAAAGAGCTATCCAGCATAATCCCATTTTCCAGCTCTTGATCCGTAGTCCTGTAAGGTTCCATAGCCCTGTAGGTTACAGCACTCAAGTGCATATCCAAGTACTTTTTAAATGAGATGAGAATTTCTGCCTCTACCACCCTTTCAGGCAGTGATTTCCAGACCCACACCACCCTCTGGGTGAAAAAAGTTCTCCTCAACTCCCCTCTAATCCTTCTACCAATTACTTTAAATCTATGCCCCCTGGTTATTGACCTCTCTGCTAAGGGAAATAGTTGCTTCCTATCCACTCTAACTAGGCCCTCATAATTTCATACACCTCAATCACGTCTCCTGTCAGCCTCCTCGTCTGCTCCAAAGAAAACATAGAAACAGAAGATAGGAGCAATGTTGAAACGGATTCTTTTGGTCCTCAATCTGGTTCAGTACAAACACTGAGTCGAATACTGGTGGAGTTCAACAGTTTTTATTCCGTCATCCCGGGAGACTTACTCTGATACAGCACAGTCCTGACTCCAGAAGAGTACACTGTTTCCACCAGCAAGGTGTGACATCGTGGGTGCCAGCCATATTAGCAGCCACAGATCAGTTTAGCTTCTTTTATTTTACTTCCTGCTGCCTTCACAGTTTCTTGAGTTAACATGATCATTTCTTACAATATGCAAGTGACTCAGCGATGTCGACATTTCACCACCATTTTATGCTGACAGGATCCTCCATTTTAGATTGACAGGGTCCTTGGCTATGCGAAGCGAGTTGTTACCATATTTTGCATTCTATATCCTCATTCCCCCCTTTTATCATTCCATGATAACCATCTAAGGTACCCAGTGATTCTGGGCTTCATCCTACTGGTCCATCTCTATCTTATTGAGTCTATTATACTCCTCCTCCATTATACATCATCCATGATTCTTTTCCTTTTTCTGGGTTGGTCCTACAAGTACATTTTTGGTGCCAACATGGCAAACCCCATCTGTTTCTATTGTCCAAATGTACTTCCCGATGTTCCTGTTTTAATAGTCCATTACAGAAGTCCCATTTAGTCACGTTCCAGGATCCGAAAGCTTTAAGATTCTTGTCTTTGCACTGGAGAATATCTCTTCGGCACAGATGGACTGTTTTTCCAGGTGTGATTTTCTTACATTTCTTCAGTCGATTGAACGCCCCGCCCGCGAGCAGGATAACGCTCAGAAGCAGTAATAAAGTCCTCATCTTGATTCTTGGTGATCAATCAATGCTACTTATTAACTATTAATCTGGAAAACAAAGTGCTTACACAAGATCAAAAGTTAAAAACTTAAAATATTAAAACTTAAAATTAAAAATTAAAATCGTATAATAAGTATAATAAGAGTAGGATTTCAGCAGGCCAGAACAATCCAAACACAACACCAGACCTCGTAAAAGCTGCAGTCACCTCTATCAAGGCCGAGCACGAGTTCTGTAGTCTCCTATCAATGGCTGATCAATCAAAATAAAATTAATGATTGTTTGTAAAATCTACTATATACTGTACTGATTTACTATACTGTACTGATTTACTACTGATTATCTCCCCCCCTTTTGATTGGTTTCTCCAATCAATTTACAGTGGTGGAAATGCACCCATGCGCTTCTTCCCTCGACCTTAGCTGCAGTCGGGGTTGTTAGTAAGACCTGATATGGACCTTCCCACCTTGGATCTAGACTTTTACGAGTCCAGTTCTTAACCATCACGTACGAACCTGGTTCAATTTTTAGAGAACCAGATAAGTCAGGAAGTTCACCATATGCAGCATGGACCTGTGAATGCAGCCTGCGCAAAACCTTAGTAAGAGCCAAGACATAGGTCGTCATTTCTTCAGTCATATGGTGAAAATGCACCGTTGTAGGAGCATTTTGGTTCCAAGGAGTCTTGAGTGGTCTACCATAGATAATCTCAGCAGGTGTAAGTCGTGCTTTACCCGCTGGTGTGGTGCGGATCTGAAAGAGAGCCACAGGAAGCAATTTCAACCAAGTGGAGCCGGTTTCGGCTACCAGTTTAGCAAGTTTGTTCTTCAGAGTCTGATTGGTTCTTTCGACAAGTCCTACAGCCTGTGGTCGATAAGCACAATGCAATTGCTGATGAATGTTCAACTGGGTACAAAGTTCCTTGTTCACTTCGGCAGTGAAGTGAGGACCGTTGTCAGAACTTAACCGAGTTGGAATACCATACCGAGGTATGAACTCTCTCAGCAATACCTTAACAACAGTAGAGGCTTTATTGTCTGTGGTTGGATATGCCTCGATCCATTTACTAAATACATCTACAATGACAAGTACGTATTTGTAACACTGACATCTTTCCAACTCAATGTAGTCCATTTGCAGGGTCTCAAAGGGACCCTCAGGTAAAGGGGTTTTTCCCCATTCGCAAGGCACTCCCTTTCCAGGGTTGTGTTGTTGACAAATCAGGCATCGATCGCTAATGTTCTGTGCTATTGCTTGAAGCCTTGGATGCCACCAAGTACTTAGAAGCAAATCACCCACTGCCCTGGCACCACAATGAGTTGCAAAGTGTACACATTCAATAACCCATAAAGCTAGCTCATCAGACATGCAAGTCTGTTCCGCGGGAGTAGTCCAGAGTTTTGATAAAGGGTTATATACACATCCCAATTCTCTCCACAAATGCTTATCACTATCAGGAGCGTCCTCCTGCAACTTAATCACCTCTTGGATGGTTGGCATTAGTTTTTCCGAGGTAGACTGATTCTTTTTGGAATTTTTAGTCTGCCTCATCATTCGGGGCACAATCATTTGGTGACTCCTAGAGGCAATTTTGGCCGCCTCATCAGCGCGGCGGTTTCCTATATCTACCGGGTTTTGGCCAGTGGTATGGGCAGAGCATTTAATCACAGCTATCTGTTTGGGGAGTAAAAGGGCTTGCAAGAGATCTGAGACTAACTGACGGTGAGAGATCGGGCTGCCCAAAGAGGTCAGAAAACCTCTATTTTTCCACAATTGTCCAAAGTCGTGAACTACTCCAAAGGCATATCTAGAGTCTGTATGTACATTGATTTTTAATCCTTCTCCCAAAGTACAAGCTCGTATGAGTGCAAACAGTTCGGCTTGCTTGGCAGAAAAAGGGGATTCAAAGGCTGCTGATTCTAAGGTGACACCTTCCTGATTTACAATTGCATAACCAGAAATTCGTTTTCCCATCTCATCAACTGAAGAACTGCCATCTGTACACATAATCACGGATTTGTTTTTGTATGTTACTCGGACTGCTTCCGTCATCGCGTACTGAGATACTTGTCCTTGAAAGCCGGATAAGCTTTGAGTTTCTTTCGATTTGGGGAGTTTAAGGTCTGATTGAACAGATGACATAGCAGCCCCTGTATCGACCAAAAAGGGATACCATTGATCTTGAATCTGAAGCATTAATAGGGGTTCTCGATCTGGTTGTAACATGTTGTAACATGTGGAAACGGATTTGTTTGGGAGAAATCAGTGTATGTTCCCCTTCCTCGACCTCCTTGCCAACCGCCTCTATTTCCTCGGGTCTGACCTCCCCTTCCTTGTCGTCTGGCCGGACACTCCTTACTCCTTACTCCAGTGGCCAGGCTGACCACAATTGAAGCATAGACCTTGTCCTTGTCCTCTGCCCCTTCCTCTTCCCCCATAATTCTGTTGTGGAGGGGCGTAGGGTTGGCCGTATGCAGTAGCATCGGGGCCGTTTGGATGAGTGTAATATCCATAATTCTGAGAGTCTACCCATCCAGGGGTACAGTATTGAGGTTCCGTCCGATACCCTGTCCTGTCTATCGTGTGTGGTTGAATTGGGACTTCCTTCACGACATATTCTGTTTTTATTGTCTTCTGGGGTTGGTTCTCCAAACCTTTACTCTCTTTCCAATAATATTTTATGGCTCTAGTAATTTGAGCTGGGCTATTTTCTGCCCAGTTCATATTATTGGTTTTAATTGCGGTTGCTAGTTCATCAGAATGGCGCAGAATTGGGGTGAATTGGCTCCTCCTTGATAATTGGTGTCCCCCGACTGTCCCTGATAAACCTCACAGAATCTCTCCAAAAATTCCTCAGGTCCCTCATCTTTCTTTGGCTTAGTATCTAGGACATTGGATATGTTAATAGGCTTCTGAAGTGTTTGACTAGCAGCCGTAAGCATGGCTGTTATTCTATCATTGTCATTCCCCATGGCCACATTTAGGGCTGCCAGATTAGCATGTCGCAAGTGAGTTAAGAATCGAGTATGTTCCGAGGGGGTCAGTACTTGTTGGATTAAAGCCCATAAATCTCGGGATTCAGCGTTGTACACTTGAATGGTGGTTCGTAAAAAGTCCACAAACTTTTGAGGCGCTTTGTGGCGATCCGGCGCATTAGTTAGGATAGACATTAATTCATTAGGCTTCCATGGGAAGAATACATCTATGGTGGGGTTAGCTGCGGCATTAGCCTGATCCGGGTTTGGCATCTTTCTCACTGGAAGGTTCCTGGGTGGGTTACCGAAATTATTTTTTGATTCTGACTCATGATCCTCAGGAGGTGATAAATCATCCTCCGAATCGGTAAAGTCACTACATGACTCAGTGTCGCTTTCCTGAGTGGATTTATGTTGAACTAACTGTCTGACTCTTTTCTTATTTTCCCGTTTCTCTTCTTCCTTCTTTTTCTTTTTCTTATCACTCCGGGTAGGAGTATAATTTGGCACAGGGTTTGTCTGTCCTGCCGTTTGTAACCGGGTCCGACTACTTATGGGATCAGTAACGCCTGTGGCACTATCGGGTAAGGTGGTTGGGGGTATTCCTGGAGTGAATGGGGGACTGGTTGCGGAGAGGGTTGCTGGAGGGGTAGTATTAGGCATCGCTAGTGAGGCCGATGTTGGAAGGGAGGGGTAAATATTGATGTACTGGGGTGGCTGAGGAGGTGGCGCATTAGGAGTTCTGTACATCCAATTGTCTAAGTCCTCATCTGTTCCGTCTCCCTCTTTCAACCTAAGGCCAACCATTGAACTACGTAGTTCATTTTTATCCTTTTTATCTGGCGCCTTTTCAGATTTTGACCTTTTCTCATGTGCACATTCTTTCTTAAGTATTTCAATGGGTTTAGGATTTCCTCCTTCGGTTAACTTTATTCCTAATTTAACAGCATTTTCTTGCCAGCTGGCTAATAGGGAACTGTCTTTAATTTCTTGGCAGTACTGTCGCCAGAGCCCAATTAGTCTTGCTTCCCATGTTCTTTTTCCAAATCATTTCTTGAGCTTGTTTAACCGTTTCTAAACTTTTGGGACCCCCTAGTGGCCATTGTTCGCTGCCTAATTTTTTATTTAAACCCCCTGAGAGTAGTCTCAATTGTTGGGCTTTATCATATTTGTCACATAATGTTTGTAAGGCACTGCCCTCGTCACTTGTTGTGTCTAGGTAATTACCCATGGTTCTCTTACACTAAGGGCTCCCTTTCAGGATTCGAGTTACGTTTTTAAAAGTGTCTCGTATATTTCACGGATACCGGCACACAAAACTAAACACCACAATACAATAACTACAATACTTAGACCAAACAAAAACACAGTGAGTCGTCTATATTCATCAAATAGTAATTTTAGCCTCTGTCACCGTCTGGTACAGGTATTCTTAGCCTAATTATTCAAATCGTAAATTTAGCCTCTGTCACCGCCTGGTACAGGTATTCTTAAACTCTAATTATTCAACTTATACGACCCTTATCTTGCACTCCCTGAGTACAAGTTGCTCGAGCTCTAGAGTCCCCAACTCTCTTTTTACTTTCTTTCAAGTATTCTTTTTCTCTTTCTCTAAAATCACTACTTATCTACTTTTTAGTCCAATCGGAGCCTGAGCGGACCAAGTGAAATACGAGGCCGGCGCGTTACCTGACTTGGATACTTATTTCCTAAGTGTACACAGTATTCGCCAGATTGACCCAGATCTCGTCGGGACACCACGCAAGAATTAGCGAGTGGCAAAACTTTTATCGGACTTACGGATCAGAGGAAAACCAAGGTGGTAAATTTAAACATACTCACTCCGGGGGCCCATTTCCTCCTCTCACGTCCAAAACTAGTTCGGCTCTTAATTTCGCGAATTCTCGGTGATCGTCCGTTGAGATCCCACTTCTGACACCAAATGTTGAAACGGATTCTTTTGGTCCTCAATCTGGTTCAGTACAAACACTGAGTCGAATACTGGTGGAGTTCAACAGTTTTTATTCCGTCATCCCGGGAGACTTACTCTGATACAGCACAGTCCTGACTCCAGAAGAGTCCCGACAGGTTAAACCAGAGCAAGCAATCTTTCATACAGTGTGCCACATTATTATACTTGCATTTGAGAAGACATTAACACATCGTACAGTCTGCACCAATCCCGAGCTGTACACGTATACATTTAATTTGATTTCCTGGCCTGGCAGTATGAAACAAAGAAGTCACATTTCACTGAATGGTTTATACTTAAGTAAATATGCTGGTAATGGTTTCACGATCACCTAATCATTATGGTAATGCGTTTGCAATCATGGTAATGTGTTTTCTGATCGCCTATTGTCTGTATAACCTCTGCACTCCGCCCTACACTGTTTCCACCAGCAAGGTGTGACATCGGGGGTGCCAGCCATATTAGCAGCCACAGATCAGTTTAGCTTCTTTTATTTTACTTCCGCTGCCTTCACAGTTTCTTGAGTTAACATGATCATTTCTTACAATATGCAAGTGACTCAGCGATGTCGACATTTCACCACCATTTTATGCTGACAGGATCCTCCATTTTAGATTGACAGGGTCCTTGGCTATGCGAAGCGAGTTGTTACCATATTTTGCATTCTATATCCTCAGCAGGAGTAGGCTATTCGGCCCCTCGAGCCTGTTCCGCCATTTAATGAGATCATGGCTGATCATCTAAATTCAGTACCCTGTCCCTGCTTTCTCCCCATATCCCTTGATCCCTTTAGCCTTAAGAAATATATCTAACTCCTTGAATATATTTAATGAATTGGCCTCAACTGCCTTCTGTGGTAGAGAATTCCACAGGTTCACCACTCTCTGGGTGAAGAAATTCCTCCTCATCTCAGTCCTAAATGGCTTACCCCTTATCTTTAGACTGTGACCCGTGGTTTTGGACAACCCCAGCCTATCCAATCTTTTCACATAGCAAAGATTCTCCAGTCCTAGCAATATCCTCGTAAGTCTCCTCTGTTCCCTCTCTAGTGCAATCACATCTTTCCTGCAATGTGGTGAAGCTGTGGCCTAACTAGTGCTTTATACAGTTCAAGCATAATCTCCATATTCTTATATTCTATGCCTCGGCTATTAAAGGAAAATATCCCATAAGCCTTCTTAACCACCTTATTTACCTGTCCTGCTACCTTCAGGAAAATCTGTCGATAATAATTCATCCCGTGACCATTTGTTTTACCCCAAGTGGCAGTCTGTAAATTACCAAATTTATTAAACTTAAACTCATAGACTTACCCAAGTGGGATTTGAACTCTCAATCTGTGGAACTCTCACCCACGACCATAACCATTCTGCCACACTCCCCACATAATCATGGTCATTAATATGCATATCGTAGATTGCAATTTATAGATTTTAGTAGGCAGGTGTAAAAATCATGGGTGCGACCTTTACGCCAGTGTGACCAGTACAGTGGGTTTTGCAGTAAGTACTTGGCCTAATTTCTTACGCTTCTCTTCACAAATTCATTTAGAATGAATATATCGGAACCTTTTTAAATTATATTCAGTGTGACACACCCACGTTTTCAATCAAATTATGATATGAAGTTGGCTTTTTAAAATCTAGGTAAAACACAACTAAAAATGAGAAGCGACAGAGAAGTTTAAATAAAAATTGTGAGCACAGGTAATAGAAATGATGAAAACTGGTGAGAGGATTAAAGGATTAACTAAGTAGTGTGACTTGTTTACAGGCTAATGAATAATGCAGTGGTTGTCCAGGCTGGCTGTGTTTGCATATTATATTCACATTCATTGTGGAGATCATAAATGTCTTACTTATTAAAGAGGCTTCAATATGAGGATGCAATTAAATATATAAAGTGTACTAGTAAACGTATTTTGTACCTTTGACTGGTTTCTGTCAGTGTACTCCTTTTTATTATACAGGCACTTCTTTGGCTCAAGACAGAGGAAGGCTCGAGGCAAGGATTGAAATGTTAACTTCAGAGATGGAGTCTCTAAAAAAACAAAATGAACAGGACATGAATGCTTTGAAGATAAAAACAAAGATAGTGGATGATCAAACAGAAACTATTAGAAAACTTAAAGAAGTATGTTTCTCATTCTAAAAACTTTGTAAAGTCAGTGTGTAATAATAAGGAACAAATCAGTTTCGTATAAGACAGGATAAAAAGAATCTTTTAATAATAGATCCCAAAAGTATATATGCAAAGCCACCTTCACTTATGCTTTGGATTTAAATACAGTCATTAGGTGGTTTGTCATAGAATAATCTTACAATTAGAGCTGAGCTTTTTCCCCCTACTCTTACCTCTGAAGCAGACCTTTTCTGTCATTTTGAAAAATCCCTACGGTTTAGGTGAACTAAATTGGATTGTCAGGTCCAAATTAATACTTTCAGAGCTACTGAAACTCTGAGCTCTGCGACAGAGGAGTGCTTTAAACTTACAAGTAGTCATAAAGATTAATTTAACATTGTGCCTCTTTATTCTGGTATGGAATTGCATGCCTGGTAATTTGTGTTTGCATTACAATTCAAATTTTGTGGCCTGATTTTGAATTAAAATTTACAGCTATCATAATTCTAAATTGGAAAAACTCAAAAGTATTTAATTTTTTTTTTAAATATTGATTTTATTTCTATTCCCCTTTTGTAAGTTTACCTCTTCCCCCCCACCCCACTTTATTCGGTTCTTCCATACCATGTACCATTCTCATGTGGGCCTGATGTCCAGGCACCTTCCTTCCAGGCCTTTAGCAACACCATGCTGTAACTGGCTGCTGGGAAGTACTGAAGTGTGGTACATGCCTATGCCACAGTTTCCTTCCCTCTTGACTCCACTCTGTAATCTCTCCTTGAAGCTCTACCTTCAACAACCTAACATCAGCTATTCATAGTGTAGAGAAGCTGTAAGCATGAATTTCATCCCAGCATTTTAGTGCAATGTATTGGTATGCAAAAAAAGTTGCAAGGCAATTCTTTTAACCCATTGTTGATAAAGTTGAGTACTTTTGATGGAGCTGAATGTCTTCTGTGGATCTATGACCTGCTTAGAGAATTACATAATAATGGGGCATGTATTTACCCAATATTATTACCTAAAATTTTATTAGAGGATCATCAAAGTAACAAACCAATTCTTCTGAAGAAAGGCAAAAGGGGGAACCACTGTAACACCCTCTATACTTACCTACTCGTGTTAAATTTGCAAGTATTTTACTTTGAAGAAAAGTTTGTGAAATAAATAGAGTGCTCAGTGAGTATGGAATATAATTTTATCCCAAATTTGGTGAAGACCACATAATATAGGAACAGATGTAGGCCATTCAGCCCTTCAAGCTATTTCCGCCATTCAGTTAGATTATGGCTGATCTGTATCTCAACTCCATTTACCTACCATTGCTCCATATCTTTTGATACTCTTGCCTAACAAAAATCTATCGATCTAAGTCTTGAAAATTTCAAATGACCCAACACCCGCGGCCTTTTGGAGGAGAGAGTTCCAGATTTCCACTACCCTTTGTGTGAAAATTGCTTCCTGATTTCACACCTAAATGGCCTAGCTCTAATTTTATGATTATGTCCTCTTGTTCTCGATTCCTCCATTCCTCCACCAGAGGCGATAGTTTTTCTTTATCTACCCTATCAAATCCCTTTATCATTTTAAAGACCTTGATTAGAGCGCCCCTCAACCTCTAAACTCAAGGGAATACAAGCCAGGTTTATGCAACCTGTCCTCATAATTTAACCCTTTAAGACCTGATATTCTCGTGAATCTGCGCTGTACCCCCTCCAAGGCTAATATATCTTTCCTAAGGAGTGGTGCCCAAAACTGGACACAGTACTTCATATGGGATCTGACCAAGGCTGTGTACAACTGAAGCATAAGCTTTGTATTCCAAATAAAGGCCAACATTCCATTAGCCATTTTGATTACTTTTCATGATTTGTGTACATGGATACCCAAATCCCTTTGCTCCTCCCATGTTTCTAGTTGCTCACCATTAAGAAAATATTCTGATTTGTTTCAAGTCATGTTATGTGGTCTTTGTCATTCATGGGAGAAAATTGATATTCACTTTTTATTTTGCATAGCTATTGACCATATTATAATCTCCATCTCAAATGTCAAGTGCAAAAATTACATTATAAGAAAACTGCATTGACATAAAATTACACAAACTAGTTCAAATAATTGTACTATTGTTTCCTCAGATTTAAAAGAAACTTGAAATACAATACATTTACTAGTTCATAACTCATTTTTTATGGATAGTATATTGAAAAAAGTGTATGGAAAAATCATGAAATACAGTCCATATTGTCAATAATTAGGATACTTTGCAATTATTGAATCATATTTATATGGGAATATAATTAGCATTTTGTAAATCCTGATTACTTGTCCTCTTTATAGATCATTGATCTGATAATGTACCAAATTAAAAGTCCTTCTAGCCAACAGAGGCGGCACCTGACTAAAATTGCTATTGTATGGTGCCAAATTCTTAATTCCCAGGTACTTTATTCCATATAATAGATTGTCCCAAGGCCACAGGATCCACTGAGAGAGACTTAGCTATAGCCTGCCCTGCCTCTTGAATAGGCCATCCACACAGACACAGAGTATGTTCTGTTTGTGGGCTAGCATGTACTGTTAGGCATGTCTTCTTCTTAGGCAGGCCCTCGGAACCGAGGATGACTTGCTTCCACACTAAAAATGAGTTCTCAGATGACTGATGAGTCCAATGCGGGACTTACAGTCTCTGTCACAGGTGAAGGACGGTGGTTGAAGGGGTGGGTGGGTGGGGTGCTTGGGTTGACGTGCGCTCCTTCCACTGTTTGCACTTGCTTTCCACTTGTTCCCAGCGAAGAGGCACGAGGTGTTCGGCGCCTGCCCGGATGCTTCTCCTCCATTTTGTGTGGTCTTGGGCCAGGGATTCCCAGGTATCGGTGGGGATGTTGCACTTTTTCAAGGAGGCTTTAGGGTGTCCTTGAAGCGTTTCCTTTGCCCACCTGGGGCTCTCTTGCCGTGTCGGAGCTCCAAGTAGAGCGCTTGTTTTGGGAGTCTCGTATCGGGCATGCGGACAATGTGGCCCATCCATCGGAGCTGATCGAGCGTGGTCAAAGCTTCGATGCTGGGGATGTTGGCCTGAGCGAGAACACTGACGGTGCGCCTATCCTGCCAAATTCTTAATTCCCAGGTGCTTATTCCATATAATAGATAATCCCAAGGCCACAGGATCCACTGAGAGAGACTTAGCTATAGCCTGCCCTGCCTCTTGAATAGGCCATCCACACAGACTAGCATGTACTGTTAGGCATGTGCAGTTTAGATTGCTGCACAGATTAGGAAAATGTTCATAATTTCCCCCGTTGTGGAATATCTCACCAGAGGCCAGTCATATAACAATACAAAACAGAAGCAAGCCATTCGGCCCATCGTGTCTGTGCAGGCTACTCCTTTTTCTCTCCATAAATGAGGTGTAAACTGTCAAATACAATGATTCCAGAAACGAAATGACTTTTTTTTTTAAAAGCTGTACAGAGCCAGTTGCTAGTTTCATTGGTGTACAGTAGTCAGTTTCTTAGTAAATTAATACTTTTTAATATTTAAGAGCTTTTAAAAGGCGCCCTTGCGCCTAAAAAAAAAACGACTTAATTTTAAGAGCCTCCTCCAAGGTCTGCAAACAGACACAGTTAGCAGAAACTTCCAATGGCGATTAATTCAATCTGGGGACGTGGCCAGTTTTGTGGGAGGGGCCGGCTTCCAGCGCGACATTTTTTGAACCAGCGCAAAACATCGCAGAAACTCAATTTGCCAAGATGTAACTTGCGCTTGAAATTCCTCTCTCTTTTGCACTGGTTTGGCCAATTTTGGGCGAAATGTGCTGGTAAACCAGCATAAACTACCCCAACAATTCTATATGCTGCATATTGGTACATTTCACGTTAAGGCATCAACTAACTAGTTTGTGTTACTATGCGGTAATGAGAAATGCCTACCTTTTTTTACCAAAATAACAACTTGGAATAGAAATGTTCTAGTGCAAGTAATTTAATGATGAAAACCAATATAACTGATATGTCTAAATTATACCTAAGTTTTGGGAAAGTTCTAGTGAATCATTGATTTGCGATTTAATCCCACTTTTATATTGAATACCTGAGGGCAGTAGGGCCTATTAAAGCAGATATGGTTGTGGCTTGCCCTACCTCCTGAATCAGCCTACCACACTGAAAAAAACTATTATTTGCCCTTGCAGGGTTTGCAAGAGAGAGATGAACAGATTAGGAAAGTTCGCGCGGAAAACCTGCAGGATAAAAGGACCTTCCACGAACAATTAGAGGATGAAGCTGCAGTATCACAAGATCTAAAGGAAAAAGTAGAGAGACTTTCAGAGCGGAAAAAAGAACTAAAGCAACAGCTTGAAGAAAAAGAAGCCGAGCTGGAGGAAACAAAAAGGGCCTTTAGGTAAATGCTAAATGTTGGCACCATTATCACAAAATTATATACTCAACTGAATAATGTTGCAATGGTCTATTTTAGTTTGCAACATTAATTAGTCTCACTGTGGTTAATAATATTGGGCCAATTACATTAAACTTCAAATTTTCTCGAAGGCAGGATTTTTTATTATAAAATTTAAAGTACCATACTTCCAGACACCTCCCATATTTGTCTTTTAATTTGCTGCAATACATTTTTGTGACATACATGTACAGTATCTGCAAGGGTGTTAAAGCTGGCAAAAATTTCACTTATTAACCAGTCTTTCCCAAGTTCTTCTACCTCCAATCATTCATTCTGTTTTTCTCCATTGGTTTCATCTGATCCTTTGTGAAAATTTTTCCCTACCTTACTAATTAGTTCCTTGTTTGTACCAAAACTACATTATTCCTTTTGCAGGCTTCATATGTCAGCTGTGGCTCACTCTCGCCTCTGAATCAGAAGGTTGTGGGTTCAAGTCCCACTCGAAAGACTTGAGCACAAAATCTAGGCTGACACTCCAGTGCAATATTGAGGCACCGTTTGTCCTCTCAGGTGAGCATAAAAGATCCCATGGCACTATTTTAAGAAGAGTAAGGGAGTTCTTCCCGGTGTCCTGGCTAATCTGTATCCCTCAATCAACACCACTTAAAAAAAACAGACGATCTCATTGCTGCTTCTGGGACCTTGTGCGCAAATTGGCTGCCGCGTTTCCTACATTGCAACAGTGATTACAATTTTTTTTTAAACTTAATTGGATGTAAAGCGCTTTGGGACATCCTGAGGTCATTAACGGCACTATATAAATGCAAATCCTTTTTTAATGAGTCTTGTGTTTTACGAAAAGATTATTGGTTTAACGTTTTCACTTTAAACTTTTTTGTGGACAATGTGCCATGAATGCAAAACAAACATTTTCTATTGAAGCTTTTCTATTACAGTATTTGAGAGTCCACCTCAAAACAGTCTTATTTGCAATTAATCAAATAGAAATTACATAATAGTTTGTATAAAGTAACTGATATAAACTAAGCTTGCTAAAATCACTCCTTGCCAGAAACCTATGGATTTTCTCATTTCACTTTAAATAGAGTTTAGACAGTAACTTCTGATCGAGAGAGTAAAGAAGATTAATTTCCTTAACGTTAATATACAAAAACAGTTTGATCTTGGAACAGATTTGTTTGCTGATTTAAATTGCATATGGTCACATCGATGTAACTAGTAGGGGATCATGTATTCTGAACAAGCTGATTTGTCAGTGTATCGATGTATATAGCTATTTGTCTGAAAACATGTGAATAGACTGAATCACAAGATAAGGAAGGCCATTTTGCCCATCCTCATGAATCCACCCAGAAAGAACGAACGGTCCTCCCATCGCAGCATTCAAATGTTTTGTTCAGTAATACGAGGGTTTTTGCCCCCATCCCCTACCTGGAATTCTATTCCAAAGATCATTATTCTTTGTGTGAACAATTTTCTAGAATTTGAATTTGACTTTTGCCAGTTTAGCTTTTAGTAGTGTTCTCGATGGTCGTGGAGTCCAGAACCAGGGGTCACAGTCTAAGGATAAGGGGTAAGCCATTTAGGACAGAAATGAGGAGAAATTTCTTCACCCAGAGAGTGGTGAACCTGTGGAATTCTCTACCACAGAAAGCAGTAGAGACCAATTCATTAAATATATTCAAGAAGGAGTTGGATATATTTCTTAAGGCTAAAGGGATCAAGGGATATGGGGAGAAAGCAGGGACAAGGTACTGAATTTGGATGATCAGCCATGATCGCATTGAATGGCGGAGCAGGCGCGAGGGGCCGAATGGCCTACTCCTGCTCCTATCTTCTATGTTTCTATGTTACTTTTTTTTTAATATAAAGTTTACTGCCTTATATACCTCTAGGAAGACTCTCCTAGTTGCTGCTTTTCATGGATTAAAAGCCAAAGTTTATGTAGCGTTTTCCCCAGTGTTTCCTTTAAAATTTTTTTGGGTGCGAGGTCCCTTCAAAATACCGCGTGTGTGGTTTTCCCATTTAAAAGTCGGTGAGCTGGCTGCACTGCAGCTCCAGTGCGCTGCGCGGCCACACAGCTTAAAGCGGACATTGGTTTTCCCATAACTCAGTCCTCCAAGACTTGGAATCACCTTTTCTGCTTCAGAGCTTGAATATCACCTTTGTCTTTTGTCAGCCGTTTGTCCAGGTTTGCTCACTGAGGTCTGACCAGACCATTGTGCGGGTTTCCCATGACATTATCCAACGTGTACACCACCAATTGGGTGAATTTGATCATGCTGTACATTTGCAGAATGCATTTTATTCGTATATTATAGCATTGCCAGTTAGATGCCAATTGTTGAATATGATTGAAAATCTCAACTTCAAAAGAACCAAAAAGGTAAGGGGGAGTTTGCATCAATTCAGCTGTTCTTCTAAGTTCTGGTGGCCTTGCTATTCCCATTGTGGCAGATAAGGCCACCTCTCACCACTTCCTTGTATCGCTCTCCACCCACATCACCCTTCCCACCAACCCTACTTCCTTCTGTATCTGCCCTGGAAAATACTCTCTCCCAACTCTCTTACAACTTTGGCCATCAATTCACCACAACATTTCTGCAGCTACCGATTTGCTCAACCACACCCTCACCACCACCTTTGATGCCCTAGTCCCTTTTAAAACCATTGCTCTTTCTCACGTTGACTGCTTCCCCAGTACGGCCCTCATCTTTGCTCCCTTAAGTCCAAGGGACACAGACTTGAACGGATATGGCGGACAACTGTTTTAGCCATTCACCGCCAGATCTGGCTGGACCACATAAAGCATTATTGGGTCCTGCTCTCGTCTGTCAAAACTGCTCACTATTCCAGGATCATTCTGGAATGTAAAGGTAACCCCCCAGCTTCTATTTTCTACTGCGAACCATTTTTTTAAACCCCTCTCCCCTGTCTCCTCCACCCTTACCTCCAACAACAAGTGCGAGGAGCCCATGGACTTATTTGTCTCTAAGATTGAGACCATCCGATCAGCTACCTCTGCCATTTCCCTTCCTTCCTCTAGCCCACCGGGCCAAACGTCCTCTAAGGTTCCCCCTGCCCTAGCCCTGAACTCTCATCTTCCTCCAGTTTCTCTCCGATCTCCCCTCATGACCTCTCAACGCTCATCTTATCCAGGAGACCCACCTCCTGCTCCCTCGACCCTATTCCCACTAAACTGCTGACCACCCCAACTTCCTTTTCTGGCTCCTGTGTTAGCTGACATTGTTAACGGTTCTCTCTCCTCAGGCACTGTCTCTCTCGCCTACAAATCTGCCGTCATTACCCCTCTCAAAAAAACAACCCTTGACCCCTCCGTCGTTACAAACTAACCGTAGCCAGAGAATCACCTGCCATGGCTTCACTTTCCACTCCCGCTTTGTTACCTCTGGTGTCCCCCAATGATCTATCCTTAGCCCCCCTCCTATTTCTCATCTACAAGCTGCCCCTCGGCGACATCATCTGAAAACACGGCATCAGTTTCCACATGTACTCTGACGACACCCAGCTCTACCTCACCGGCACATCTCTCGACCCCTCCAAATTGTCAGACTGCTTGTCCGACATCCAGTACTGGATGAGCAGAAATTTTATGCAATTAAATATTGGGAAGACCACCGATGCCATTGTCTTTGGTCCCCGCCACCGACTCCATCCCTCTCCCTCTCTCCCTGGCATCTGTCTGAGGCTGAACCAGAATGTTCGCAACCTTGGTGTCATATTTGACCCTGAAATGAGCTTCCGACCACCTATCCGCGCCATAACTAAGACCGCCTATTTCCACCTCTTTAACATTGCCCGTCTCCGCCTTTCCCTCAGCTCATCCGCTGCTGAAACCCTCATTCATGCCTTTGTTACCTCTGGACTTGACTATTCCAACTCACCCCTGGCTGGCCTCCCACGTTCTACCTTACGTAAACTTGAGGTCATCCAAAACTCAGCTGCCCGTGTCCTAACTCACACCAAGTCCCGTTGACCCACCACCCCAGTGCTCGCTAATCTACACATCTCCTGGTTAAGCAACGCCTCGATTTTAAAATTCTCATCCTTGTTTTCCACCAAGTTATCTACGTTCATCTAATTCTGCCCTCTTGAGCATCTCTGATTTTAATTGCTCAACCATTGGTGGCCATGTGTTCAGCTACCTAGGCCCTAAGCTCTGGAATTCCCTCCTTAAACCTCTCCACCTCTCTACCTCTCTTTCCTTCTTTAAGACACTCGTTAAAACCTACCTGTCAGCTGTGGCTCAGTTGGTAGCACACTCGCCTCTGAGTCAGAAGGTTGTGGATTCAAGTCCCACTCCAGGGACTTGAGCATATAAAGCTAGGCTGACACTCCAGTGCAGTGCTGAGGGAGTGCTGCACTGTCGGAGGTACCATCTTTCGGATGAGACATTAAACCGAGGCCCTGTCTGTTCTCTCAGCTGGACGTAAAAGATCCCATGGCACTATTTCGAAGAAGAGCAGGGGAGTTATCCCCGGTATCCTGGCCAATATTTATCTCTCAATCCAACATAACAAAAACCCATTGGCCTAGAAATTCAGTGGGCTGCGCCACCCGTTAGCGCCTTAAGAGGGCGCTAAGTGGGTCGGAAGCCACTGGCCATGCCTCCCGCTAAATTTAGTGGGACGCTAATGGCGCTAGCCGTTAGCGCTGTGCCGCTACCGATGACGTCATCGGTGTGCACAGCGCCCCGATCGTGATATTTAGCTGCGCCCCCTGCTTTAACGCCGGACGCTATTTGCGACCGGTTCAGGGGGGCCTACCTGCGGCGGTAGAGGCGCTAATTAAAGGAGAGGTGCGGGGCGGCCATTTTTTTTTACTGGCCGCCTGCCAGCACCTCTCCGCACTGCCATCCCCGGCCTCCTGAGACCCCCCCCCCCCTCCCCCGCGGAGTGCCGACTGCGTTCCAAGAGCCCAGCACTTCTCCTCGGTGCCGGGCTCTTTTGCAGGCACTCACGATCCTGGATCGCACAGCACAAGGCCCCTCCCCTTTAAGAAGGGGAGGAAGGCCTGCAGTACCGCAGCGCGCCGTGCCGCAGCGTGTGGCACGTTGCGCAGCGATCTTCAGCTGCAGCGCCCCAAGAAAGATGCGGGGTGCCTCCAGTAGCGCCGCGCTTCCCTCTGGGGCGCGCAAAGTGAATTTCCGGCGGGCAGCCGCGACTACTTCCGGGGCGCTACTTCTAGCGCCCTGGCGAGGCTGGGGCCCCAAACGGGGCGCTACTGAATTTCTAGGCCATTATCTGGTCATTATGACATTGCTCTTTGTGGGAGCTTGCTGTGGGCAAATTGGCTGCCACATTTCCTACATTACAACAGTGACTCTACTTCAAAAGTATTTTATTGGCTGTAAAGCGCTTTGAGACGTCCAGTGGTCGTGAAAGGCGCTATATAAATTCTTTATCTGCCCTAATTTCTCCTGCTGTGGCTCGGCGTCATTTTTTGTCTTCTAATACACCTGTGAAGCGCCTTGTGACGTTTTACTAGGTTAAAGGCGCTATATAGATACAAGCTGTTGTTGTTTGGTATGTGATCAGACAAAGTACTCCGTTTCATTCTCTGTGTGGATTGAGTTGCACTGCATTTCACTATGGCAAAACAATATGATAATACTGTATGTGATACAAAAGAATGTGAACAGGCAGAATGTCTCATTCACATAACATTTTATTAATCTGAAGATATTCTTACAAAGGGCAGTTGAACCATTGTGGAGTTTTTTCATTGTATTTCAGTTTACATATTGTACATATAGGCCCAGAAATTCGGGTCAGAGGCTTCCCGCGGGTGCAAGCCTCCGACCTGCACTTACCTAGCGCGCCGGCCGTTGAGCTGTGGGCCCGCGTGGTATTCCGATCCTGGGCCTGCTCCAACTGCTCCTGGGCCTGCTCCAACGCAGTGCTTGCGTATCCCAGGGGCACAGTTAGTTCGATGCGTCCCCTGGGATCACGTGGGCCATGGAGAGCCAATGGTAGCAGGACAATGCCCATTCATAAAATTGACAGGAAGAGCTGTCAAAACTATAAATACTATAAGCCCCAAAAATCACTAAAACTTCAAATACATTTTTAAAAAACCATCACGTTTTTAAAATAACTATAAATTACATAAAATAACTATTTTAAACAATTTAAATTTTTGAAAAAATTAATTACATTTTCTAACGGGGCTAAAAATAAACTTACCTTTCTTTAAAGTATTTAAAAATAATAAACCTGTGGGAAAAATGTTTTAATTTTAATTAATTCACCACTTACCTTGTTAAAAGCAGGCCTTGCGCTTGCTTTTTACATGTGTAACTCCTGGAGACTTACCCTCCCGGAGAAACCTGGAAAAAAAAACGTAAGTTCCAGGCGCACGCGCTGCCTCTCCGGCGCACGCGTTCCATCTCTGAACCCTTTCCTTTAAGGGAATGGAAGTTCCGGTTTCCCCCGCATGCGCAGTGCATGCACGAAACCAGCACTTCCGTTGGGCCTATGGGTGAGTACCCCGTGCGTACTCGCCCGTGGGGACCCGAATTTCTGGGCCATAATATTTGCTGATTTTATTTCTGCTTCATATCTCTGTTTTATGGAAAATAAATGTTAGCTACTATAGTCTAAATCCTGGTCTATGTTTAATAACAGTGATTCCCAAGTGACTGAGATAGTGTAGTGGGAGACAGCATTTAATTCAGTAAGCACGTTGCTGCAAGTAGGATAATTGTTAATTCTCAAGTTGGATACCTTTGCTGAAGGCAGCTTATGAGGCATGGTCTCTGGATCAGAGGTGACATGGTCTGTTTATCAGAACTGCTGTGAAACCATAGCGAGAAATAGTTTGATAGAAAACAAGAATTGCAAGGTTACTTTATACAAGTCTGAAAAAATCTGGTATTGTTCAACTACTCAATAAATATTAGAGCTGTTTTTGTTTCCTTCAAATTGTTTTGTTCTTATAGTGCTGTTAATAAGAAGTGGCAGGATAAAGCAGAGATACTGACGATGCTGGAAGTACAGGTCAAACAGATGAAAGAAACCTTTGATGCCAAAGAAAGGAAACTTGTTGAAGAGAGAGACAAAGCTTTGCAAGTTCAGAAGTAAGTTTTGGCAACAATAAAAAGTTTCATAAGTCTAGTTATTGTATTTGCTATTTCAGGAACGCTATGTATTGTACAAAAAGAGTTGTAAATGCTTGGTCCACCAGTGTTTTATCTATCATTTCCTTGTCCTGCTTATGTGCCCCAACATTTTCTTTGCCATTGCAATTGCTGCCCTATTCTATGACATGGCTATCAAAATTTAGTCTACAATTACTCTTGGGTCTTTTTCCTTGACTCGCCTAAATCAACAATTTATTTTCTAAAAATAGCGAAATACTGCGGATGTTGGAAATCTGAAATAAAAATAGAAAAGGCTGGAAATACTCAGCAGGTCAGGCAGCATCTGTTGAGAGAAACAGAGTTAACGTTTCAGGTTAATGACAGCAGGTCAGGCAGCATCTCTCCATAGGTGCTGCCTGACCCGCTGAGTATTTCCAACATTTTCTGTTTTAATTAACAAATTATTTTGTTTTGTAATTATTTTTACTATTTGTAATATTTAATATTTCTGTTAAGTAACTGAATCTTTTGCTCAATTATTGAGTTACTGAATCTCTCTATCACTTTGCTCCTACATTTTAACCCAGCGGGGAACCTCATGGATCAGTCCTGATACTTTGCTGCTGTTCCTAACATGTGTAAATGATCTTGATTGAAAGAGCATAAAACAAAAACTGCAACAGTTGTGTAATCACATTATTTTGTGCGCGCTCTCTCTCACACTTTGTTTTAAATATGAACTTCACCTGAAATTTGTTCTCCAGCTTTTCTTCAACTAAGCTCCTAGAAGCTAAAATAATGTTATATCAGTACAACTGACTGAATGGTACTGATGAATTTTAGGAAATTGGGTACGCTGCACAATCCAAATCCAACTCGCAGCATCAGCTCTGGGCAAAAATATCAAATCCAAACCCAGGCCTTTTGGAGAAGCTGAGAGTTTCAAGTAAAAAAAACTTTAATGAAGGCATTAAAAGACACAACAGACAATCCTACTAATAATTGTAACTTAAAAAAATTTTGCTTAAACCCTTATTTTGAAAATTAGTTAGTCAGTAATTCTGAAAAAATGAGAGATCAAAATAATTTAGATGAATCTCTTTCAGAAAGCAGTGCCTGTGATGTGGGGAAAATGTAATACAGTGCCACCAGCTGGCCCAGGCTGTGCAATTACAGAGTGACAAGTTCAATATTTTCCATTTTAAATTGGGACACTGGAATTTATAATGGAAAAGTAGACTCAAATATATGACGAAGAGATTGACAGCACAAAGTAAGATTTTGTAGACAGAAAGTCTGCACAGACACAAGATTTTTAATAAGATAGACATAGAAGATAGGAGCAGGAGTAGGCCATTCGGCCCCTCGAGCCTGTTCCGCCATTTAATGAGATCATGGCTGATCATCCAAATTCAGTACCCTGTCCCTGCTTTCTCCCCATATCCCTTGATCCCTTTAGCCTTAAGAAATATATCTAACTCTTTCTTGAATATCTTCTTATATATATAAAAGGATAGTGGTGTCTGTCTGTCTGGGCATCACTCAAAAGTTATAGAACATATACACATATGTTATATCAAAAGAAAGGTTATGATTAGGAGGGTGTCCTAGGCGTATTTACTTTTTGGTCAGTCAAAAATTGTTCGGACAGGAGACAAAAAACGTTCAAAATTCCGCTCATTAGCGGTTGGCCAATCATATGGGGGAAATCCGCTCATTAGCATTGACTGCCGTGAAGGTTGACCAATCCTACGGGGGGGAGCGCGCTGCGTCATGGGGGGGCATTTGTGGGCAGGGCCGAATCCTTCAAACTGAAAAGCAAGCGGTGGCCATTGTTGTTTGTGATGGAGCAACTCTGCCTCTGTCCGACCATGGGCCCCAGTCCCACCCTCACCCTCCTCCTTCTCTCCGCTTTCTCCCCTCTCTCCTGTCACCCCAGCCTCTCCGCTCGCAGGTTGTTTGCATCCACGGTGGATGAGCTGCGTGCAGGCCTCGAAGCCTCGGCCTCTCCTCTCTAGGCACCGCCCATCCCACTGGGCCCGATTCCAAACCAGCGGCCCGCCATCGCCGCCATCTTGGTAAAGGCTGGCCTCCTCCTTTTCTCCGCTTTCTCCCCTCTCTCCTGTCACCCGTGCCTCTCTGCAGGATGTCACTGCCGAGCTCTTCGGGTCGGAGGGAGCGGGAGCTTGACTCTGGCCGGGCCTCAGGCGCTATGCCGCCCACGGTGTCTCCGGGGCGGCGGCCCGCAGCGGGAGCTCAGCTCAGGTGAGTCGGGCTGGGTCTGAAGCGCTAGGGAGGGAGGGAGAGGAAAGGAGGGGGAGGGAGGGAGAGGTGGGGAGGGAGGGAGTGGAGTGGAGAGGGGAGGGAGAGAGAGGGGAGAGGGGAGGGAGAGAGAGCGGAGCGGGAGAGGGGAGGGAGAGAGAGTGGGGAGGGAGAGAGCGGGGAGGGAGAGAGCGGGGAGGGGGGAGAGGGAGAGGGGCAGGGAGAGAGAGAGGGTGAGGGAGGGAAAGAGTGAAGGGGTGGGAGAGGGAGGGAGAGCTCGCCTTCTTCCTCCAGGCTAATCCTGAACTAAATCCATCAGTCTCTCTCTCTCTCTCTCCTTCCCCCCCCCCCCCCAGTCTCTCTCTCTCTCTCTCTCTCTCTCTCTCTCTCTCCCCACCCCAGTCTCTCTCTCTCTCTCCCCACCCCAGTCTCTCTCTCTCTCCCCCCCCAGTCTCCTCTCTCTCTCTCTCTCTCTCTCTCTCTCTCCCCCCCCAGTCTCTCTCTCCCCCCCAGTCTCTCTCTCTCTCTCTCTCCCCCCCCAGTCTCTCTCTTCCCCCCCCAGTCTCTCTCTTCCCCCCCCCAGTCTCTCTCTTCCCCCCCCAGTCTCTCTCTTCCCCCCCAGTCTCTCTCTTCCCCCCCAGTCTCTCTCTTCCCCCCCCAGTCTCTCTCTTCCTCCCCAGTCTCTCTCTTCCTCCCCAGTCTCTCTCTTCCTCCCCAGTCTCTCTCTTCCTCCCCAGTCTCTCTCTTCCTCCCCAGTCTCTCTCTTCCTCCCCAGTCTCTCTCTTCCCCCCCCCAGTCTCTCTCTTCCCCCCCAGTCTCTTCTCCCCCCCCCAGTCTCTCTCTTCTCCCCCCCCCAGTCTCTCTCTTCCCCCCCCAGTCTCTCTTCCCCCCCCCCGTCTCTCTCTTCCCCCCCCCCGTCTCTCTCTTCCCCCCCCCAGTCTCTCTCTTCCCCCCCCAGTCTCTCTCTTCCCCCCCAGTCTCTCTCTTCCCCCCCCCAGTCTCTCTCTTCCCCCCCAGTCTCTCTCTTCCCCCCCCAGTCTCTCTTCCCCCCCCCCAGTCTCTCTCTTCCCCCCCCAGTCTCTCTCTTCCCCCCCCCAGTCTCTCTCTTCCCCCCCCAGTCTCTCTCTTCCCCCCCCAGTCTCTCTCTTCCCCCCCCAGTCTCTCTCTTCCCCCCCCAGTCTCTCTCTTCCCCCCCCAGTCTCTCTTCCCCCCCCGTCTCTCTCTTCCCCCCCCCGTCTCTCTCTTCCCCCCCCCGTCTCTCTCTTCCCCCCCCCCCGTCTCTCTCTTCCCCCCGTCTCTCTCTTCCCCCCCCGTCTCTCTCTTCCCCCCCCGTCTCTCTCTTCCCCCCGTCTCTCTCTTCCCCCCGTCTCTCTCTTCCCCCCCCAGTCTCTCTCTTTCCCCCCCCCAGTCTCTCTCTTCCCCCCCAGTCTCTCTCTTCCCCCCCAGTCTCTCTCTTCCCCCCCCCAGTCTCTCTCTTCCCCCCCCAGTCTCTCTCTCCCCCCCCAGTCTCTCTCTCCCCCCCCAGTCTCTCTCTCCCCCCCAGTCTCTCTCTCCCCCCCAGTCTCTCTCTCCCCCCCAGTCTCTCTCTCCCCCCCAGTCTCTCTCCCCCCCCCAGTCTCTCTCCCCCCCCAGTCTCTCTCCCCCCCCAGTCTCTCTCCCCCCCAGTCTCTCTCCCCCCCCAGTCTCTCTCCCCCCCAGTCTCTCTCCCCCCCCAGTCTCTCTCCCCCCCCAGTCTCTCTCCCCCCCAGTCTCTCTCCCCCCCCAGTCTCTCTCCCCCCCCAGTCTCTCTCCCCCCCCAGTCTCTCTCCCCCCCCAGTCTCTCTCCCCCCCAGTCTCTCTCCCCCCACAGTCTCTCTCCCCCCACAGTCTCTCTCTCCCCCCCAGTCTCTCTCTCCCCCCCCAGTCTCTCTCTCCCCCCCAGTCTCTCTCTCCCCCAGTCTCTCTCTCCCCCCAGTCTCTCTCTCCCCCCAGTCTCTCTCTCCCCCCCAGTCTCTCTCTCCCCCCCCAGTCTCTCTCTCCCCCCCCAGTCTCTCTCTCTCCCCCCCAGTCTCTCTCTCCCTCCCCCCAGTCTCTCTCTCCCTCCCCCCAGTCTCTCCCTCCCCCCAGTCTCTCCCTCCCCCCAGTCTCTCTCTCCCCCCAGTCTCTCTCTCCCCCCAGTCTCTCTCTCCCCCCAGTCTCTCTCTCCCCCAGTCTCTCTCTCCCCCCAGTCTCTCTCTCCCCCCAGTCTCTCTCTCCCCCCAGTCTCTCTCTCCCCCCAGTCTCTCTCTCCCCCAGTCTCTCTCTCCCCCCAGTCTCTCTCTCCCCCCGTCTCTCTCTCCCCCCGTCTCTCTCTCCCCCGTCTCTCTCTCCCCCCGTCTCTCTCTCCCCCCCGTCTCTCTCTCCCCCCGTCTCTCTCTCCCCCCGTCTCTCTCTCCCCCCCGTCTCTCTCTCCCCCCGTCTCTCTCTCCCCCCGTCTCTCTCTCCCCCCGTCTCTCTCTCCCCCCCGTCTCTCTCTCCCCCGTCTCTCTCTCCCCCCGTCTCTCTCTCCCCCCCAGTCTCTCTCTCCGCCCCAGTCTCTCTCTCCGCCCCAGTCTCTCTCTCCCCCCCAGTCTCTCTCTCCCCCCAGTCTCTCTCTCCCCCCAGTCTCTCTCTCCCCCCAGTCTCTCTCTCCCCCCAGTCTCTCTCTCCCCCCAGTCTCTCTCTCCCCCCAGTCTCTCTCTCCCCCCAGTCTCTCTCTCCCCCAGTCTCTCTCTCCCCCAGTCTCTCTCTCCCCCAGTCTCTCTCTCCCCCCAGTCTCTCTCTCCCCCCAGTCTCTCTCTCCCCCCAGTCTCTCTCTCCCCCCAGTCTCTCTCTCCCCCCAGTCTCTCTCTCCCCCCAGTCTCTCTCTCCCCCCAGTCTCTCTCTCCCCCCAGTCTCTCTCTCCCCCCAGTCTCTCTCTCCCCCCAGTCTCTCTCCCCCCCAGTCTCTCTCTCTCCCCCCCAGTCTCTCTCTCTCTCCCCCAGTCTCTCTCTCTCTCCCCCAGTCTCTCTCTCTCTCCTCCAGTCTCTCTCTCTCTCCCCCAGTCTCTCTCTCTCTCCCCCAGTCTCTCTCTCTCTCCCCCAGTCTCTCTCTCTCTCCCCCAGTCTCTCTCTCTCTCCCCCAGTCTCTCTCTCTCTCCCCCAGTCTCTCTCTCTCTCCCCCAGTCTCTCTCTCTCTCCCCCAGTTTCTCTCTCTCTCCCCCAGTTTCTCTCTCTCTCCCCCAGTTTCTCTCTCTCTCCCCCAGTCTCTCTCTCTCTCCCCCAGTCTCTCTCTCTCTCCCCCAGTCTCTCTCTCTCTCCCCCCCCAGTCTCTCTCTCTCTCCCCCAGTCTCTCTCTCTCTCCCCCAGTCTCTCTCTCTCTCCCCCAGTCTCTCTCTCTCTCACCCAGTCTCTCTCTCTCTCCCCCAGTCTCTCTCTCTCTCCCCCAGTCTCTCTCTCTCTCCCCCAGTCTCTCTCTCTCTCCCCCAGTCTCTCTCTCTCTCCCCCAGTCTCTCTCTCTCTCCCCCAGTCTCTCTCTCTCTCCCCCAGTCTCTCTCTCTCTCCCCCAGTCTCTCTCTCTCTCCCCCAGTCTCTCTCTCTCTCCCCCAGTCTCTCTCTCTCTCCCCCAGTCTCTCTCCCTCTCCCCCAGTCCTCTCTCTCTCTCCCCCAGTCTCTCTCTCTCTCCCCCAGTCTCTCTCTCTCTCCCCCAGTCTCTCTCTCTCTCTCCCCCAGTCTCTCTCTCTCTCCCCCAGTCTCTCTCTCTCTCCCCCAGTCTCTCTCTCTCTCCCCCAGTCTCTCTCTCTCTCCCCCAGTCTCTCTCTCTCTCCCCCAGTCTCTCTCTCTCTCCCCAGTCTCTCTCTCTCTCTCCCCCAGTCTCTCTCTCTCTCTCCCCCAGTCTCTCTCTCTCTCTCCCCCAGTCTCTCTCTCTCTCTCCCCCAGTCTCTCTCTCTCTCCCCCAGTCTCTCTCTCTCTCCCCCAGTCTCTCTCTCTCTCCCCCAGTCTCTCTCTCTCTCCCCCAGTCTCTCTCTCTCTCTCCCCCAGTCTCTCTCTCTCTCCCCCAGTCTCTCTCTCTCTCCCCCAGTCTCTCTCTCTCTCCCCCAGTCTCTCTCTCTCTCCCCCAGTCTCTCTCTCTCTCCCCCAGTCTCTCTCTCTCTCCCCAGTCTCTCTCTCTCTCCCCCAGTCTCTCTCTCTCTCCCCCAGTCTCTCTCTCTCTCCCCCAGTCTCTCTCTCTCTCCCCCAGTCTCTCTCTCTCTCCCCCAGTCTCTCTCTCTCTCCCCCAGTCTCTCTCTCTCTCCCCCAGTCTCTCTCTCTCTCCCCCAGTCTCTCTCTCTCTCTCTCCCCCAGTCTCTCTCTCTCTCCCCCAGTCTCTCTCTCAGTCTCTCTCCCCCCAGTCTCTCTCTCTCTCCCCCCAGTCTCTCTCTCTCTCTCCCCCAGTCTCTCTCTCTCTCTCCCCCAGTCTCTCTCTCTCTCTCCCCCCAGTCTCTCTCTCTCTCTCCCCAGTCTCTCTCTCCCCCAGTCTCTCTCTCTCTCCCCCAGTCTCTCTCTCTCTTCCCCCAGTCTCTCTCTCTCTCCCCCAGTCTCTCTCTCTCTCCTCCCCCCGTCTCTCCTCGTCTCTCCCTGCCCCGTCTCTCTCTCTCTCTCTGCTCGCCCCCAGTCTCTCTCTCCCCCCCAGTCTCTCTCTCTCTCCCCCCCCACAGTCTCTCTCTCTCTCCTTCCCAGTCTCTCTCTCTCTCTCTCTCTCCTTTCCCCCTCTCTCTCTCTCCTTACCCCTTTCTCTCTCTCCTTCCCCCCTCTCTCTTTCCCTCTCTCTCTTTCCTTCCCTACACAGACAATCCCAACAGTTTTATAAACATTGCACAGGTTTCTTCATTTCCCTCGGGCACTGCCGGGCACTCTAG
>NC_140993.1:92399656-92482999 GCF_052327205.1 Somniosus microcephalus | reverse complement strand
TGCAGCAGGAAAACTTCATTCCATGGACGATGCATTCAGGCACCAGCTTGAGGCTGTACAGGTAGCTCAACAGACCCAACTTCTGCAATTAGCCAATGAAAAGCAAAAGGAAATTGAAGCAGCAAAAGAAAAGGTAACTCTTTCTCTTTTTTGTGCACTGGAAAAACGACTTTATGTAGCACTTGATCACATCCCTAGGATGTTCCAAAGCGTTTTACAATCAAGGGATTACTCTTGAAGCATAGTTACAGTTCTTATCTAAGTAAACATGGCAGCCAACTTACACACAGCAAGGTCCCACAAACATCAAATGAATAAAGGACCAGATAATTTATTTTTGGTGGTGTTGGTTGAAGCAGAAATATTGGCCAGGACTCCCTGCTCTGCTATGAATTGTGCCATGGATTCTTTACATCCAGGCAGGCAGACAGGACCTCAGTTTAACGTCTCATCCAAAAGGTGACATCTCTGACAATGCAGTACTCCCCCAGTATTGCACAGAGATCAGATGAGGTTATGGGGCAGCTTCTTCTGTTATTGTGCTTGCGTGTATTAGATCACCTAGGTGTAGAGAATCGGGTGGGCAAGATCTCTCACTGGTAATGATAAACCTGATTTATTTTTGTCCATTTGAATTAATTGGCAGAAAACTGGACAGGTTCCAAGATAGGTATTTGATCGGCATTGCTCGATTGTATTCTATATCTAATATGCCCGAGTGCAGTAACAGGAAAATCTGCCTGTATGGTTTCAAGTCCATGTTGCTGCTAGAAGCCATAAACATCTGGCTGAGAGGCAAGACTGCTACCAACTGAGCCAAGTTAACATTGGTAAATAGATTTCCATTAAGGCAAACATTGGTAAGGAATCGGACTTGTAAATATTTGTCTCTAGTTAAAGCCTAACTAATACTTGCCAAATATGGTTAGTCTCTAAACAGATCAAATCTCATTGACCGCACTGTTAATGGAGTGAACACTGCAAAGCTTTAACCCTTTCCCTCCTTCACACCAATATGTTCTCTCCATTGAAGTCACATATTTGCATAGGAACAATGTAACAGGATACTTTTATGAATGGTGGGCAGTTACGTGCGATGGAACCATATCCAGTAGGAAGTTTGCTGAGATTGTCAAAACTAAATGTCACTTAGGACCCCCGGCTAATTGAAAATAGCACACTTCTATCAGTCTGGGCTGCAAATGAATCCCTGACCCAGATGTGAAGATATGCTATCTGGTCCGCAGTTGATTTTAAGGAGGGGAATAAATTAATTGGCACTTAACTAGGGGCTGGTATATTCAGTTCTTTGGTACTATCTCTACCCCTTATATGTATATATTTAGTTAAAACATTTTTATGAGAAATATTTGACAATGGAGAGATGGATACCAATGATTAACAATATGAGGACAGAAACTGACGTTTAATTTTTCCACACCTGAACCATGATGGGACCCGTGTCCTAGCGGAAAGGGTAAATAGGGAAGTGGCAAAGGCTTTAAACTAGTAAGATGGGGGGAGAGAGCGACAAGAAACGTAACCAGCTTAAATATAAACAAAACAGGAAGGGAGGGCATTCATGGCAAGGGAATAAATAGAGTTATAGAACCGAAGTCTAAAATGATGGTTAAACATAAGGTGAGAGGAAATCCTATTAAAAATGAGTTAAACTGTCTGTACAGCAATGCACACAGTGTCCATAATAAAACAGGGGAGCTGGAGGCAATCATACATTGTGAGGAACCAGACATAGTAGGGATTACTGAGACATGGCTACAGAAAAATCAGGACTGGGAATTAAACATTGAAGGGTATAACATATTTAGAAAAGATAGAGAGGGAAAAAGGGGAGGTGGAGTAGCTGTACTTATTAGGGATAACATAAGGGCAGTAGAAAAAAGTGACGCAAATATCAGCGAGACAAAAATAGAATCCATATGGATAGAGATGAAAGATAAAAAAGGATCAATCACACTAATAGGCGTAGTCTACAGACCACCTAATAGTGGAAGGGAGGTGGGGGAAGAAATATACAGACAAATTAGGGAAATGAGTAAAAAACATAGAATAATAATCATGGGGGATCTCAACTACCCTGATATTAATTGGACAGAAGAGGTAGGTAAAGGGGATAAGGGAATGGAGTTTCTACAATATGTACAGGACTCCTTTCTAACCCAATATGTAAAAAGCCCAATAAGGGAGGATTCGCTATTAGATCTAGTTAGGGGGAATGAACCAAGAGTAGTAAAAGTAGGGGAACATCTAGGCAATGGTGGCCATAATATAATATGCTTTAAGATGATAATTGAGAAGGACATAAGTATGATGAAAACCAGGTTAATAGATTGGAGAAAAGCTGATTTTGAGGGGCTGAGAATAGAACTTGGGAAAATAAAATGGGCAACAATATTGTCAAACAACGATGTAGAACAGCAATGGGAAACATTTAAAACGGTGTTCAACAGAGTGCAGGAAAAATATATTCCGCTAAAAGGAAAGAACACACTAAACAATAATGAGACTCCATGGATGAATAAAGCCATAAGGGAACAATTGAGGGTAAGGAAAGAGGCATACATTAAGTACATAGACAGCAGGGGAGTGCATGATAAGGGAGAATACGAAGAGATTAGGAGAGAAGTCAAGAAAACAATTAGGGAGGGAAAGAAGGACTATGAAATTAAATTATCAAGGAACATAAAACAAAATAGGAAAATATTTTATAGGTACATCAATTAAAAAAAGGTTGGGATGGGAATAGGGCTTTAAGGGATGGTCAGGATAATACCACAGATAATGATAGAGAGATGGCAGAAATATTAAATCATTATTTTGCTTCAGTATTTACCAGGGAGATAGAACAGGTGGACATGACATTGGACCATGAGATTAGTAATGAGATAAGCACATTTAAAATTTAAAAAGGGAATATATTAAATAAATTAATCAAATTCAAAGAGGATAAAACCCCTGGTCCGGATGGATTGCATCCACGCATTTAAAAAGATTTTAAGGAAGAGATAGCAAAGGCATTACTACGCATATTTAATAATTCGTTAGAATAGTTATAGTGCCAGAGGACTGGTGGATAGCTAGCGTAATACCGATATTTAAGAAGACGGATAGAACATGTCCAGGGAATTGTAGACCAGTCAGCTTAACATCAGAGGTAGGAAAAATAATGGAATCCCTACTAAAAGAGAAAATAGAAGAACATCTAGAAACCAAAAAATATAATAATGAATAGTCAACATGGATTTCAAAAGGGAAAGTCTTGCTTGATCAACCTTATTAAAGTTTCTGAAGAGGTAACAGAGCAGACAATGGTAATGCAGTAGATGTAATTTATCTGGATTTTCAAAAGGCCTTCGTTAAGGTACCCCATAATAGACTGATGAGCAAGGTCAGAGAGTGCGGAGTCAGGGGACAAGTAGCAGAATGGATTCCTGGCTGGCTTCAGGGCAGAAAAAAGAGAGTAAGAGTAAAGGGTAGCTATTCACAGTGTCAGACGGTGGGTAGTGGTGTTCCACAAGGATCAGTGCTGGGACCACTGCTATTCACAATTTACATTAACGATTTAGACTTTGGAATCAAAAACACAATTTCTAAATTTGCGGATGACACCAAATTGGGGGGGGATAGTCAATACTGAGGAGGACTGCAACAAATTACAGAGGACATTAATAATCTTGCAGAATGGGCATATAATTGGCAAATGAAGTTCAATACAGATAAATGTGAGGTATTACATTTTGGTAGGAAGAATAGGGAGGTCACTTATTACTTGGAAGGTGCGAGTCTAGGTGGGGTAGAGGAACAAAGGGATCTCTGAGTACAAGTACACAAATCACTAAAAGTTGCACCACAGGTTAGCAAGGCCATAAAAAAGCAAACCAAGCACTAGGGTTTATTTCTAGAGGTATAGAATTGAAAAGTAGGGAAGTTATGCTAAACCTGTATCGAACCTTGGTTAGACCACACTTGGAGTACTGCGTACAGTTCTGGTCGCCATATTATAAAAAGGATATAGAGGCACTGGAGAGGGTACACTGGAGAAGATTTACAAGGATGATACCAGAAATGCAAGGGTATACATATCAGGAAAGGATGAACAGGCTGGGTCTCTTTTCTCTTGAAAAAAGAAGGCTGAGGGGTGACCTAATAGAGGTCTTTAAAAGTATGAAAATTTTTGATAGAGTGGATACAAAGAGAATGTTTCCTCTTGTGGGGAAGAGCATAACTAGAGACCATCAATATAAGATAGGCACCAAGAAATCCAATAGGGAATTCAGAAGAAACTTCTTTACCCAAAGAGTGGTGAGAATGTGGAACTCGCTACCACAGGGAGTGGTTGAAGCGAATAGTATAGATGCATTTAAGGAGAGGCTGGACAAGCATATGAGGGAGAAGGGAATAGAGGGTTATGCTGATAGATTTAGATGAGGAAAGACGGGAGGAGGCTCGTGTGGAGCATATGGGACTGAAAGCCGATAAATCCTCAGGGCCTGATAATCTGCATCCCAGAGTACTAAAAGAGGTAGCCATGGAAATAGTGGATGCATTGGTTGTCATCTTCCAAAATTCTATAGATTATGGAACAGTTCCTGCAGATTGGAGGGTGGCAAATGTAACCCCACTATTTAAAAAAGGAGGGAGAGAGAAAACAGGGAACTGCAGACCAGTTAGCCAAACATCAGTAGTAGGGAAAATGCTAGAGTCTATTATAAAGGATGTGATAACAAGACACTTAGAAAATATCAACGGGATTAGACAAAGTCAACATGGATTTATGAAAGGGAAATCGTGTTTGACAAACCTGCTGGAGTTTTTTGAGGATGTAACTGATAGAATAGATAGAAACATAGAAATACAGAAGATAGGAGCAGGATTAGGCCATTCGGGCCCTCGAGCCTGCTCCGCATTTAATGAGATCATGGCTGATCATCCAAATTCAGTACCCTGTCCCTGCTTTCTCCACATATCCCTTGATCCCTTTAGCCTTAAGAAATATATCTAACTCCTTCTTGAATATCTTTAATGAATTGGCCTCAACTGCCTTTTGTGGTAGAGAATTCCAAAGGTTCACCACTCTCTGGGTGAAGAAATTCCTCCTCATCTCTGTCCTAAATGGTTTACCCCTTATCCTTAGACTGTGATCCCTGGCTCTGGACTCCCCCACCATCAGGAACATCCTTCCTGCATCTAGTCTGTCTAGTCCTGTTAGGGGATTTCATTGAAACTTATAAGATTCTCTTATTCTTCTAAACTCCAGCGAATATAAGCCCAGTCGACCCAATCTCTCTTCATATGTCATTCCTGCCATCCCAGGTAGCTGTCTGGTGAATCTTCGCTGCACTCCCTCCATGGCAAGAACATCCTTCCTCAGATAAGGTGACCAAAACTGCACACAATACTCAAGGTGTGGTCTCACCAAGGCCCTGTACAACTACAGCAAGACATCCTTGCTCCTGTACTCGAATCCTCTCGCTATGAAGGCCAACATACCATTTGCCGCCTTAACCGCCTGCTGCACCTGCATGCTTACCTTCAGTGACTGGTGCACAAGGACACCCAGGTCTCGTTGCACTTCCCCTTCTCCCAATCTATTGCCGTTCAGATAATAATCTGCCTTCCTGATTTTGCCACCAAAGTGGATAACCTTGCATTTATCCACATTATACTGCATCTGCCCAATCACCCAACCTGTCCAAATCATACTGGAGTTTCTCTGCATCCTCCTCACAGCACACACGTCCACCCAGCTTTGTGTCGTCTGCAAACTTGGAGATATTACATCTAGTTCCCTCGTCTAGATCATCATTAATATATATTGGCCTAGAAATTCACTATAGCCCCGTTTGGGGCGCCAGCCTCGCCAGGGCGCTAAAAGTAGCGCTCTGGAAGCAGTCGCGGCCGCACGCCGGAAATTCAGTGTGCGCGCCCCAGAGGGAAGCGCGGTGCTACTGGAGGCGCCCCGCATCCCTCTTGGGGCGCTGCAGCTGAATATCGCTGCGCAACGTGCCGCAGCGCCAAACGCTGCGGCACGGCGCGCTGCAGTACTGCAGGCCTTCCTCCCCTTCGTAAAGGGGAGGGGCCTTGTGCAGCACGATCCAGGATCGCGATTGCCAGCAAAAGAGCCCGGCACCGAGAAGTGCCGGGCTCTTGGAACGCAGTCGGCACTCCACGGGGGGGGGGGGGGGGGGTGCTGGGGCTCAGGAGGCCGGGGACGGCAGCGCGGAGAGGTGCTGGCAGGCGGTCAGGAAATAAAATGGCCACCCCGCACCTCTTCTTTAATTAGCGCCTCTACCGCCGCAGGTAGGCCCCCCCTGAACTGGTCGCAAATAGCGTCCGGCATTAAAGCAGGGGGCGCATCTAAATATCGCGATCGGGGCGTTAGCGGGGCGCTGCGCACACCGATGACATTATCGGTAGCGGCGCAGCGCTAATGGCTAGCGCCGACATTAGCATCCCGCTGAATTTAGCGGGAGGCGTGGCCAGTGGCTTCCAACCCACTTAGCGCCCTCTTAAGGTGCTAACGGGTGGCACAGCCCACTGAATTTCTAGGCCATTGTGAATAGCTGGGGTCCTAGCACCGATCCCTGCGTTACCCCACTAGTCACTGCCTGCCACTCGGAAAAAGACCCGTTTATTCCAACTCTTTGCTTTCTGTCTGCCAACCAGTTCTCTATCCAAGTCAATACCTTGCCCCCAATCCCATGTGCCTTAACTTTACACACTAATCTCTTATGTGGGACATTATCGAAAGCCTTTTGAAAGTTCCAATACACCACAACCACTGGTTCTCCCTTATCTATTTTACCAGTTACATCCTCAAAAAATTCCAGTAGATTAGTCAAGCACGATTTACCTTTTGTAAATCCATGTTGACTTTGTCCGATCCTGTCACTGTTTACCAAGTGCTCTGCTATTACATCTTTTATAATGGACTCTAGTTCCCCACTACCGATGTCAGGCTTACCGGTCTATAATTCCCCGTTTTCACTCTACCACCTTTTTTAAATAGTGGGGTTACATTAGCTATCCTCCAATCCATGGGAACTGTGCCAGAGTCTAGAATTTTGGAAGATGACCAGCAATGCATCTACTATTTCTAGGGCCACTTCCTTAAGTACCCTAGGATGTAGATTATCAGGCCCTGAGGATTTATCGGCTTTCAATCCCGTCAATTTCCCTAACACCATTTCCCTACAAATACTGATTTCATTCAGTTCCTCCCTTTCATCAGACCCTATGTTCCCTGACATCTCTGGGAGGTTATTTGTGTCCTCCTTTGTGAAGACAAAACCAAAATATGTATTTAATTGGTCTGCCATTTCTTTGTTCCCCATTATAAATTCCCCTGATTCTGACTGCAAGGAACCTACGATTGACTTCACCAATCTTTTTCTCTTCACATATCTATAAAAGCTTTTACAGTCAGTTTTTATGTTCCCTGCAAGCTTACTCTCATATTCTATTTTCCCTTTCTTAATTAATCCCTTTGTCCTCCTTTGTTGAATCCTAAACTGCTCCCAATCCTCTGGATTACTGCTTTTTCTGGCCAATTTATATGTCCTCTCCTTGGATCTTATGCTATCCCTAATTTCCCTCGTTAGCCACGGTTGAGTCACCTTTTTTGTTTTATTTTTATGCCAAACTGGGATGAACAAATTCTGTAGTTCATCCATGCGGTCTTTGAATGTTTGCCATTACCTATCCACCGTTAACCCTTTGAGTGACATTCCCCAATCAATCCTACCCAATTCGCGCATCAGACCATCGTAGTTTCCTTTATTTAAATTCAGGATCCTAGTCTCTGAGTCAACTACTTCATTCTCCATCTTAATGAAGAATTCTATCACATTATGATCGCTCCGACCCAAGGGGCCTTGTACAACAAGATTGCTAATTATCCTTTCTCGTTACATAATACCCAGTCTAAGATGGCCTGATCTCTGGTTGGTTCCTCGACATATTGGTCCAGGAAACCATCCCGTAACCACTCCAGGAATTCCTCCTCCACAGTATTGTTACCAATTTGGTTAGCCCAATCAATATGTAGATTAAAGTCACCCATGATGACTGCTGTGCCCTTATTGCACGCTTCTCTAATTTCCCTTTTAATGCCATCCCCAACCTCCGCATTACTGTTTGGAGGTCTATATACCACTCCCACTAACGTTTTTTGCCCCTTGGTATTTCTCAGTTCTACCCATACAGATTCCACATCATCAGAGCTAATATCCTTCCTTACAATTGTGTTAATCCCTTCTTTAACCAGCATTGCTACCCCGCCTCCCTTTTCCTTTTTGCCTATCTTTCCTGAATATTGAATACCCCTGGATGTTGAGTTCCTAGCCTTGGCCACCCTGGAGCCATGTTTCCGTAATCCCAATCAAATCATATTCGTTTACCTCTATTTGCGCAGCTAATTCATCCACCTTATTACGAATGCTCCTCGCATTAAGACACAAAGCCTTCAGGCTTGTTTTTTTAACGCTCTTAGACCTATTAGAATTATTATTTACTGTGGCCATGTTTGATTTAAACTGTTGATTTCTCTGACTGCCACTTTTGTTTTTCTCCTTCCTATCTTTTGCTTTTATCCTTGTTTCCCTTTCCTCTGACCCCCTGCTCAGGTTCCCAAACCCCTGCCATTTTAGTTTAAACCCTCCCCCAGAGCACTAGCAAACACTCCCCCTAGGACATTGGTCCCGGCCCTGCCCAGGTGCAAACCGTCCGGTTTGAACTGGTCCCACCTCCCCCAGAACCGGTTCCAATTTCCCAGGAATTTGTATCCTTCCCCCTGGCACCATTCCTCTAGCCATGTATTCATCTGAAATATCCTTCTATTTCTACTCTGACTAGCACGTGGCACTGGTAGCAATCCTGACATTACTACCTTTGAGGTCCTATTTTTTAACTTACCTCCTAACTCCTTATATTCAGCTTTTAGGACCTCATCCCGTTTTTTACCTATATTTTTGGTACCTATATGCACCACGACAACTGGCTGTTCACCCTCCCCTTCCAAGATGTTCTGCAGCCGCTCTGAGACATCCTTGACCCTTACACCAGGGAGGCAACGCACCATCCTGGAGTCTCGTTTGTGGCTGCAGAAACGCCTATCTATTCCCCTTACAATAGAATCCCCTATTACTATAGCTCTACCCCTCTTTTTCCTCCCGTCCTGTGCAGCAGAGCCACCCCTGGTGCCAGGAAGTTGGCTGCTGCTGCCTTCCTCTGATAAGCCATCCCCCCCCCAACAGTACTCAAAGTGGTGTATCTGTTTGAGAGGGGGATGTCCACAGGGGACCCCTGCACTACCTGCCTGTGCCTAATACTCTGTCTGTTGGTCACCCTTTCCCTTTCTGCCTGTCCAACCTTTGCCTGCGGTGTGACCAACTGATCAAACGTGATATCCACAACGTCCTCAGCCTCGCGAATGGTCCAGTATGTATCCAATCGCAGCTCCAGCACCGCAATGCGGTCTGCCAGTAGCTGTCACGGAAAGCAAACATGCAGGTGCAGCAAGCAGTTAGGCAGGCAAACGGTATGTTGGTCTTCATTGCAAGAGGATTTGAGTACAGGAGCAAAGATGTCTTATTACAGTTATGCAGGGCCTTGGTGAGACCACACCTGGAATACTGTGTGCAGTTTTGGTCTCCTTACCTAAGAAAGGATATATTTGCCATAGAGGGAGTGCAGCGAAGGTTCACCAGACTGATTCCTGGCATGGCAGGACTGTCATATGTGGAGAGATTGGGTCGACTAGGCCTGTATTCACTAGAGTTTAGAAGAATGAGGGGATCTCATTGAAACGTATAAAATTCTGACAGGGCTAGACAGACTGGATGCAGGGAGGATGTTTCCCCTGGCTGGGGGGGTCTAGAACGAGGGATCACAGTCTCAGGATATGGGGTTGGACATTTAGGACTGATGAGAAATTTCTTCACTCAGAGGGTGGTGAACCTGTGGAATTCTCTACCACAGAAAGCTGTGATTTCTAGACACAAAAGGCATCAAGGTGTATGGGGAGAGAGCAGGAATATGATATTGAGATGGAGGATCAGCCATGATCATATTGAATGGTGGAGCAGGCTCAAAGGGCCAAATGGCCTTATCCTGCTCCTATTTTTTTTTCTATGTTTCTATAAACGCCGGCAGGGACTGATTGGGCCGAGTCGCCTGTTTCTGTGCCGTATATCCTATATAATCCTATGCAGTTGAAGAGTGAAGAAGTAATGAAGGTTCAAGATGCAGAACTTTAAATAGCTGATGCAAATAATAGTGCAACTAAGGCAGGGTATAGTGAATATCGAAAGTACTTTAGAATTAATAAAACTGTTTGTGACAAGCAATTTGTTTTCAGAATACGGGATCATTTAAACAATTTTCCACATCTTGTGAGAAGGAAAGCATCTCTTGAACTGCTCAATTAATTGCCTGTTCATTTATAGTTAGATTGCTAATGCGATGTGTAAAAGTTAACAAATAATATGATCAATGTTTAAACCCAATAATTTATAGGTTGATGGGTTTTTGCTGTACAGGTAGACTATCCTTTATCCGAAAACCTCGGGACCAGCCGAGTTTCGGATAAAGGAGAATTTCGGATTTCGGAAGGTGGGTCGGCGGGGGGTCGTGCGCACGACTTACGCTGACGCTCAGCGTAAGTCAGTCGGGGTCGGCGGGGGTCGGGGCCGGCGGGGTACGCGGGGGGGGGGGGTGTGGTGGGGGCGGTTGTCGGGGCCGGCGGGGTCCGCGGGGGGGGTCGGGGCCGGCGGGGTCCGCGGGGGGGGTCGGCAGTTGTCGGGGCCGGCGGGGTCCGCGGGGGGGTCGGGGCCGGCGGGGTCCGCGGGGGGGTCGGCGGTTGTCGTGGCCGGCGGGGGGTCGTGCGCACGACTTACCCTTTATCCGAACTTCCAAAACTGGAACCCTCTAAAAACCGAAGGTTTTTTCGTTCGTACGCACGACTTACGCTGAACGAAAAAACCTTCGGTTTTTAGAGGGTTTCGGTTTTCGGAAGTCCGGATAAAGGGTAGTCTACCTGTATTATCATTTTGGATGGACCATTATTAGTATGCAACTTTGTATTACACATTTTTCATGTAAATTCAAAAAATCTTATAGCAACCTCTTGCAACATAAAAGGTAATCAGATTTTAAATCCTTTAGGTCTATCAAGTGGAAGAAGAAATGCGTCAGCTTCTCCGTGAGACAGCAAATGGCAAAAAAAACATGGAGGAGAAGATACGGAAGCTGACCAGTGCCCTCAATGATATCAAACAAGAATTGTGAGACTACAACAGACAAACATCCAATAATAATAAAATCCATGCTACATATCAACTGACTTAAGATTTAATTCATTTCCTTGAATAATTAGTCAGAAGTTAATAAATTCCTGCTGTTTGGAAAATGAATAACTTATCGGTTTAAATGCCTGGATAGTAGATCTCCTTCTGGCTGGTTACCCAGTGTGATGTGGTACTGAGTGGTACAGACTAGTGGAACCCTAAACTCAATCCTTGACTTGTGCTGAGTTAGCTATTTTCAGCCAAATCAAGACATCACAGTTAACTTCACTGTCTCTAAGTTAGAGGGTAAAACCTCTAGGACAAGAGTCCTTCGAGGGCAAGCCTTCCCACTTATGGTCATTGTACACAGTGACTCCTGCTTGGAAAGCACTCGTATACGGACATCACTGGGTTTGGCTGGGGTGCCTGCTAATGTTCCGTTTAAGCCGCGCGGCCGTGCAGCTCTCTCAACCTCCCAGCCATCTTGCCAGCTTTTCAGTGGGAAAAACCGCGCATACGATATTTTGAATGGAGCGTGCACCCAAAAAGAATTAACGGGAACTTGGTGCCAGTCATAACTGAATGGCATGCAGGCACTATAACAGCCATTTTGGGTGAAGTATCGGCAGATTTGTCTGTGTGGAACAGCACCATGAGTGATGCCTATAGGGTAGAAAGGGAGTAAAATTGCCAGAAATCAATGGGATAGTTTAATTGGTTTTTTTGTGTTTTACTACATCATGATCCCAGTTTCTTTGTGTTATGGATATACTTTTATTTCAAACTTATGATATGGTCCTTTTGCCAGGTATAGCTTCTTATACCCTGTAAAAGCTTAATTTGGCAGTAAAGAACTTCTCATCCAAGTTAAACTTTTCCATTCACACAATTAGATTTTTTGTTCAGTTTTGGTATAAAAAATGAAACCATCCACTCTCTTGCTAGCTAAGTAGGCAACTGTGTCATACAATGCGATACTGAGCTATGCAGAACTGAAAGATTTCCAGTTGTACCCCTGGCCTAGGGAGGAGGATTGATTTGAGTTTTGATGAGAGAAGGTATAAAAGGAGAGGGGAGCAGAATAAAAAACTTAAATAAAATGAATGTACCATACTACATAGTTGCTACAGTTTTGGGGAACATACTAATCTGATTTTTTCTATGGGTTTAACATTCATAAATGCATTTGTAAACACATTAATAAATTTGTTAAGCTTTATTTATTTAAAAGGTGTAAAAATAATATTTTGTACTAATCTCAATAAAATGTGTTTTTAAATTACTTTTATGTATCATCTATTTGTTCCTCTACACATGTATAATACAATTTTGAAATGATAAACTTTCTAGACATACAAGCCTTACAATTGCAGATTGAGTTTTTCATGATCTTCTATGTAAAATGAACATCCTGCCACCTAAATTGTGTGCTTTTAAATTATATTCTTCTTGTTGCAACTTCACCATTATGTAGTCTTCCCCAGCCCCATGTCAGGTCTGTTTCTAGATTACCCTTTCTTCTTTTCCCTTAGCAACAGTGTTTGTAGCAGTATGAAAAGTTCTTCAAATTTGCCATTTTTATATTTTCTTCTGTGATTCATCATCTTTAATTAGTCACTTAAGTTTAGACTTTGCAAATTTTATCTTAATTATTTTATGTTTTGCAGGTTTTTCTTCACGATTTTGTCGTCAGATTTTCCTATTGATTCTCTGACGTTGGCGTACCTTACTTTATACATTAATCTTTCCTTCTCTTCTCTACCCCTAAGTTCCACTTTTTAAATTCCCAGAATCCACCAAAAAGTGGACAAACATCCATCTTTTCGTAGTCGTGATGCAATTGAGTCAGATTTCATTAATCCAGCTTCTGATTGGTTGAAAATTGGAACATTTAAACCTGTTACTGATAGTACTGCCACATAAAGGTTGCTTTGATGTAGATTAATTCATGATATTCTTTGAAGAAAATGTATGGCAAATCTGATGACAAGAGTTCTATGCCTTTACCCCTTTTTACCCCCAGAAAAAAATCCAAAAGGGATTAGACACTTGGAGGGTTAAAGTGTATGCTTGGGCCTAGTACAAATTGTACAATGCTTTTTCAGGGACAACTCACTTTGATATCTGACTATTTACTGCTAAGCTATATGTAGTATTTCTGTTGATGCCTTTGGTGTATGCAGTCTGCAGCTTAGGGTATCTTGCTTCACTGTCATGCCTAACTAAGAAGCTTCGAAAACGTTCTTTTCTTGTTGGCTCTTCCAATATCTACAGCTTTTTTGAGGTAACTCTGTAGAAGTCTTTTACATGAAGGTGTCTTCTTTCCTGCAAACATCTGGGCTTCATTGTGTTTCTTAGGTACTTGCTTTATAGAGTTTCCAAATCAATTTCCTGCTCAATGCAATAATGTGCTCTCCTCCTTAGACACTTGCACAAAAACAAATCCATTGCTTGAGGTGTAGGCTTTTCATCTTTAAAGATATTGTAGGAAAAGCATATGTTAAATTTAAATCCCAAACACCACTACATTATGGAAGAAAAATGTAATTATGGGTTGACCAGCTTGCAGTATATTGGGAAAGTGGATTAACAGTCCCAGTATGTAACACATCAGCAGGAAGTTCTCAGACAAATTCCTCCCTTCCCCACTTAACAAATAAAAAGAAAAATGAATCGGGATTTAAGTTTTTGTCTAGAATTTAATGTGATGTCTAAATTGCTATGTTTTGAATTATCCTTCATAAACCAATTTAATATTGATTTAGCCACAATCTTGTCAGCAGCAGAACTACTGCACAAGATCATTGAAATACGGTATACCTCTTAGCTGATCAAATATATCGGGGACAAACAGGAGACAAAGATGTTTATCACAAGTATTTTATTTAACTACACCTACCACACCACAGTTAAATTTTATCAGTGATTACAATAATATCTATATAAAATTCGGTATGTGGGGCATGTGTTTAATTGAAAATCCATTGAATGATGCAGTGATGCATATTTTCAAAGTTAAAGGTGTCATATTTCCCTGTCACTGCCTGTATCACACACAGTTGTTACTATTTTATAGTGAGAGGATATCGCCTTGTGATTGCACAAACTGGCCACTTGGTTCCCACAAACTTTTGAAAATGCTGTGTGAAATTTTTTTCCTCCAACCAAAAATTTTTTAATTACATATATTTCACAATAATATATATATATTATTAATTCATTCATGGGATGTGAGCGTCACTGGCAAAGCCAACATTTACTGCCCATCCCAAATTGCCCTCGAGAAGGTGGTGGTGAGCCGCCGCCTTTAACCGCTGCAGTCTGTGTGGGGAAGGTACTCCCACAGTGCTGTTAGGCAGCTAGGGAGTTCCAGGATTTTAACCCAGTGATGATGAAGGAACGGCGATATATTTCCAAGTCAGGATGGTGTGTGACTTGGAGGGGAACTTGGAGGTGGTGGTGTTTCCATGCGCTTGCTGCCTTGTCCTTCTAGATGGTAGGGGTTGCGGGTTTGGGAGGTGCTGTCGAAGAAGCCTTGGCGAGCTGTTGCAGTGTATTTTGTAGATGGTACACACTGCAGACACGGTAAAGTTTTTACTTGAAGGCTTCATTCAGCCTCTCCCAAAAGCCTGAGCTTGTATTGTATTTTTTGCTGTGACTGAGCTGAATTTGGTTTGTGCAGTCTGATTATGTGAAGTGTACCTAATTTCCCAAGATGCGTCTGTACCATTCAGCCTTTAATTGAATAACAGTTTCTGCTCAAAAGTTTCTTTTAAAAGATTTGAAGAAAAGCTAGAGAATAAATTTCAAAATCTTTTATCAGGTACCATTTATATTGAATGCTTAACGGGCATTTTTTAAACAGAGGAGCTATGTCTGTGTGAAAGAAAAAAGATATACTACTGTAGCCATCGGCGCAGACTCCATGGATTTTTTTTTAGATTTTGAACGTATACCCTTATTAGAAACTGGACAGGCTGTTTGGGGGGGAAGCAGTGAAAAACCACTCAAGCTGAAGGTGGCCAACGTAACCAGGTTGCATTCGTATGGTAACGAACTGTCCTTGGGAACAATGGCCCAAGAGGCCCACTCCCAAGTCTTGAATAACAAGGCTGGTGACTCATTGGCCTAGAAATTGGGTTTTGGCTTAGCCAGGGCTTTAGCGCCGGAAGTTAGTGCCGGCGCTAAGTTCCCCTGCGCGCGCCAAAAATTCAGTAGCGCCGCGCCCAAATGGCTGCCGGCGCTACTGAAGGGTCTTAGCGCCTGGAAAAGGGCGCTAACTGCCGTTTAGCGCCGCAATTCAGGCGCTGCGGCACCCGATGCGGTGCGGCAGGCTGGGGAAGTGCAGGCCTCCTCCTTCCGTTAAGGAGGAGCTGCCTGCAGCCGGCCGCGGCCCGCGCAAATCTGTTTAAAAATGAGCCCGGCACCTCGGACAAGTGCCGGGCTTGCATCTGTTCCGGGGGGGGGGGGGGGGAGAAGTCCGGGGAGGGAGCTGCGGGCCGGCGGGAAAGCGGCCGGCCGCCACGGGGCCTTTAATGCGCCGGCGCAAACACATGTTGGACTCTGTTGCCAGAGTCTTAGTTGCGGCTGCCACGGGCGAGGCGGCCGCAACTGAATTTCGGCGCTGGGGCCCGTCGGCATGGCAACCGGGACGCTGCGCACACCGATGACGTCATCGGTGCCGGCGCAGCGCTACCGGTGCAACGCTGCTTTAGGGCCCCAGGGAATTTTTCAACTGGCCATAACTCTGGCGCTAGTCCCTCTAGCGCCTCAAAAGCGGCGCTAAGGCTAGTGAATTTCTAGGCCATTGTTTTTTGAGAAGATGAGCTCGTTAAGTTAATCGGCTGGGAGATTGAAACGAGATCTAAACCATCCAAACCTGGAAGGAAGCCTGGAAACCATTTCCCTGAGGCCATGTGTCCATTAAAACCAGACAGCGGTCTGTGTATTGGAGGGGTATATTAGAGAGCAGTTTAGATAGCTCTCTCCTGCCCTCCACACAACAGAATGTCAAGAGGAGCTGAGCCTTGCTCTTCCAACCGAGATGGACTTCGACTCACTGGGGTTTGCATGCCCGGTAAGGAACCAGGTAGCCGAGACGTACGGGAGGAAGCTGCAAGCAAGATCAAAGGGCAATCTAGGCGAGCATTGCCAAGCCTACACACCCACAAGATCACTTAGCTGTGTGAGGGGGTGCCTGTATGTTCCTACCAAACCAGAGGGGGTTTAGCGTTGGAAGGGTCCTGTGATAGTTTAGTTCATGGGAGGGTATTTTTAGGCCATGGTAAGTCAGTACGGCAGGGGCTTGTTGGACAAGTCAGGGTTGTACTGTTTTAAACTGTACTGTTGTGTTTACACCGCTCGTACTGTATGTGAGTGGAGTGGTTTTTGTCAACCTTAATAAACACTGTACGGGTGAGCCCGAAAACACGGTCCGTGTTCAAATCTGTCCTCGGTAATCCCTATCGTCCAGAACTTGTAGTAAGGGGGTTTGCGTGCTCGCTACGGGCGGGGCGAAACCACTTACAATAATTGCCAATTGCAGCAGGGGCCATAGGAAATTGGCCACCGCAAAAAACGGTTACACTACTTATTGTACCTGTTGTAGCTTTTGTTCTGTGTTCTGTAAACTTCTGAAAGTGTATTAAACTCGGAGAGTGTCCGGAATTATTACCTTTGTGTCGGGTTGGGAGTATGCGTGTTTCCCGGCCCTATTAAATGGTGTGGGTCTGATGACATCGTCGATGACTTGTTTCCAGCGCCCAATTTTAAAGCCGCCTTGCACTCAACTCATTTGAAGGTTGCCAGAGGAGGGTGGAACGTGACAAAGAAAGGCCACAGTACTGTTATAACTTTGGAAGGATGGATAGCCAAAGGCAGAGGGCAGCAGCAGGCTTCTCGGATTCATCGCTGCATACTATGGTGGAGGCTGTCAGAGCAGGCAGGGAGGTCATTTTCCCTGCTGATAGGCAAAGGAGACCTCCACAAGAAATAAAAAGAGCCTGGCTGGATATAGCTGAGGTGGTCAGCAGCAGGGATGTGGTGAGGAGGACCTGGATACAGTGTAGGAAAAGCTTCAATGATCTCGAGGTCAGGAAAGGTGAGTGCAATGCCACACTCGCCTTCATCTTGTCACCACATCCCCATCACTCTGCCTTCCCAAGCGTACTCCTGCGCATCATTCCACACACCAACCTAGTTTCTAGGTCCACCTATCCCTCTATGTACATACTCGCATCCCCATCTGACTAACCACCCCTCACATTCACCCCCATCCTAATGCAATCATAGCAAGTAAAACCACAGAAGCAGGCCATTTGGCATTGGCACCCCACTCCCTCATAATCACCTTCTACAGATGTAACCATCCATTCCTTACACTCATTCCATCACTCTCACTCAAAGTTCTCTCCTTGCAGGACAAAAGAGCCCACATCAACAGAGAGGGGGAGAGAACCGGAAAGTATTCACACACCTTACAGCAGCAGAGGAGGGGGCCCCTGAGATATCGGGAGTTGCAGAGCTGCTGGCGGTGGGAGACAGAGAGAGGGTGACATCCCAGCAACCTGGTGACAGAATCGCGTCCCAAAGTCACATGGCATACAACAGTCACTCGTGGTGACTGATGTCAGCAGCCAGTGAAATGTCATCAGATCAGCCATGATCTCATTAAATGGCAGCGCAGGCTCGAGAGGCCGAATGTCCTGCTCCTATTTCTTATGTCATCATGTGCATAATGGTAATATTATCCATTCTTATTATAACACTTCTAATTTGTCTCTTTACTCTCCCAAAGGTCCATCAACTGTACCCCCCCCACCCCCCTCACTGTCCAGCCGGAGGAGAAAGATGACTCCTCACAGGAACCTCCAGCCTCTGAGGGTGCACCATCAGCTGACCGAGGCGCAGCCAGCACCAGCACAAATACGCACACCTCCAGTGGGTCATTTGCGCCATAGAGTAGAGTTGTCACCTGGTGTGTCTCAATTCACAAGTGAGCAAGAGCAGGTGGTGTTGACAGGGACAGCACTGGAGACTTCTCACCATAGGGCGCAGGGCACTCCAAGCTCTGCTGAGCTGCATGCAGACGCTGAGCCTCAGGGCGGGGGTGGGGGCCATCGAGATAGATGGTGATCTTGAAGGGGCAGCAACAATTGCATGAGGCTCTGGCATCTTTTGCAGCCGCAATGTCTGCAAATGTTCAGAGAATGGAGGAGTCCATCTCCAACATGAGCACCACCATGTTGCAGGCGATGGCGATGATGTGCTCTTCTATGGAAAGGATGGCCACCTGCATGGAGCAGCTAATGCGCCACTCACATGAGCACACGCTAGCTGTGGACAACAGATGGCAGGCGCTCAGACCTCATCTCTAGGAGGGATATAAACGTAGACTATGGCATTCATCGCCCCACTGCTCTGCAGCAAGGTGCTCTCCAGCTCCTTGCTAGCAGGGAAGTGAGGGTGGCCCATGAGAGGGATGATGCTGAGAGGGGACATGGAAGTGGGGGCTCTTCTCAAAACGCTCCCACTTCTCCGTTGCCTCCCCCTCAGTCAGAGCCCCACATGCTTCCTCGGATCCCGATGGCCGAGTCTGCCCCTGCACAGTTGCAGGAGGAGCAGAGTTTGACAGGGCCATCACAGGCTCCAAAACCCAGAGGACATCCACCAAAAGTGTCTGACGAGTCACAGCAAATAAGTGAGCAGCCTGCAAGTAACTGCTGAAGCCACTGAGGTTGCACCTCGTAGAAGCACTCGCAAATGAAAAATGACACAAAAGTAGCTGCACATGGGTGTATCAAAAAATGTTAGTGCTAAGTATCAGTTACTTTGATAACACATACAAATGTGTTTCTTTGCACCACTTCTGGGTCTTGTCCATTTTTGACTCAAACCTTGGAAGTGGCTTTGTCACTTGGAATTAATGGTGAGACATTATTTAACCTCGAGCATTGGGGCTTTAGTTGAGAGGAATGGATTGGTCATTTATGGTGTTGTTGGAGTGGGGGGGCGGGGGGAATCTTAGGAAGCATGTGGCACCATATAGCTGCATTGGAGCAAGCTAAGTAAATCTAGCTGTGATTAAGCCATCCCGGGCCTCCTGGGCAGCATTGTGCACTGCTGCTGGTGCCACCTGCATCTCAGGTTCTTCCACCACCTCCTGCTCATTTTCCACCTGCTCGTCGTCCTCCTCTGAAGAGGCTGTGTGCTGTGCGCCATGCTCCTCCTGCAGCTCCAATCTTCGCTGCTGCGCTATGTTGTGCAGCAGACAATGATGATTCTGGAGACCCTGGCTGGTGCGCACTGAAGGGCTCCTCCAGATCTGTCAAGGCATCTGAAGTGCATTTTCAGCATGCCTATTGTTTGTTCTATGACACATCTGATGGAGATGTGGCTCTCATTGTAGCACTCCTCGGCCTCAATACTTGGCCTCCTCAAGGGTGTCATGAGTCATGTCTTCAGTGGATAGTCCTTGTCTCCAAGCAGCCAGCCGGTAAGTCTGTTGGAGGTGCAAAGAGCTGAGGGGGGGTGGACTGGCGCAGCACGAAAGAGTCATGACAGCTGCCAGGGAATCTGGTGCACACATGCATAATCATCTTTTTATGGTTGCAGACGAGCTACACGTTGAGGGACTGGAAGCCCTTCCGGTTCACAAACACTCTTGGGTGAGGATGGGGTGCCTTCATGGCCACATGTGTGCAGTCGATGATGCCTGCACTTATGGGAAGTCAGCCAGAACCACAAAGCCAAGCACCCGCTCAGTAACACTGGCTTCATCAGTGGCAAAGTTGATATAATTGACTGACTTGTGAAACATGGCATCGGTCACCTGGGTGATGCATCTGTGGGCGGCCGACTGCAAGATCCTGCAAATGTCTGCTGCAGATCCCTGGAAGGAGCCGGAGGCGAAGAAGTTGAGGGTGCTGGTGACTTTGACAGCCACTAGTAAGGAGTGTCTACCAGAACCTTTGGGCAGCAGGTCTTGTTCCAGCAAGCTACAAATGTCTGCGATGACCTGGCGCAATAGCCTGAGGCTCCTGACGCACTGCTGCTCAGTTATGTTGAGGAAGCTGATCCTCTGCCTGTATACCCTGTGTTGGGGTATCACCTCCAGTGCATTGCTGCCCTGTGTTGACCCCCCTCTCTCCTATGGAGTATCGGGTTATTGAGGAGAAGGCTGCTGTTGTGATTACTGCTGCTGCTGGTGTTGTGGCTGGTTTTGGTGGTGGGGCTTATCTTGGGCCAATTCTGAGGACCAAGGTGAGACAGTATAAGTGGCACACATGCTGATGTAGTAGATAGCAGGTAAAGTGGAGATCAGAGTGCCAATCCCTCAATGTTGTGATAGTGAGTAACAATATGGTGAGAGTGGTTTTCAAGGTTTCAAAAATGACCTGCAAACTGCTGACATATAAATCTGTGGACAAAATGGAGTGAGCAACAGCCTTTTCATGAGGCAAGTAATGAGCTGTAATGTTGCAGTAAATTTTTCCAGCTGTCAATGTTTTACTTTTAATCCCATACTATTGTATTTTTTCCCCACGCATGTGTCAGCCTTGGCTCAGTTGGTAGCACCCTTGCCTCTGAGTCAGAAGGTTGTGGGTTCAAGTCCCACTCCAGAGACTTGAGCACAAAAAACTAGGCTGATACTCCAGTACTGAGGGAGTGCTGCACTGTCAGAAGTGCCGTCTTTCAGATGCGACATTAAACCAAGGCCCTGTCTGCTCTCTCAGGTGGATGTAAAAGATCCTATAGCACTATTTCAAAGAAGAGCAGGGGACTGATCCCCGGTGTCCTGGCCAATATTTATCCCTCAATCAACATTACTAAAACAGATTATCTGGTCATTATCACATTGCTGTTTGTGGGACCTTGCTGTGCACAAATTGGCTGCCACGTTTCCTACATTACAACAGTGACTACACTTCAAAAAGTACTTCTTTGGCTGTAAAGTGCTTTGGAACATCCAGTGGTCGTGAAAGGCACTATATAAATGCAAGTCTGTCTTTTTTTCCACACTTACTCCTGGTGTTGGTGTTCTTTAAGTCCTCTTCATGGTGTGTTTCTTTTAGTCGCACTGTCAGTAGTTAGGTACTTGTTTTTACTGTTACTCCCATTATGTGTTTTTAACTGTGACTCTGCTGTTTCCTTTTTTTTTAAATATGGCTCTGTTGTTTGTTTCAGACCCACAGTTGTGGAGCGGCACTTTAGCACAATTTAAAAATTTTTTAATTCCCAGTGTTTGCATATTTTTAAGATTCTCGCTCTGGTTTTTTTGTTACTTCATGTTTCTATTTCTCAGTTCCACTACTTGTAATCTGGTTTTGTCCATTTTTTTAAAATTCACACATGGAACAACTAGTCATAAATAAAACTATCCTCTATCTACTCAAACCAATAAAGTTCTTGAACATTGAGGTCAAGTGTCATAAATTTATTAAACATACAGTATATTGTTAGAAACTAGGGGTGCCTAAAAATGTACATAGCAACTTGCAGCTGCTTGGGCTATGTATTTTTGAAAGGGGAAAAAAAAAGTATAAAGATCAAAGTTATACTTGGACATGTTTACCTCAAGGCTTTCACAACGCCCCAACTATATTCCACAAACGGATGGCTCAGGCACTGATACCTTTTTCGAGACCCGACTGCCTGCTGCAGTATGTTGATGACCTTTTGCTTGCAACGCCTGACAAAAAGACTCATATTAAATTAATGGAAGAGCTATTAGACCTTCTTCTAAAAGTTGGGCTGAAAATTAACCCCAAAGAGGTACAATTGTTACAGCCAGAAGTGACATTTATAGGGGTTTCTGTGGGACAAAAGGGACTGAGCCCTGACCAGCATAAGATTGAGGTGATTCAGCGTTTACCATTGCCCGCATCCAAAACCGCACTTCGCTCCTTCCTGGGCTTAGTGGGATACCAGCGCTCATTTATTCCCAGATTTGCGGAGCTAACCAAACCATTATATGAACTGTTAAAGGGTGAAGAGGACGCTGTGGCCCGTGACTGGACCACCGAACATACAATGGCTGTGTCCCTCCTTAAAACTGCTGTTATGCAAACCACATGCCTGACGAGCCCTGACCGAGAGAAGCCTTTCCACGTTTATTACTGGGCTGAACAAATGATCATACATAGTCCCCACACCCCTTTGAATCTTTTACTTAAACCAGGGGACACTTTGGTTTCCTCTGCCCGACTCAGTCACTGGACACTTCTGTTAACTCAAAGATTTGGAAATAACGCCAAGGCAGACAACTTTACTACCTCAGCTCCTACTGTCTTGCTGCTGTTCTGTGCCAAGAGGTACAGGGTAAACTTATGCCAATCACATTCGCCTCCTGTATTTTGAATGGCAAGGAAAAGAATTTCACTCTGTGTGAGCGACATCTGCTAGCCACTTTTTGGGCAGTCAAACCCTTCACGTTTATTACTGGGCTGAACAAATGATCATACATAGTCCCCACACCCCTTTGAATCTTTTACTTAAACCAGGGGACACTTTGGTTTCCTCTGCCCGACTCAGTCACTGGACACTTCTGTTAACTCAGAGATTTGGAAATAACGCCAAGGCAGACAACTTTACTACCTCAGCTCCTACTGTACGAGGGGGAAAGCCATGAGTGCCCCCTTCTGTTAGATCCGTGATTCTGAGAGTATGATGTTTTTCAATAACCACACGGACGCTGTAACTTAACAATCAACAGGTATTTACTGGAGTAGGGTAGTCTCAAGACTGGGGTACAGAGGCATGCTCAAGGCTTATATACAGGTGTGGTCACTGCCGGTACTACAGTATACAGGAGCTGTAAAAGTAGTTCTCTTTTAAAGGTACATACACTACAATTCCTCCCCTTTTAGATTAGTAGTACCCATAATATTCAAATAACAATTAACACTTTAACATGTACATTAAACAACAATAGTCCATTTATAGATTCAGTCTTTGGGGCGGCTTCCTGATCCTTTCGGGACAGCGCCTTTCCTGAGGTTCTTGTTCTTGGTGCGGAGGCGATTCTGGCCCCTTTTCATCGGTTAGTTCATCGGGTTCCACTGCTACTGGGTCGGAGGTAGATGCTACCGGTATGTCGGGTTCATCCCCAGGTACGCAAGACATGGGGTTGACTCGTTCCTGTGACGCTAAGATCTGATCAACGTGGCGTCTCACAATGTTCTCCCCGACATCCACTGTGTACATTAATGGCCCCTGCCGTGTGCATATCGTTCCGGGTTGCCATTTCTCTGTTCGGAAGTCGCGGGCCAAGACTGGTTGTCCTACATTGAAGCTCCTTGTCGGCTTCTCATTGATGTGCTGGAATTGTTTATCCTCAACATTTCTTCGCACATTTGGTCTAAGCAAGTCCAGATGAGATCGCAACCTTCGGTTAAAGAACATCATGGCCGGGGTCTGGTTGGTAACTGCATGTGTCGCGTTTCGGTAGGCTAATAAGAAATTGTCCACCTTATGCTGTAGTGGAATTTCATCGTCGCACATGGCCTTTATCGCCTTCTTAAAGGTTTGTATGAACCTCTCAGCCAATCCATTTGTGGCTGGATGATACGGGGCGGATGTGTAATGCCTTACCCCATTCCTTCTCATAAATTTTCGAAACTCTTCGGACACAAACTGTGGTCCATTATCAGAGCAAATCTATCCTGGCAATACATATATATCCATTTTAGGTATTTCCTGGCCTTTATATATCACTTTCACCCTTATTTTTCCTTTGGGGTAGACCTTTTGCCCCGTGTACGTCTTCAAGACAATCTCTGTAGCTTTCAAGGGTATATGTGAAAATAGCCGCTTGTAGTCCCTTTGGTTTATGACTGTTAGGGCTGATCCTGTGTCCAATTCCATTTTCACTTGGACTCCGTCTATCTTGAGTGTAACCCAGATAGTCTGGTGATCCTACATTTTGGTTACCTTATGTAGTTTCAGACAACCCAGCTCCTTGCTTCCGATGTCTGTGTCACTTTTCTGTTCGTCTGAACTACTGTCCATCACCTTGTGTACCTTTTTGTACTTCTCCTGTGGAGATTTCTTACTGTTGGTTTTCTTCCCAAACCTGCAGACTCTTGCTATGTGTCCTGCTTTTCCACACTGTCTGCACACTTGGTCTTTGAACCAACAATCCTTCTGGTCGTGTGTTGTTCTGCCGCAGCGATAGCATTTCCCTGTTCCAAAGGACATTTCATTGGTGCCATATTCTTGTGGTCTCCGTTGTATCTCTGCAGCACTCCTTGCGGCTGCTTCGTGTGATACTGCCATACTGAAAGCCTTGTCCAGCGTAAGATCCTTTTCTGATAGAAGCCGTTTCTGGGTTCCTTCACTTTGCAGCCCACACACAAACTTGTCCCTTAATGTATCTGCTAGTCCCGCTCCAAACTGGCAGTGTTTCGATAGCTTGCGCAGTTCCGTTAGGTACTCAGCATTGCTTTCGTCTTTGTGTTGGTTCATTTTATGGAACTTAAATCATTCTGCTATCAGCAGCGGTGTGGGGTTTAAGTGGTCCTGTAGGATTTCTACTATGCTTTCGAAATTCTTGTTCACAGGCTTCTCTGGGGTTATTAGGTTTCGCAGTAACCCATAAGTTTTTGCACCCATGGAATTGAACAACACCGGTGCTTTCCTAGCATCTGGCACTTCATTCGCCCTGCAGTACACCTCAATACGTTCCACATATGTCACCCAATCTTCGACTTCATTGTCGAACGTAGAGATACTGCCACTCTTCTGCATCCCTGGGTGTGATTTAACTGTCAGAAATGGCGTCTCCCGCGCTTCCCCTTCTTCTCCGCTGGCACAAAATGGCGTCTCCCGCGCTTTCCTTCCTTCCCGCGCTCGCCCTTCTTCTCCGCTGCGGCTTCTAAAAATGGCGTCTCCCGCGCTCTTCCTTCTTCTCCGCGGCTCAATGGCGTCTCCCGTGCTCTCCCTTCTCCCCTGTTCAGCCCTTGAGCCCTGGCTGTGCTCTGCGCGTTCTTTTTTTTTGTGTGCGCCTTTCCCGCTTCCGCCGCTCAGTCCTGAACCCGGCTGTTGCTTTACCCTCTCTCTCTCCGTTTTGTTTTTCCTCGACGCCGCTCGGTTTTCAACCCCCGGCTGCGCCCTGTGCGCTTCACCCTCTGTCTTACCCCGTCGACGCTGCTCGGCTTTCTCTCCACCGTCGGTCGGCTCCAGCCGCCGCTGTCCAGGAAGGGTCTGCGCTGTACCTGTCGTCAGTCTATTGCTGATCATCGTGGCTGGGGAACCAAGCCCGGCTCTCCACAGCCTCCCCTGCGATGTTCACTCTCTGCCGGACGACTGGGCGGTTGCTCGTGGTCGACGCCCGTGTTTCTGGCCTCGACTTTCTTCCACCGCCCTCCCGGAGCGAATCCTCGAAGGGAAATGCAGAGTTGCAGGTAGATTCCAATCGACACTCGTCGCCACTGTTAGATCCGTGATTCTGAGAGTATGATATTTTTCAATAACCACACGGACGCTGTAACTTAACAATCAACAGGTATTTACTGGAGTAGGGTAGTCTCAAGACTGGGGTACAGAGGCATGCTCAAGGCTTATATACAGGTGTGGTCACTGCCGGTACTACAGTATACAGGAGCTGTGAAAGTAGTTCTCTCTTAAAGGTACATACACTACACCTTCCACCACTGGAGTTCGACCGTCACCCCGTCTCTCCTACTCTGCTAAGTGACGCCCAGAACATCTACATTGATGGGTCATCCTATCACAGGGACGGAAAGCCCCTTACTGGATTTGCAGTAGTCATGCCTGACTGAAAACTTAAGTATAAATAAATGCATTCCCCGCTCTGCCCAATATGCTGAAGTTGCAGTCCTGGTGACAGCAATCCAAAGTACTCATGACATACCTGTTAATGTCTAGTCAGATAGTGCCTATGCGATTAACACTTTGTTATCTTTACCGCTGTATGCTAGGAATAATTTTTGTACTGTTGATGGAAAGACCCTGCTCCATGCAGACCTCTTTGCTTCCCTTTGGGACTCTTTAAATTCACGATCAGCCCCTGTCTATGTTGGTAAGGTAAAGTCCCATTCAGTTCTTCAGAGGTACATACCCAGGGTAACTCACAGGCAGATCATGCTGCCAAGGACGCCGCCATTAACGGTGACCTCTGGCAAGCCCCTACTTCTCCCTTAAGGTCAGTCACGAGTAGCCAAGCTGGGGACAGCGACCTCCCTTCCCTCCAGTCCAGTTATTCCCCCTATGCAGTTGTTATTGCATGGCATCAGAATGGATGTCCGTTACCTCAGCCCACTCCATGGGCTGCAGACACACAATTGGCTCCGGATCAGTCTGGGGAAGCTGCTCCCCTGTTAATGTTCAATCCCCATATGCAGTGGCTATCATCTGATCTCCCGGTTGTCTGTGTTCCCCCATCCATGGCACCCGAAATTTTTGATCTCCGGCACTCACATCTGGTAGGAGGGCACTATTCAGCTGATGCAACTGTTCAGAAACTACGCAAATTTGCATGGTATCCCGATTGCATCACAGATGTCACTCATATGGTGAATCGTTGTCTGCCCTGTTGACAGCACAATCCAAGTGCCCACACTAATCGGGCACTGTTGCGCAGTCCCCCTCCTCCCGATGGGCCGTGGACCCACCTTCAAATTGATTTTATAGGGCCCTTACCTACAGGACCTTCGGGCTTGCGGTATTGTCTGGTTATCTATATATATAAAACAGTATGTCTGTCTGTCTGTCTATACAATCAAAAGTTATAGAGCGTACCTACACATATGTTATGTCAAAAGAAAGCTTATCATTAGAGGACTCTCATAGGTGTATTTACTTTTTGGTCGGACAAAAATTGTGTCGACGGTATCCAAAAAACATTCAAAATTCCGCTCATTATCTGCTCATTAGCATCGAGTGACGTGAAGGTTCATTGCGTGTGCGGGCGGGCCATCCTAGAGTCGAGTGACGTGACGATTGACCAATCCGACAGTTCAGTGACCTGACGGTTGACCAATCGGTGCGTGTGTGGGCGGGCCTAATGCTTCTGAGTTGAGGTGAGTGGCCGCCATCTTGATTCCAAACTCTTCATTTCTTTTTCCCACTTTCTGCGTGTTTTTCAAATCTAGATTTCCAGCAAAAAACAAAGTTGCTTTTAAAACACAAATTGTTTTTAAAAAAAGTGAATTAATTTGTAAATCTTTTCGCTAACCTCTATAATTTTCCTACCTTTCACCGTTTTTGCAGGCAGGCCTCGAAGCCTGGGCCTCTGTTGCCCAGCCACGCCCGAGCTACGCACCTCTCATCCCGCTCAACAAGCAGCCCACGATCGCCGCCATCTTTCTAAAGGCTGGCGGCGCAGGACTGACGCGAGCGTAGCCATTGCCACCATCTTTGTAAAGGCGGGCGGGGCGGGAGTCAGCGCGCGCATCAACGTCGGCCCGGAGCGCGAGCGAATCGGCGGGCTTGAAGCCAGCTCGGGCAGGGGGCGGGGCTCGGGAGGGCTGGAAGGGGGGGTAAGGGTTACCCCGGCAACCGGGCCCGGCCGTCTCTCACAGCCTCAAGCCAGCTCACGCCCGTTCCCGGGGCTTGGCTCCAGCGCAGACCCAGCCGCAATCGGCGGTCTTGAAGCCGGCTCGGGAGGGCGGGGCTCGTGAGGGCGGAGAGTGGGGCTCGGGAGGGCGGGGGGCGGGGCTCAGGAAGGGGGGGAAGGGTTACCCCGGCAACCGGGCCCGGCCGTCTCCCACAGCCTCAAGCCGGCTCACGCCTGTTCCCTGGGCTTGGCTCCATTTGTGGCCGTGGGCCACTCACCCTCTCCCTCTCCTTCCCTCTGTCTCTCTCTCTCCTCTCCCCCGTCCCCTCTCCCCCTCCCTCTCCCCCCACCCTCCCCCTCCCTCTCCCCTCCCCCTCCCCCTCTCCCCCCTTCCCCCTCCCCGCCTCCCCCTCTCTCTCCCCCCTCCCTCCATCCCCCCTCCCTCCCTCCCCCTCTCTCTCTCCCCCCTCCCTCCCCCTCTCTCCCCCTCTCTCTCTCTCTCCCCCCTCCCACCCCCTCTCTCCCTCCCCCCTCCGTCCCACCCCCTCTCTCTGTCTCCCCCTCCCTCCCCCTCTCTCTCTCCCCCCCCTCCCTCCCCCTCTCTCTCTCCCCCCTCATCCCCCTCTCTCTCTCCCCCTTCCCTCCCCCTCTCTCCCTCCCCCTCCCCCTTCCCTCCCCCTCTCTCCCTCCCCCTCCCTCCCCCTCTCTCTCCCCCCTCCCTCCCCCTCTCCCCTCCCCTCTCCCCCCTCCCTCCCCGCTCTCTCTCCCCCTTCCCTCCCCCGCTCTCTCTCCCCCCTCCCACCCCCTCTCTCTCTCCCCCCTCCCTCCCCCTCTCTCCCGCCTCCCTTCCCCCTCTCTCTCCCCCCCTCCCTCCCCCTCTCTCTCCCCCCTCTCTCTCCCCCCCTCTCCTCTCCCCCTCTCTCTCTGCCCCCTCCCTCCCCCCTCTCTTCTCCCCCTCTCTCTCTGCCCTCTCCCTCCCCCTCTCTCCCCGCCCCCTCCCTCACCCTCTCTCTCCCCCTCTCTCTGCCCCCTCCCTGCTCCCTCCTCTCTCTCTCTCCCTCTCTCTGCCCCCTCCCTCCCCTCCCCCCTCCCTCCTCCCTCCCTCCCTCCCTCTCTCTCATGCCCACTCCCTCCCCCTCCCTCCCCCTCTCTCTCTCTCTCCCCCCCTCACCTCTCTCCCCAGTCTCTCTCTCCCCCAGTCTCTCTCTCCCCCAGTCTCTCTCTCTCCCCCAGTCTCTCTCTCTCTCTCCCCCCCAGTCTCTCTCTCTCTCTCTCTCTCCCAGTCCAATTTCCAATTCCAATTCAAATGCTTTATTGGCATGAAAGTTTACAGAGAACCATATTGCCAAAGCTTACATAGCAAAAAGGTACAGTTTTCCAACATTCTGTAGGTGTCAATCGATTTGACATTTGTTGGGTACATACAATATTACTTTTAACAATATTAATTTTAAACAGTCTTACTTTTAAACAGTCCTCAGGTTGTGACATGTTGTTACATATTTGGCCCCAAGGTTATGGTCTGTCGCCTTCTCCCAGGACTAATCTCAATTTTGACAGGTCATCCAATTCCTTGAAATCTGGGGTTGTTTGGCTTCTCCCCCCAGTCGCTCTCTCTCTTCCCCCCCAGTCGCTCTCGTCTCTTCCCCCCAGTCGCTCTCTCTCTTCCCCCCAGTCGCTCTCTCGTCTTCCCCCCAGTCGCTCTCTCTCTTCCCCCCAGTCGCTTTCTCTCTTCCCCCCCAGTCGCTTTCTCTCTTCCCCCCAGTCGCTTTCTCTCTTCCCCCCCCAGTCGCTCTCTCTCTTCCCCCCAGTCGCTCTCTCTCTTCCCCCCAGTCGCTCTCTCTCTTCCCCCCAGTCGCTCTCGTCTCTTCCCCCCAGTCGCTCTCTCTCTTTCCCCCCAGTCGCTCTCGCTCTTCCCCCCAGTCGCTCTCGTCTCTTCCCCAGTCGCTCTCGTCTCTTCCCCCCAGTCGCTCTCTCTCTTCCCCCCAGTCGCTCTCTCTCTTCCCCCAGTCGCTCTCTCTCTTCCCCCAGTCGCTCTCTCTCTTCCCCCCAGTCGCTCTCTCTCTTCCCCCCAGTCGCTCTCTCTCTTCCCTCCCCAGTCGCTCTCTCTCTTCCCTCCCCAGTCGCTCTCTGTCTTCCCTCCCCAGTCGCTCTCTCTCTTCCCTCCCCAGTCGCTCTCTCTCTTCCCTCCCCAGTCGCTCTCTCTCTTCCCCCAGTCGCTCTCGTCTCTTCCCCAGTCGCGCTCTCCTCTTCCCCCCAGTCGCTCTCCTCTCTTCCCTCCAGTCGCTCTCTCTCTTCCCCCCCAGTCGCTCTCGTCTCTTCCCCCCAGTCTCTCTCTCTCTCTCTCTTCTCCCCCCACTCTCTCTCTCCCCCCAGTCTCTCTCTCTCTCTCTTCTCCCCGTCTCTCTCTCTCTTCTCCCCCCAGTCTCTCTCTCTCTCTTCCCCCCAGTCGCTCTCTCTCTTCCCCCCCAGTCGCTCTCTCTCTTCCCCCAGTCGCTCTCTCTCTTCCCCCCAGTCGCTCTCTCTCTTCCCCCCAGTCGCTCTCTCGCTTCCCCCCAGTCGCTCTCTCTCTTCCCCCCAGTCGCTCTCTCTCTTCCCCCCAGTCGCTCTCTCTCTTCCCCCCAGTCGCTCTCTCTCTTCCCCCCAGTCGCTCTCTCTCTTCCCCCCAGTCGCTCTCTCTCTTCCCCCCAGTCGCTCTCTCTCTCTCTTCCAACAACAACATGCCCTCAAAAAAGCCTCGGCACCGCCGGGCACTCCAGCTATAGTTGATAAATTTACTAAATGGATAGAGGCTTTTCCATGTAAAACAAACACCAAACACCGCATTGACAGCAGCTCGCCTTTTATTGGGTGAGGTGATCTGCAGGTGGGGAGTGCCAATTCAAGTTGATAGTGATCAGGGATCACACTTTGCCGCCCGGATTTTTACCGAACTACAATGGATAATGGGTATCTCGCATAAACTTCACATCGCCCATCACCCACAATCATCTGATGTAGTGGAAAGAGGAAACCGAATTCTGAAAACTATGTTAAACAAATTTTGTGCAGATCACCCCACCAAATGGTCCAGTATGTTGCCAATGTGTCTAATCCACCCCGCATAGCACAACGGGTATCTTACCCTACCAGGCTATGACCGGGCGACTAATGCGAATTCCAAAGATTCATGACACTCTGAGAGAAGAAATTCCTCATCTCCGATTTAAATGGGTGTCCCCTTATTCTGAAGCTATGCCCCCTAGTTCTAGATTCCCCCACGAGGGGAAACATCCTCAGCATCTACCCTGTCAAGCCCCATCAGAATCTTATATGTTTCAATAAGATCACCTCTCATTCTTCTAAACTCCAATGAGTATCGGCACAACCTGCTCAACTTTTCCTCATAAAACAACCCCTTCAACTCAGGAATCAACCTCGTGAACCTTCTCTGAACTGCCTCCAATGCAAGTATATCCTTCCTTAAATAAGGAGACCGAAATTGAATGCACTACTCCAGGTGTGGTCTCACCAACGCCCTGTACAGTTGTAGCAAGACTTCCCTACTTTTATACTCCATCCCCCTTGCAATAAAGGTCAATATTCATTTGCCTTCCTAATTACTTGCTGTACCTGCATGCTAACTTTTTGTGTTTCATGTACAAGGACACCCAGATCCCTCTGTACTGCAGCATTCTGTAGTCTTTCTCCATTTAAATAATATTTTGCTTTTTTATTCTTCGTACCAAAGTGGATAACCTCACACTTTCCAACATTATACTCCATCTGCCAAATTTTTGCCCACTCACTTAACCTATCTATAACCCTTTGCAGACTCTTTGGGCCAGATTTTCAGTATGCCGTGAGGCGGGCTTTCAGGCGTGCGGGGGGCAAAAATCCCGAATTCGGGGGTCCCGACACCATCCTGCCCAAAACCCGCCTCCACGTAAGTTTCAAGGGAGGCGGGTACCCGCCCCGCACTGGGACCCGCTGACCCGAGGCGGGAAGGGATTAGTGCCAATTAACTGCCTGTTAACAGGTAGTTAACAGGCAGTTTTTAGCCTAATCCCTATTTTGAGGGGTGTTGTGTGGGATTCCCGATGGCTCCACACCACGCCAGGTTAGAGCAGGCAGGCCGTCAGGTTGAAGGACTTGGAGGGGTTGCGATGTCGGTATTCAGGTGAGTGATGGGTGCATGAGTGCAAAGGTAAGTGTGTTTGGTGTGTCTAAAGTGTGTGAAGAAGTTTTACTTACCTGTACTTACCTTAACAGCCTTTCTTCCTCTAGGCTGCGGGAGTCCATCACTCAGCCAGAACTGAAAGCTGAACGGCTGCGATCTGTCAAAAGTGACAGCCTTCAGCTTTCAGTCCCGGTGACAGTTCTAACTGAGTCTGCGTAGAAGGACACAGGTTAGAAGTCAGACTGTCAGTGTTTGACATCTTCAAACAGCTGTGAAACACTGATATTTCATCTGTCAAAAACTCTTGACAGATGAAATTTCAGTCTGTGACGTCACCTATTGCCGGGTGGCCCTTAATTGGCCTGCTGAGCCCGCTAGGCGGGCTCAACAAGGTGAATCAAGGGAAAATCGCGTCAATTGGCCGGACGTCAATGGAGGCGGGACTAAAACCCGAAAGTTGTAGTCCCACCTCCATCCCGACAGCTTAAGGAAAATCCAGCCCTTTGTGTACTCCTCACAACTTGCTTTCCCACCTATCTTTGTATCGTCGGCAAATTTGGCAACAGTACACTCGGTCCCTTCATCCAAGTCATTAATATAGATTGTAAATAGTTGAGGCCCCAGCACTGATCCCTGTGACACCCCACTAGTTACAGTTTGCCAACCTGAAAATTACACATTTATTCCAACTCTCTGTTTTCTGTCAGTTAGCCAATCCTCTATCCAATCTAATATATTACCCTAACACGATGAGCTCTTGGCCCAGATTTTCCGATCGCAGGCTTCCCGCGGGTGGAGGGCTGCGATCTGGAAAAATCTTTGCCCTTACCTGAGGGCTCCCAGGAAGCGCACAGTTCCGCTGCTGGACCTCTCCAAACTGTCGGTGCGCAAGGCCCACGTATCCGAGAGGCGCAGGTAGTTCGCAGCGTCCCTGGGAGCCAATCAGAGAAGGGACTCTCCCTTCATACATTTGACAGGAAGACCTGTCAAATATATGAATAGAGATCACCCCCAAAAACATCGTAAAACTTCAAATAAACTTTTTAAAACTTACCAGGTGCAAGAGTTGTAAGTGTTTTCTGTGGGCGGAAGGTCTCCAAAAAGCGGAACTCTCCGCCCGCAGAGGTCCTTCTCCCGGGCAGCCAGAGGATCTGTCAAGCGCTTTCTTGACAGATCGGAAATGCTGGTTTCCAGCGCATGCGCAGTGCATGCCTGAAACCGGCATTTCCGATGTCCCTACGGGAGAGTACACAGCGCGTACCCACCCGTAGGGATCGGAATATCTGGCCCCTTATCTTCTGCAGTAACCTTTTATGATGCACCTTATCAAGTGCCTTCTGGAAATCCAAATACACTACATCTACTGGTTCCCCTGTATCCACCCTGCTCATTACATCCTCAAAGAACTCTAGTAAATTTGTCAAACGCGATTTCCCTTTCATACAATCAAGCAGAGTCAACATGGTTTTATTATGATTTTCTAAGGCCTAGAAATTGAGTTTGCGCTGCGCCAGGGCTTTAGCGCCGGAAGTTAGCGTCGGCGCTAAGTCCCTTTGCGCGCGCCAAAAATTCAGTAGCGCCGCGCCCAAACGGCTGCCGGCGCTACTGAAGGGTTTTAGCGCCTGAAAACTGGCGCAACGCGCCGCACTGCGGCGCTATTCCGGCGCTGCGGCGCCCGCTGCGGTGCGGCAGGCTCGGGAAGTGCAGGCCTCCTCCTTCCGTTAAGGAGGAGCTGCCTGCACCCGGCCGCGGCCCGCGCAAATCTCTGCAAAAATGAGCCCGGCACCTCGGACAAGTGCCGGGCTTGCATCTGTTCCGGGGGGTGGGGGGGGAGAAGTCCGGGGAGGGAGCTGCGGGCAGGCGGCCGGCGGGAAAGCGGCCGGCCGCCGCGCCTCCTTAAAGCGCCGGCGCAGACTCCGGCAACACTCGTTTGCCGGAGTCTTAGTTGCGGCTGCCACTGGCGAGGCAGCCGCAACTGAATTTCGGCTTGGGGCCGGGTTACCACGGCAACCGGGACGCTGCGCACACCGATGACGTCATCGGTGCCGGCGCAGCGCTACCGGTCTACCGCCGCGGAAGGGCCCCAGGCAATTTAGGAACCGGCGCCAATTGCAGCGCTAGGCCCTCTAGCGCTGCAAAATCGGTGCTAAGGGCACTGAATTTCTCGGCCTAAATGTCCTGCTATTACTTTTCCTTAATAATGGATTCCAGCATTTTCCCAATGACAGATGTTAGGCTAACTGGCCTATAGTTTCCTGCTTTCTGTCTCCCTCCTTTGACACACAATATTGAAATAATTTTATTGTATGATTTATGTACAAACTACCACATTAACATTATGCCCAATACTTTACACATAACAAAAATAGTCTTATTTTATGTATTTCTACATTTACATTTTACTACAGTTTTATATATTTCACATTTATTAATTTTGATTGTCATTCCCCCCCAAAGCATTATATAAAACCTTCCATATATAATAATATGCCAGTTTTCAATTGCTCACATTTATTTATTATAATTTGTATTTCACTCTAAAATTAAGACAGTCCACATTATAACATATAATCCTCCTGAACTTGGGAAAAGACACATCTTCCAACTTCCCATGAACTGCGCCACAGGAGATCGTCAGCTTTATTATTAAATTCAACCTGATAAGACTTTCCAATATTGTGACAGTCTGGCACACTCATTGCTGCAGTTGCTCTCTGACTTCTGCAGTTGCAGGCTCTGGCCACTGGGTGGTGCTGCTAAACAAATTTTTTCTATTTTTCAAGCTACACTCTACAAGATTAATGTAAGAAGTCACACAACACCAGGTTATAAGTCCAACAGCTTTATTTGAAATCACAAGCTTTCGGAGCGCTGCTCCTTCGTCAGGTGCAGTGGAGAAATGCATAAAGACACAGCTTATATAGTCAGAGAATAATGTCAGATGTTTACAGGTAATCTTGCCAACTGCCATTTATCACACCTCGGCAGAGAGATAATCACAGCAATCAAAGGTGTGAATGGTGTCCAAACAGGTCAGTCAGGAAAACATTACATCAAAGAACAATGAGGTGGGGTCACAAGGGGTCAAATATTGCAGATGCTGGGGTCTGTATGAAAAACAAAAAAAGACAAAAAACATTTTTTTTTTGCTGGAAATCACAGCAGGTCCGGCCGCATCTGTGTAGAGAACAAGCCAATGTCGACTCGAGTCTGGATGACCCTGCGTCAGGTGGGGTTACATGTAGCGTGACATGAACCCAAGATCTCGGTTGAGGCCGTCCTCATGGGTGCGGAACTTGGCTATCAGTTTCTGCTCGACGATTTTGCGTTGTCGTGTGTCTCGAAGGCCGCCTTGGAGAATGCTTACCTGAAGATCGGAGGCTGAATGTCCTTGACTGCTGAAGTGTTCCCCGACTGGGAGGGAACACTCCTGCCTGGTGATTGTCAGGAGATGCATCAACGCCAGATTCATCAGCCGCACTCACAAGGCAGTCCAGAATGTCACCCGAGCACAACGCAATGCCATCCATGCTCTCAAGACCAACCGCAACATCGTCATCAAACCAGCAGACAAATGAGGCGCCATCGTCATACAGAACAGAACGGACTATTGCAAAGAAGTATACTGATGACTGGACAACCAGGAACACTACAGACAGTTACCCGCAGATCCGACCAAAGAACACACCCGCCAACTCAACAGACTGATCAAGACCTTCGATCCAGACCTTCAAAGCATCCTACATGCTCTCATCCCACGTACTCCCCGCATGGGAGACTTCTACTGCCTCCCAACGATACACAAAGCCAACACACCCGGACGTCTTATCGCATCAGGCAACGGAATCCTGTGTGAGAACCTCTCTGGATATGTCGAGGGCATCCTGAAACCCATCGTACAGGGAACCCCCAGCTTCTGTCGCGACACTACAGACTTCTTACAGAAACTCAGCACCCACGGACCAGTTGAACCAGGAACACTCCTCGCCACGATGGACGTCTCGGCACTCTACACTAGTATCCCCCACGATGACGGCATCGCTGCGACAGCCTCAGTACTCAACACCAACAACAGCCAATCTCCAGACACCATCCTACAACTCATCCGCTTCATCCTTGACCACAATGTCTTCACCTTCGACAACCAGTTCTTTACCCAAACACACGGAACAGCCATGGGGACCAAATTCACACCCCAATACGCAAACATCTTCATGCACAAGTTCGAGCAAGACTTCTTCGCTGCACAGGATCTCCAACCAACGCTATACACCAGATACATCGACAACATTTTCTTCCTATGGACCCACGGCGAAGAATCACTGAAAAGACTACACGATAACATCAACGAGTTCCATCCCACCATCAAACTCACCATGGACTACTCCTCAGAATCGGTTTCATTCTTGGACACACGAACCTCCATCAAAGACGGACACCTCAGCACTTCACTCTACCGCAAGCCCACGGACAACCTCACGATGCTTCACTTCTCCAGCTTCCACCCTAACCACATTAAAGAAGCCATCCCCTATGGACAAGCCTTGTGAATACACAGGATCTGCTCAGACGAGGAGGAACGCGATGGACACCTACAGCCCTTGTAAGAACAGGATATGACGCTCGACTCGTCGATCGACAGTTCCGACGGGCCACAGTGAAAAATCGCACCGACCTCCTCAGAAGACAAACACGGGACACAACCAACAGAGTACCCTTCGTCGTCCAGTACTTCCCCGGAGCGGAGAAACTACGCCATGTTCTTCGCAGCCTTCAACATGTCATCGATGACAACGAACACCTCGCTAAGGCCATCCCCATGCCTCCACTACTCGCTTTCAAACAGCCGCCTAACCTCAAACAGACCATCGTTCGCAGCAAATTACCCAGCTTTCAGGAGAACAGCGACCACGACACCACACAACCGTGCCACAGCAACCTCTGCAAGACATGCCAGATCATCAACACAGATACCATCATCACACGTGAGGGCACCACCCACCAGGTACATGGTACATACTCATGTGACTCGGCCAACGTTGTCTACCTCATACGTTGCAGGAAAGGATGCCCCGGAGCATGGTACATCGGCGAGACCATGCAGACACTGCGACAACGGATGAACGGACACCGCGCAACAATCACCAGGCAGGAGTGTTCCCTCCCAGTCGGGGAACACTTCAGCAGTCAAGGACATTCAGCCTCCGATCTTCGGGTAAGCATTCTCCAAGGCGGCCTTCGAGACACACGACAACGCAAAATCGTCGAGCAGAAACTGATAGCCAAGTTCCGCACCCATGAGGACGGCCTCAACCGAGATCTTGGGTTCATGTCACGCTACATGTAACCCCACCTGACGCAGGGTCATCCAGACTCGAGTCGACATTGGCTTGTTCTCTCTACACAGATGCGGCCGGACCTGCTGTGATTTCCAGCAAAAAAAAAATGTTTTTTGTCTTTTTTTGTTTTTCATACAGACCCCAGCATCTGCAATATTTGACCCCTTGTGACCCCACCTCATTGTTCTTTGATGTAATGTTTTCCTGACTGACAGGAGCAGCATGGTGGCATAGTGGTTAGCACTGTTGCCTCACAGCGCCAGGGACCCGGGTTCAAATCTGGCCTCGGGCGACTGTCTGTGTGGAGTTTGCACATTCTCCCCGTGTTTGCGTGGGTTTCCTCCGGGTGCTCCGGTTTCCTCCCACAGTCCAAAGATGTGCAGGTTAGGTTGATTGGCTATGATAAATTGACCCTTAGTGTTAGGGGGATTAAATACGTGGGGTTACGGGGATAGGGTGGGATATGTGTTGGTGTAGGGGTTATGGGGATCGGGTGGGATATGTGTCGGTGCAGGCTCGATGGGCCGAAATGGCCTCTATCTGCACTGTGGGGTTTCTGCGATTCTGCGACCTGTTTGGACACCATTTAGACCTTTGATTGCTGTGATTATCTCTCTGCCGAGGTGTGATAAATGGCAGTTGGCAAGATTACCTGTAAACATCTGACATTATTCTCTGACTATATAAGCTGTGTCTTTATGCATTTCTCCACTTCACCTGACGAAGGAGCAGCGCTCCGAAAGCTTGTGATTTCAAATAAAGCTGTTGGACTATAACCTGGTGTTGTGTGACTTCTTACATTTGTCCACCCCAGTCCAACTCCGGCATCTCCACACCATGTCTACAAGATTAGTCAAGTTAATTAATTAAATACTCTCAGCTGCTCTCCAGCACAGAGCTTGCTTAGCCCTGCCCAAGCCTGGAAGAAACTTAAAACTTGAAACAAGACTTGCCAATCTCGCAGACCAGCGGCGGCGTTCCAGAGCCACGTCATGATTCAAAAAGTGACGTGGGCAAGAGGAAGCAGCTGATTGGGTGAGTACTTATACTACTCTGTAGTTTGACAGTTAAGGTTAATAGTTTATAAAGTTTAGAAGGTCTTAATTTTTGTGGTTTATAGTTTCTAAGGTCTCTGTTGTGTAGCGGAAAGTGCTAGTAAACAAGGGCCCTTGAGTATATCATTTAATTGTAGTGTAATTAGTGGTATTGATTTGATTTAATTTAATTTAAGTCAATTAAAGGGTACGTCATGCAGCACAGCTCGGCCCCATGGCATGCTCCTCCTGCGCTATGTGGGAAATCAGGGACACAGACCATGTGTGCGGGAAGTGTATCCAGCTGCAGCTACTGGCAGACTGCATTGCGGCACTGGAGCTGTGAGTGGATACATACTGGAGCATTCGCAATGCTGAGCACGTCATGGATAGCACATTTAGTGAGTTGGTCACACCGCAGGTAAAGGCTGCACAGGCAGGAAGGAAATGGGTGACCGCCAGGCAGAGTAGTAGGCGCAGGCAGGTAGTGCAGGGGTCTCCTGTGGCCATCCCCCTCTCAAACAGATATATCGCTTTGGATATTGTTGGGGGAGATGGCTTATCTCCCCCAACAATAAGGCAGCAGCAGCCAACTTCCTGGCACCATGGATGGTTCTGCTGCACAGGATGGTAGGAAAAAGAGCTGGAGAGCTATAGTGATGGGGGATTCTATTGTAAGGGGAATAGATAGGCGTTTCTGCAGCCGCAAACGAGACTCCAGGATGGTATGTTGCCTCCCTGGTGCAAGGGTCAAGGATGTCTCGGAGCGGCTGTGGGAAATTTTGGAGAGGAATGGTGAACAGCCAGTTGTCGTGGTGCATATAGGTACCAATGATATAGGTAAAAAACAGGATGAGGTCCTAAAAGCTGAATATAGGGAGTTAGGAGGTAAATTAAAAAGTAGGACCTCAAAGGTAGTAATCTCAGGATTGCTACCAGTGCCACATGCTAGTCAGAGTAAAAATAGAAGGATATTTCAGATGAATACGTGGCTAGAGGAATGGTGCAAGGGAGAGGGATTCAAATTCCTAGGACATTGGAATCGGTTCCGGGGGAGGTGGGACCAGTACAAACTGGATGGTTTGCATCTGGGCAGGACCGAGACCGATGTCCTAGGGCTGTTGGGGAGGGTTTAAACTAAAATGGCAGGGGGTTGGGAAAAGTGGAAGGCAGAGAAATCAAGGGTGTAAATCAAACAGGGCCACAGTAAATAATAATTCTAAAAGGACTAAGAGTGTTAAAAAAACAAGCCTGAAGGCTTTGTGTCTTAATGTGAGGAGCATTCATAATAAGGTGAATGAATTACCCGCGCAAATAGATGTAAACGGATATGATATAATTGGGATTACGGAGGCATGGCTCCAGGGTGACCAAGGGTGGGAATTCAACATCCAGGGGTATTCAATATTCAGGAAGAACAGGCAAAAAGGAAAAGGAGGTGGGGTAGCATTGCTGGTTAAAGAGGAGATTAACACAATGGTAAGGAAGCGTGGCGGAACCACCAGAGGATTACGGACAATTGTATATAATTCCTTTTACAGCAATGTAGTACAGCTGGGGGCTGCACCTTTAATGTATCTGTTAACTGTACTGGAGCTTCTTTCCTGTACTCCGCGTGATGATGTCATGCCGTCCATCACGTGATCTCTCAACGGCGGGAAGAACGTGATGACGTCATCACGTCAGAGCTCGGAACCTTCTAGCAGTAGAGCTCGGAACCTTCTAGTAGTTGAGCTCGGAACCTGCTAGCAGTTGAGCTCGGAACCTGCTAGCAGTTGAGCTCGGAACCTTCTAGCAGTTTCCAGAGAGGCTTTCAAGCAGACCAGACCTATTTGCATTGTATCCTACAGTTTCCTGTACAGCTTCATTTGTTCATTAAATTTTATTGTTTTTGATTTTCTGAGTCGATCTCAATTCTTCAGCTAGGAACCCCAGTTGCTACAGAAGGATATTAGCTCTGATGATGTGGAATCTGTATGGGTAGAGCTGAGAAATACCATGGGGCAGAAAACATTAGTGGGAGTTGTATACAGACCCCCAAACAGTAATGCTGAAGTTGGGGATGGCATTAAATGGGAAATTAGAGATGCATGCAATAAGGGCACAGCAGTTATCATGGGTGACTTTAATCTACATATAGATTGGGATAACCAAATTAGTAACAATACTGTGGAGGAGGAATTCCTGGAGTGTATATGGGATGGTTTCCTGGACCAATATGTCGAGGAACCAACTAGAAATCAGGCCATCTTAGACTGGGTATTATGTAATGAGAAAGGATTAATTAGCAATCTTGTTGTGCGAGGCCCCTTGGGGAGGAGCGATCATAATATGATAGAATTCTTCATTAAGATGGAGAGTGAAGTAGTTGACTCAGAGACTAGGGTCCTGAATTTAAATAAAGGAAACTATGATGGTATGAGGCATGAGTTGGCTAGGATGGATGGGGGAACGTTACTTAAAGGGTTGATGGTGGTTAGGCAATGGCAAACATTTAAAGATCGCATGGATGAACTACAGAATTTGTTCATCGCTGTCTGGCATAAAAATAAAACAAAAAAGGTGGCTCAACCGTGGCTAACAAGAGAAATTAGGGATAGCATAAGATCCAAGGAGAGGACATATAAATTGGCCAGAAAAAGCAGCAAACCTGAGGATTAGGAGCAGTTTAGGATTTAGCAAAGGAGGACAAAAGGATTAATTAAAAGGGGGAAAATAGAGTATGAGAGTAAGCTTGCAGGGAACATAAAAACTGACTGTAAAAGCTTCTATAGATATGTGAAGACAAAAGGATTGGTGAAGTCAAGCATAGGTCCCTTGCAGTCAGGATCAGGGGAATTTATAATGGGGAACAAAAAATGGCAGACCAATTAAATACATACTTTGGTTCTGTCTTCACAAAGGAGGACACAAATAACCTCCCAGAGATGTCGGGGAACATAGGGTCTAATGAGAGGGAGGAACTGAATGAAATCAGTATTTGTAGGGAAATGGTGTTAAGGAAATTGATGGGATTGAAGGCCGATAAATCCCCAGGGCCTGATAATCTACATCCTAGGGCACTTAAGGAAGTGGCCCTAGAAATAGTAGATGCATTGCTGGTCATCTTCCAACATTCTATAGACTCTGGAACAGTTCCCATGGATTGGAGGGTAGCTAATGTAACCCCACTATTTAAAAAAGGTGATAGAGAGAAAACAGGGAATTATAGACCGGTAAGCCTGACATCGGTAGTGGGGAAAATGTTAAAGTCCATTATAGAAGATGTAATAGCAGAGCACTTGGAAAACAGTGACAGGATCGGACAAGGTCAACATGGATTTACAAAAGGTAAATCATGCTTGAGTAATCTACTGGAATTTTTTGAGGATGTAACTGGTAGAATAGATAAGGGAGAACCAGTGGATGTGGTGCATTTGGACTTTCAGAAGGCTTTCGATAAGGTCCCGCATAAGAGATTAGCGTGGAAAGCTAAAGCACATGGGATTCGGGGTAAGGTACTGGCTTGGATAGAAAACTGGTTGGCAGGCAGGAAGCAAAGTTTTGGAATAAACGGGTCGTTTTCCAAGTGGCAGGCAGTGACTAGTGGGGTACCGCAGGGATCGATGCTAGGACCCCAGCTATTCACAATCTATATTAATAATCAATCTAGACGAGGGAACTAGATGTAATATCCCAAAGTTTTCAGACGACACAAAGCTGGGTGGGCATGTGTGCTGTGAGGAGGATGCAGAGAAACTCCAGTATGATTTGGACAGGTTGGGTGATTGGGCAGATGCATGGCAGATGCAGTATAATGTGGATAAATGTGAGGTTATCTACTTTGGTGGCAAAAACAGGAAGGCAGATTATTATCTGAACGGCAATAGATTGGGAAAAGGGGAAGTACAACAAGACCTGGATGTCCTTGTGCACCAGTCGCTGAAGGTATGCATGCAGGTGCAGCAGGCAGTTAAGAAGGCAAATGGTATGTTGGCCTTCCTAGCGAGAGAATTTGAGTACAGGAACAAGGATGTCTTGCTGCAGTTGTACAGGGCCTTGGTGAGACCACGCCTTGAGTATTGTGTACAGTTTTGGTCGCCTTATCTGAGGAAGGATGTTCTTGCCATGGAGGGAGTGCAGCAAAGATTCACCAGACTGATACCTGGGATGGCAGGAATAACGTATGAAGAGAGATTGGGCCGATTAGGCTTATATTTGCTAGAGTTTAGAAGAATGAGAGGGGATCTCATTGAAACTTATAAAATTCTAACAGGACTTACAGACTAGATGCAGGAAGGATGTTCCCAATGGCCGGGGAGTCCAGAACCAGGGGTCACAGTCTAAGGATAAGGACTGAGATGAGGAGGAATTTCTTCACCCAGGGAGTGGTGAACCTGTGGAATTCTCTACCACAGAAGGCAGTTGAGGCCAATTCATTAAATATATTCAAGAAGGAGTTAGATATATTTCTTACGGCTAAAGGGATATGGGGAGAAAGCAGGGACAGAGTACTGAATTTGGATGATCAGCCATGATCTCATTAAATGGCGGAGCAGATTCGAGGGGCCGAATGGCCTACTCCTATCTTCTATGTTTCTATGTCTACCATATTTTTCCCCACTTAGTAATAATCAGCATAATGATAAGCAGTAATTTTTTTAAACTAAAATCGTGCAACTGTCAAATTCATAATTTTTAAAAAGAGGAAATAAACATCTTACAGTTCTGTACAGGTGCTTTCCCATGAGCCTTTCCCCATGGTAGAAGGTCAGGCATAGTGGCTGATAAAGTGTCCTCAAGTACTCCCATGCTTTCTCTGCATTGCTTTGAGAACCCACCAGATTCTCTCCCATACTATTTCTGTACACAAGCTGATATTCCACTGTAACGGGAGATTTCCATCAACCCACACTTTTTCCCCGCTTAACCAACCAATCTCTGCACACCCAAACTACCACTGGCTCTTTTGTGTCAGCATCTGCCCCAAAGCTGTTAGATGCTGTTTTGTGAGGCTCATCAAGCAAGGGTAGAGGACCATTGACTCTGCACTGTCTCTGCTACTGTGCCTCCATTAGCCAGGCTCTGTAACCCAAGTCAGTGTGATTTCGCTAAAAAAAAAAACAATTGCATTCATGACACACAGAGGAGAAACCCTGAGCATTAAAAGTAATCTAAACAACCCAGTTCACTACCAGCCAATATTTTATAAACTATTTATCAACTGCTTTATATATTTATAAAGTGTTTTTATATTAGTGAAATAACTTTTGGACAACCCAAGAAGTACAGACTTCTTGTCATTGCTAGGTCTTATTAAAAATCTTGGGGGAGAAATTTGGTATCGCTCCGTTTGGGGCGCTAAATTTTGAAAGGTGGAAAAATTAGCGCCAGGGGCTAATGATTCTCAGCGTTGTTTAAATTGGGGGTTAGCGCTCCAGGAAGGAAGTGGAGCGCTAAATCAAGCGCTACCATTTCCCTTCTGGAGCGCTAAACCACGCAGGAGGGGCGGTAGAGGTGCAGTGCTGCACAATGACCACTGCAGCGCTGCCGGGATCCAAGGCTCCTTCCCTCCCTTAAAGGGAAGGGCCATTGCTGCAGGCTCTGTGTTTCAATGATGTCCCTCATTGCCAACGGCAGCCGGGATCCGTGACGATCCGCCCCAAGCACTCTAACAGAGTGCAGAGCTGATCAATCGCGGCAGTTAAAAATTTTCAACAGCAACCTAAGGGATGGAAACAAATTTTTTCTGCAGACCAGCAGCCTTACCTTTAATTACTGCTCCCGCAGTGCCCGGCCTCCCGAACAACGCCTCCTGCAGCAGTCGGTGTTATCGCCCGGCGATGCTGCAGGGGGGCGGAACCAAATTTTGGGTCCGGGGCGCTACCAGGGCACTGCACAGCCGGATGACGTCACGATCTCTGGGCGTGGGAGAGCATGGTGCTAGGGGTTTCCGCTGCCACAAACCGCCAGGTGAATTCCGTGGGCGTCGGTACTATCGCTGCGCCAGGGCGGTTATCGCTCCCTAGAGGTGCTAACGGGAGGTGCAAAGGAGGCGAATTTCTAGCCCTTAAGTCTACATACCCTGATCAAACTATTTCTTCCAATTCCATTTCCTCAAGGCTACACTTTGTCTTGACTAGTCTGTGCAACACCATGGGAGATTGACTGATGTATTACAGTTTTCACAAAATAATGGACAGAATTCTGGGATTCAATTCCCAAAGCACTAGGAGAAATCCGAGAATACTTTTTAATATAAAATGGAGTTTGACTTAGTCACTGTGATGCTGTAGCCCGATGTTATCCCCTACACAGCATAAACCTATAAAATAGCGAGTCAACTGAACTACTGTGAGCAATACCACATACGATACAATGGTAGTTCCTTATGTAGAACAAATTTATAGAATCTAAATCCTAAGGAGAGTAATAACTTGATTTTAAGTAATACAATAGCACAGTTGTAATGATCAATAACATGTCATTCTATAGTGGACACTAGGTGGAGCCGTAGAGCTGTGTAGAGCTGTATATAGCTGTATGTATATTAAGACTACATTACCCATGAGGCACTAGGCTACCCACAAGGCAGCAGTCAAGATGAATGCCTCTACAGATACTGTACCTAGTCCACATGTGCTCAATAAAAGTGTCTAGCAAAAGCTAGCTGTGTTCATAATAAGAATGTCTATTTATTAATGAACATAAGATGGTACCAGGATGATGAAGATCTGCTGAAAATTGTGAAAAGCGACATGGAGAATTTGAAGCCACCAGAGCGTTTGAAACTCACAGGAAATATCGACTACAATTGGCAGACTTTTAAACAGCAATTCAAACTCTACATTGCAGCCATCGGATTCGGTACGAAGCCAGATGCAAGGAAGATAGCGTTGCTGCTTACGGTTGCAGGCCCACAGGCGATAGAGGTATTTAATACATTTGTATTTAATCCAGAGGAGAACAGAGAAAAATTAGAAGATGTGCTAAAAAAATTTGATGCACATTGCTCTCCCAAAAGAATGAGACCTATGAAAGATACATGTTCTGTTCAAGGACACAGCAGCAAAATGAGACTTTTGATAGCTTTATAACTGATCTGAAACTGAAAGCACAGACATGTAATTTCTCTGAGCTGAAATCATCCATGATTCATGACCAGATTGTGTTTAGTATTCATGATAAAAAAGTCAGGGAACGTCTGTTGAGAGAAACCGAACTAAATTTGGAAAATGCAGTGAAAATATGCCAAGTCAGCGAGCTAGCTCAAAAGCACGCGAAGACTTTCAGTGAAATCAATAATGATGCGATTGTAATGAGTGATAATGCTGCTGTCGGTGCTGTGTCCTACAAGGGGAAGAAACGTGGGCAGAACAGAAATGAAAAGCAATCGGAGGATGACATTTTTAATTGTAAACGCTGTGGTTACAAACACCAGTTAAGACAATGCCCAGCGTTTGGAAAAATGTGCACAAAGTGTAATGGAAAGAATCACTTTGCCAAACAATGCTTTTCAAAAGTACAAACTAAGAAAGGGCAACGAGTTAATGTAATTGAGGACACTGATTTAAGTGAGACATTTTTTGTAGGAATGGTGTCATGTGACAATATCAAAAAGGATACAGAAAATGTGCAGCCCTCAGAAATGGACAATGCTGAACATAAAGTTAATGCAGTAAAAGAGGACAAATGGATGATCCCACTGCAGGTAAATGGAGCATTAGTTACCTTGAAACTAGACACTGGGGCAAAAGCAAACTTAATCAGTATGAGTGACATTAACAATATGAAAGAAAAGCCTAAAATACAGAAAAAGTCAGTACTACTGAAGGACTATAATGGACAGAAAATAGATAGCTTAGGTGTATGCAGACTTAAAGTGACAGTCAAAGACAAAGTGCATCATCTCATGTTTTCTGTTGTGGCTGAAAGGCTTGATTCACTACTGGGTGACAAAGCTTGTGAGGACTTAGAACTGGTCAAGAGAGTCGACCGTATAAACTGTGCCATAAGCAGACCAGATGACTCGGTGGATTCTGTAGTGAATAATTTCCAGGATGTGTTCAAAGGATTTGGAGTTCTACCATTCACTTACAAGATCCAGCTAAAGGAGGATGCTCAGCCAGTGGTACATCCTCCACGAAGAGTTCCAGCACCCCTGCGTGACCGGCTCAAGAATGAACTGGACAGAATGACCACACTAGGAGTCATCAGGAAAGTCGAAGAGCCAACTGACTGGGTTAACTCCAATGGTATGTGTAAAGAAAAAGAACAATGATCTAAGAATATGCATGGATCCAAAGGACTTAAATGCGAACATAAAACATGAACACTACCAGATTCCCAAGCGAGAAGAAATCACCAGTGAAATGTCAGGTGCCAGATACTTTACAAAGCTCGATGCCTCACAAGGATTTTGGCAACTAAAACTGGATGAAGAGAGCACCAAATACTGTACCTTCAACACACCATTTGGCAGGTATTGTTTCCTCAGAATGCCTTTCGGGATAATATCTGCATCTGAAATCTTTCATAGAGCGATGGAACACATAATTGAAGGTCTGGAAGGAGTTCGGGTCTATGTTGATGACATCATCATCTGGGGCTCCACACTGAAAGAACACAATGAGAGACTGACTAAAGTGCTACAGAGCATACGCCGGAATGGACTGAAGCTCAACAAAGCCAAGTGTCAGTTTGGCGTCCAGGAAGTCACTTTCCTAGGAGATAATCTATCTGGTAAAGGAATAGAGCCAGATATGGAAAAAGTAAACGCCATACTCAAAATGCCCCGACCCACTGACAAAAAAGGAGTGCTACGCATCATGTGGATGATAAACTTCATTGGAAAGTTCATTCCTAACTTGTCAGCCAAGACAGCCTGTCTGCGAGACCTGCTACATAAAACAAATGTGTTCGCATGGACAGAAAGACATGAACAAGAGTGGATAAACCTCAAAACAGTGCTGACAACCACACCTGTACTCACCTTCTTTGACCCAACCAAAAGAATCAAAGTGTCAACGGATGCATCAAAAGATGGCCTAGGTGCGGTCTTGCTACAAGCAGAGGGTGAAGATTGGAAGCCTGTTGCCTATGCCTCCAGGTCTATGACTGATACTGAGTGTCGATACGCCCAGATTGAAAAGGAATGTCTAGGCTTGGTAGTTGGACTAGAAAAGTTTCATGGCTACATATATGGACTTCCCACCTTCACAGTTGAGACAGACCACAGCCCTCTGGTTGCCATCATTAAAAAAAACCTGAATGAGATGTCTCCAAGGATTCAACGACTCATGATGAAGCTGCAAAGATATGACTTTGAACTGATCTACACACCAGGCAAATACATAGTGTTAGCAGATGCACTATCCCGAGCACCCACAATGAGTCATGTGAGCTCTACTGAAGAAGACGTGAATGTTCATGTGAGTATGGTCACTGCTGCGCTGCCCGTGTCAGACACAAAATCAAAGCAAATAGCAGAAGAAACAGTAAAAGATACAGTATTACAAACAGTAATAGAGAACATTCATCATGGTTGGCCAAAAGGTTCCTGTCCAAAATATTTTCACATAAGGTCAGAATTGAGTGTCGCAAGTGGACTATTACTAAAACAGAACAGAATAGTCATTCCACAGGCTCTACGTCAAGACATGCTCAAAAGGATTCATGAGGGAAACCTCGGAATTGAAAAATGCAAAAGGAGAGCAAGAGACACTGTTTATTGGCCTGGCATAAATAAGGACATTGAGAACATGATAGGCAAATGTGAGACATGTCAGAAACACCAAAACAAACAAGCAAAGGAACCAATGATAGTAGCTGACATACCAACAGCAGCATGGCAAAAGGTTGGTATGGACCTTTTTCATTTAAATGGTAAAGACTATCTAATAGTGATTGACTACTATTCTAACTATCCTGAGATGGCGCTGCTCTCAAGCACCACAGCAAGCAGTGTCATAATGCATGTGAAATCCATCTTCGCCAGACATGGAATTCCCAGGATTGCCGTTAGCGACAATGGTCCGTGCTTCAACTGTAAGGAGTGGCAATGGTTTGCAGCACGTTATGACTTTCAGCACATCACATCCAGTCCTTTGTATGCTCAGTCAAATGGTAAGGCAGAGAAAGGTGTTCAAGTTCTCAAGCAGCTACTGAAGAAAGCGACAGAAAGCAAGTCTGATCCTTATCTCGCCCTGCTGAGCTACCGAGCCTCACCTTTAGACTGTGGTTCTTCACCTGCTGAACTACTAATGGGTCGCAAGTTGCGCACCACGCTACCCTGTTGTGTAAAAGAACAGCAAAGTGAGGAACTGAGACAGAGACTTCAACTGTTAAAGCTGAAACAGAAATCATACTATGACAAGTCATCCAAAACTCTAAAACCATTGACAAGGGATGATGTTGTCAGGATTGAGGATCCAGATGCATGGAACAGGAAAGCTACAGTTCTTGAGGAAGTAGGACCAAGGTCATACACTGTTAGAACTGAGGAAGGACAGATTCTCAGGAGGAACCGTCGTTCACTCCTAAAAACACAAGAGACTATTCAAGACCAGATTGATGACAATGCCGCAACTGCATCTTGTCATTCACCGCCAGAACAATCTCATGAAGACACATCAGACTTACCCGTGTTGAGAAGATCCACACGTGAAGTAAAAAAGCCTGATAGACTTAATCTTTGAGTACAATGTAAACTTTGAAAATGTGTTGACTGTTTTGAAAATGTTTATGTTTATAGAGCACTAACAAAAGTGTTACTGATATTATCTTTATTGTTTTCTTGAAAGTTGATTGATATTGATTTTGTTAAACCTCAAAGAAAGGAGGATGTAATGATCAATAACATGTCATTCTATAGTGGACACTAAGTGGAGCCATAGAGCTGTATATAGCTGTATGTATATTAAGACTACATTACCCATGAGGCACTAGGCTATCAACAAGGCAGCAGTCAAGATGGATGCCTCTACAGATACTGTACCTAGTCCACATGTGCTCAATAAAAGCGTCTAGCAAAAGCTAGCTGTGTTCATAATAAGAATGTATATTTATTAATGAACATAAGAACAGTGATTGCTGCTTTTAACTTATTAACCATTGAACAGAATAACTAACAAAATAAACATTCAAAGAGTAAGATAGCAATATTGCCTTGGCAAGAGAGTTTCAACAGCAAATGGGGTGAGGTTAGGCGGAGGCAGGCAACATTGTGAAGGTGGAAGTAGGTAGTCTATGTGATGCAGAGGATATGGGGTCAGAAGCTCAGCTTGAGATCAAATAGGGTTACTGTTTGAGGGGACTCCGATCTCCTTCCTCTCAGTCAAGACAGACGATGGTAGGTAGGTTCACAACGATCTTTATTCAAGCATATGCAGGGGAAGACTCTCACTTGACAGCTTCAAGTGGGACTTCGACGATCTCTCACATTTCATTTACTTATATACATTTGTTATTGCTTATGCAAGCTATTACTAAATATCATGTGCTAGTCACACTTTTTGTTAATGCTATCACATTGCCCATGTTTGGGGTCTCTATCCGTGAGTTGTTCTCCTTAGTTCCCTTGTGATTTAATCGTTTGCTCGGTGGCTATTCTTTTGCACGTATATAATTAGGTTTTGACTTGTTTTTCACATTTTATCACACCACCATCGTTAACCTCTAAAGTTCTTTATTGTTTGGTCAATCAGTAGTGTTTACTTGTTAATTACCCTTACAGTTACAGAGGTTGTGAACAGTCGGGTTCAGCCTGAGACACTGGCAGGTAAGAGGGATGGATTCAATGGCAAGGGTATGGAGTTTGTGGGGAGGGTTGAAGATGATGGCTTCAGTCTTTCCAAAGTTTAGTTGGAAGAAACTGCAGCTTATCTGAGATTGGATATTGAACAAGCAGCTTGACAGCATAGAGGTAGTGGATTCCTTTTGGAACTGTGACAGGGCACCAGATGAGCTGCTTCCTGGAGATTATGTGGAGGTTCTGGTGTCTGCCTGCTGTGTTGTTCCTGGGAAGACACAGGAGGACAATCATAAAAGCAAATCCAGAATGAACTCAAAGTGTGCTTATATCCACATATATCAGCACTTTCATCTTCCAAGAAATGTCACCTGAGTTGACACTGACAATTACTTGGATTGGCAGGAAGTAAACGGAAGAGAACTACGAACCGTCTGGGTGCTTACCCATCTGTTTCATCATCTGCCACCTTTCAGGTTCCATAGGTGCAACTCTATAGCTCTTTTCTCAAACTTGGAGGCTTCCTGGATAGTAGCAAGTCCTTTGGTAGTGATGTCCTGCCTTCTGTTAAAAGCCACCTTCTCTGCAGAGACGTGCAAGGCTTTCATTACTGACAGCAGTATCGGCACATCCTCCACCATTAGTGGAGTCTTCTGCCTATGCATTAATAAACAGTTGTAGTGAAGTAACAGTTGCTACTGCTTAATGTTTTTTCGCACAGTAGATCCTTCCAAGTATTTGTGTGGAGTCAGTTTATGTAGATTTTGATCTGATATTCCTCAGTGGGCAAATATCTCTGCAGGCTTACATTATTACATAGGATTACATTACATAGGATATACAGCACAGTAACAGGCCATTCGTCCCAGCCAGTCCATGCCGGTGTTTATGCTCCACACGAGCCTCCTCCCGTCTTTCCTCATCTAAATCTATCAGCATAACCCTCTATTCCCTTCTCCCTCATATGCTTGTCCAGCCTCCCCTTAAATGCATCTATACTATTCGCTTCAATCACTCCCTGTGGTAGCGAGTTCCACATTCTCACCACTCTTTGGGTAAATAAGTTTCTTCTATTGGATTTCTTGGTGCCTATCTTATATTGATGGCCTCTAGTTATGCTCTTCCCCACAAGCGGAAACATTCTCTCTGTATCCACTCTATCAAAACCTTTCATAATTTTAAAGACTTCTATTAGGTCACCCCTCAGCCTTCTTTTTTCAAGAGAAAAGAGACCCAGCCTGTTCATCCTTTCCTGATATGTATACCCTTGCATTTCTGGTATCATACTTGTAAATCTTCTCCAGTGCACCCTCTCCAGTGCCTCTATATCCTTTTTATAATATGGCAACCAGAACTGTATGCAGTACTCTAAGTGTGGTCTAACCAAGGCTCGATACAGGTTTAGCATAACTTCCCTACTTTTCAATTCTATACCTCTAGAAATAAACCCTAAGGCTTGGTTTGCTTTTTTTTATGGCCTTGCTAACCTGTATCTCAACTTTTAGTGATTTGTGAATTTGTACTCTTAGATCCCTTTGTTCCTCTACCCCACCTGGACTCGCACCCTCCAAGTAATAAGTGACCTCCCTATTCTTCCTACCAAAATGTAATACCTCATATTTATCTGTATTGAACTTCATTTGCCAATTATTGCCCATTCTGCAAGTTTATTAATGTCCTCTGTAATTTGTTGCAGTCCTCCTCAGTATTGACTATCCCGTCAAATTTGGTGTCACCCGCAAAAATTTAGAAATTGTGTTTTTGATTCCTAAGTCTAAATTGTTAATGTAAATTGTGAACAGCAGTGGTCCCAGCACTGATCCTTGTGGAACACCACTACCCACCTTCTGACACTGTGAATAGCTATCCTTATCTCATTTTACATGGCATAGGATACATTAGGTCATTGCCATGGGGCTCATAAGAATCATTATACACATAAAATTTCACATTTCATTCTCCACACACTCTCCTCCCTTCCAGAGGACACAGATTTAAGATCAACTGGCAAAAGAATGCAGGGGAGATGAGGAGAAATATTTTTATGTAGTAAGTTGTTAGAATCGGGAATGTACTGTCTGAAGCAGATTCCGTAGTAACTTGAATTGGATATATACTTGAAAAGGAAAATTTTGAACGGCTATGAAGGAAGAGCGGTGGAGTGGGACTAATTGGAGAGCTCTTTCAAAAAGCCGGTACAGGCATGATGGGCTGAATTGTCTATGAATGAAAGGTAGTATTTTGGTTTTTAAATATAAAACTAAATAATTATACTTTGAATGGTATATGGTTGGATGATGTTAAAGAGATGCAAGGGTAGCCTGTGGTCCTCCCTAACCTATTCAGTTGCAATTACTGGTCTACATAAACACAATCTAGGCCCTTAATTATTTTATAAGCCTCATCAAATCACCGCATGAGTCTATGCTTTTCTAACTCTTATAAAATGGCAATTAGAATGACATAGGTGTCATCAGTCAAAATCAAATTTAAAAAGTACCCCCTTTTTAAAAGGGGCACAAACAATAAACTCCAAATTATAAGTAAAACAAAAGGACGCTTATCAAATTAAATCATAATGTTGTTCCTGGTGTTGACTATGCCCTCCAGTGCACACCAGTCGCAGAAGGTCTGTTATTTTCTAAAGTTTAGAGACCCAACTGGTTGAGCCTATCAACAGCAACAACTTGTATTTATATAGCATCTTTAATGTAGTAAAACATCCCAAGGAGCTTCACAGGAGCATTATAAAACAAAATTTGACACCGAGCCACATAAGGAGAAATTAGGGAAGATGACCAAAAGCTTGGTCAAAGAGGTAGGTTTTAAGGAGTGTCTTAAAGGAGGAGAGTGAGGTTGAGAGACGAAGAGGTTTAGGGAGGGAATTCCAGAGCTTAGGGCCTCGGCAGCTGAAGCCACTGCCGCCAATGGTGGAGCGATTAAAATCAGGGATGGTCAAGAGACCAGAATTAGAGGAGCGCAGATATCTTGGAGCGTTCTAGGGCTAGAGGAGGTTACAGAGATAGGGAGTCTGTGGCTAGGGAATGGAGTTTGTGATGGGGACTGAAGACCATGGGCTGGAAATTGTGGTCGGAAGCTTCCCGCGGTGGAATGCTTCCGAACTGCAAGTGAACTCCGCACCTATCTGGTGCCTCCGGAGCTTCGAAGACTCGCGCTCCTGGGCCTGCAGGCGTATTCCAACAAGTTTAAACATTTTTCAAGGGGCCAAAAATAACCTAAACTAATTTTAAAGGTTTTTGTATGGTTAAATCATTTTTTTTAATGGATTTTAATATTTATTTAAACCCTTACGCTGGTAAAAGATGGCCGTATGCCTGCTTTTACCAGGTGTAAGGGTTTCGTGGGCATTCGTTGGGCATTCGTTGGGCAAATAACCCAACTCTCCATCAGTGAATGTCCATTTCCTGCGGATTCGCACAGTCCGTCAAGCTGAAACTTGACAGATCACAAGTTCCGGGTTTTCGCACATGCGCAGCGCACGTGGAAACCAGGAACTTGCGGGGCACTGACGATGGCGTACGCTCGTACGCGGTCATAAGCCCCAGAAAATCCAGGCCAATGGATTCAGTCTTCCCAATATTTAGTTGGAGAAAATTCCTGCTCATCCAGTACTGGATGTGGGACAAGCAGTCTGACAATTCAGAGACAGTGGAGGGTGGAGAGAGGTGGTGGTGCGGTAGAGCTGGGCGTCGGCAGGATATATGTGGAAACTGACTGGGTAACTAAGGTGTTTCAAACCTGGGAAACATCAATAGTGTAACAAAGTCCGTTTCAACATGTAGAGTTATTTTAATTAAACATTTTTGCAGCTCACTTTCCGCAGGCAGGCCGGGCCCGGGTGCATTAACCATTCAGCGACTGTCGCCGGCAGAGTCTGTGCTCTTCGGTTGCTATGGTGTTGCCACAGACGTCACTTCCTGGATTTTAAACGGTGGCCAGCCTGCCCCGCGGCGTCTGATTGGTTACTTCGTTGGCTGTTGCAACGTCACAATCGCCGGTCGCGATGGCCGAGTCCGGCCGTGACGCGAGCCTTGTGAATGGCGCTGGCAATGGAAGTAGGGGCGCGAGCCGGCACGAGAAGAGCCTGGGGCTGCTCACCACCAGATTCGTGTCGCTGCTGCAGGAGGCGAAGGACGGGGTGTTGGACCTCAAACAGGTCAGCTCACTGACTGGGCGGCGTAGCGCTGTGCTCCGCTCCGAGCACCGCTGGAGGGGAGGGGCAAGTGAAGGACTCTGTGTCAGGGAGCTGAGCCAGCACATGTGCAGAAACAACCCCCCCCCCCCCCCCCCCCCGTGTAATCAGTCTGCGGCTAGGTGTTCGCCGCAGCTGCTTCTTTACTGTCACTGGTGAACACCACCCAGATGTCTCAGCCCAGGTGTTCTTCCTCACAACTCGGTAACCGAATCTTGAGATGCTTTTTCTCGCGTATTTTTTAAGAAAGAAAGTCACGATCTAACTGAATGGCGGCACAGGGTCAAGGGGCTGAATGGCCTACTCCTGTTCCGAAGCCAAGGCCCCATCCACCTGCTCAGGTGAAAGTAAAAAAAAAAGCCCATAGCACTAATTGCAAAAGAGCATCCTGTAAAGAAGAAAGACTTGCACTTATATTGCGCCTTTCACAACCCCAGGGTGCCCCAAAGCGCTTTGCAGCCAATGAAGTACTTTTTGAAGTGTAGTCACTTGTACTGTGGGAAACGTGGCAGCCAATTTGTGCACAGCAAGCTCTCAAACAGCCATGTGATGATGACCAGATAATCTGTTTTTTTTAATAATGTTGATTGAGGGATAAATATTGGCCAGAACTCCCCTGCTCTTTGAAATGCCTTGGGATCTTTTACGTCCACCTGAGAGATCAGACGGGGCCTCAATTTAAACTTTCATCCGAAAGACGGCACTTCTGACAGTGCAGCACTCCCTCAGTACTGCACTGGAGTGTCAGCCTAGATTCTTGTGCTCAAGTCTCTGGAGTGGAACTTGAACCCACAACCTTCTAACTCAGAGGCGAAGGTGCTACTAACTGAGCCACGGCTGAAAGGGAAATTATGTTTGGCAAATCTGTTAGTTTTTTGAGCTTGTAACTAGCAGGGTAGATAAGGGGGAACCAGTGGATGTAGTGTATTTAGATTTTCAGAAAGCATTTGATAAAGTACCACACAAGAGGTTATTACACAAAATTAGAGCTCATGGGATTGGGGGTAATATATTAGCATAGATTGAGGATTGGTTAACGGACAGAAAACAGAGAGTCGGAATAAATGGGTCATTTTTGGGTTAGCAGTCGTAACTAGTGGGGTACCGCAAGCATCAGTGCCTGGGCCTCAGCTATTTACAATCCATATCTATGACTTAGATAAAGAGACTGAGTATAATGTATCCAAGTTTGCTAGCTTTGATGATACAGGAAACTTTGTGCTATCCGGCACCCACGGGACCGAGCTGCTGCCGTTGCCTAAAAAGTGCCGTACTCTCCAGAGTTAATGTTGAGAGATACGGAGATTCTTATCTCCGTATTTGACAACAAACACTGTTGCTTAGCAACAGCTTCTAAACACTCGGGTGTGGCCCTAAAGCTCTGTAGCTGAAGCTGTTGCTATAGCTACAGACCTTGCACAGCTTGACTGTTCAAACAAAGCAAAAAAAACTAACAAAAAGAATAAAAAACGGCTGCTGATTTTTGCCGGTGGCTCCAGATTGCCGGATAGCTCACCTCCGGATAGCACAAAGTTTCCTGTACAAAGCTAGGTGGGAAAGTAAGTTGTGCGGAGGATGCAAAGAGACTGCAAAGGGATATAAGACAGATTAAGTGAGTGGGCAAGAACATGGCAGATGGAATATAATGTGGAGAAATGAGAAGTTGTCTACTTTGGTAGGAAAAATGGATAAGTAACAACAACAACAACTTGTATTTATATAGCACCTTTAACGTAGTAAAACGTCCCAAGGCGCTTCACAGGAGTATGATGAGACAGAAAATTTGACACCGAGCCACATGAGAAATTAGGGCAGGTGACCAAAAGATTGGTGAAAGAGATAGGTTTTAAGGAGTGTCTTAAAGTAGGAAAGAGAGGCAGAGAGGTTTAGGCAGGGAATTCCAGAGCTTAGGGCCTAGGCAACAGAAGGCACGGCCACCAATGGTTGAGCAATTATAATCAGGAATGCTCAAGAGGGCAGAATTAGAAGAGCGCAGATATCTCGGGTGGGCAGGGGGGGTTGTGGAGCTGAAGGAGATTACAGGGATAGGGAGGGCCGAGGCCATGGAGGGATTTGAAAACAAGGATGAGAATTTAGAAATCGAGGTGTTGCTTAACCGGGTGCTAATGTAGGTCAGCAAGCACAGGGATGATGGGTGAATGGGACTTGATGCGAGTTAGGACACGGGCAGCCAAGTTTCGAATGACCTCAAGTTTACGTAGGGTAGAATGTGGGAGGCCAGCCAGGAGTGCGTTGGAATAGTTGAGTCTAGAGGTAACAAAGGCATGGATGAGGATTTCAGCAGCGGATGAGCTGAGGCAGGGGCAGAGACGGGCAGTGTTACGGAGGTGGAAATAGGCGGTCTTAGTTATGCTGCGGATATGTGGTTGGAAGCTAATTTCAGGGTCAAATATAGCCTCAAGGTTGCGAACAGTGTGGTTCAGCCTCAGACCGATGTTAGGGAGAGGGATGGAGTCAGTGTCTAGGGAACGGAGTTTGTGGTGGGGACTGAAAACAATGGCTTCGGTCTTCCCAATGTTTAATTGGAGAAAATTTCTGCTCATCTAGAACTGGATGTCTGACGAGCAGTCTGACAATTTAGAGACCGCGGAGGGGCGAGAGACATGGTAGCGAGGTAGAGCTGGGTGTCGTCAGCGTACATTTGGAAACTGACGCTGTGTTTTCGGATGATGTCGCCAAGGGGAAACATGTAGATGAGAAATAGGAGGGAGGTCAAGGATAGATCCTTGGGTGACAACAGAGGTAACGGAGCGTGAAGAGAAGCTGTTGCAGGTGATTCTCAGGCTATGATTCGATAGATGAATGGAACCAGGCGAGTGCAGTCCCACCCAGCTGGACGACAGTGGAGAGGCGTTGGAGAAGGATGGAGTGGTCAACCACATCAAAGGCTGCAGACAAGTCAAGAAGGACAAGGAGCGATAGTTTATCTTTGTCACAGTCACAAAGGATTTCATTTGTGACTTTGATGAGAGCCGTTTCGGTACTGTGGCAAGGACGGAAACCTGATTGAAGGGATTCAAACATGGAATTGCGGGAAAGATGAGCACGGATTTGAGAGGTAACAACACGTTTAAGAACTTTGGAGATGGGGCGGCAGTTTGCAAGGGCTGAGGGGTCAAGGATTGGTTCTTTGAGGAGAGGGGTGGTGATGGCAGATTTGAGGGAAAGAGGGACAGTACCTGAGGAGAGCAAAGCGCTAACAATGTCAGCTAACATGGGAGCCAGAAAAGGAAGTTGGGTGGTCAGCAGTTTGGTGGAAATAGGGTCGAGGGAGCAGGAGGTGGGTCTCATGGACAAGATGAGCGCGGAGAGGTCATGAGGAATACAACATGGCTGATTACCTGACCATGGTAAAGGATAGCAAACTGAGAAAAACTTTGACAATGTACAGACTTAGTGAACGTAACCTGGCGATCGAAAAAGGTAGACACAGACAGACCCGGCTACCAAGAGAGGACAGGATATGCTCTCACTGCAGTCAGGGAGTGGTGGAGACAGAGATGCACTGCCTCACAGCTTGTAGAAAATATCAGGGCATAAGGGAGAATTTCTACCCAAAATTCACAAAAATATGCCCGGAATTCAGAAATTTGAATGACGACCAAAAACTCCCATACCTACTAGGGGAAGAGAGAAATTGCATAACACTAGCGGCACACTGTTACAGCTTGCCATAAACAGAGGGACAACCAGTAAACATAAGAAAAGAGTATATATAAATTATATGAAAGTATATATTTATACACTCAGGGATATATCTGTTTATACACTGTATGGATAGATCTGTATTTTTGTGAACAAACATGAATGTTTTCCGATGCTTTGGCAACATAAGATGTAACTTGTCATGCCAATAAAGCGATTTGAATTGAATTGAATTGAATTGAGATCGGAGAGAAACTGGAGAAAGATGTGAGTTCAGGGCTAGGGCAGGGGGGAACGTTAGAGGAAGTTTGGCCCGGTGGGCTAGGGGAAGGAAGGAAAGCGGCAGAGGCAGCTGATCGGATGGTCGCAATCTTAGACAAAGTAGTCCATAAACAAAACAGGAAAAGAGAGCATAGGAAAGAATAAAGTAAGGGAGGACATTGATGGCAAGGGAATAAATAGAGTTATAGAACAGGAGTCTAAAAAGATGGTTAAACATAAAGTGAGAGCAAATCCTATTAAAAATGAGTTAAACTGTACAGCAATGCACACAATATCCGTAATAAAACAGGGGAGCTGGAGGCAATCATGTGTTGCGAGGAACCAGACATCATAGAGATTACTGAGACATGGCTACAGAAAAATCAGGACTGGGAATTAAACATTGCAGGGTATAACATATTTAGAAAAGATAGGGAGGGAAAAAGGTGGAGTCGCTGTACTTATTAGGGATAACGTAATGGCAGTAGAAAAAAGTGATGCAGATATCAGCAAGACAAAAATAGAATCCATATGGATAGAGATAAAAGATAATAAAGGATCAGTCACACTAGTAGGCGTAGTCTACAGACCACCTAACAGTGGAAGGCTGGTGGAGGAAAAAATATGCAGACAAATTAGGGAAATTAGTAAAACAAAACATTAGAAATAATAATCATGGGGGATTTCAACTACCCCGATATTCATTGGACAGAAGAGGTAGGTAAAGGGGATAAGGGAATGGAGTTCCTACAATGTGTACAGGACTCCTTTCTAACCCAATACAGGAAACACTCTTTTAACCGGCACCTAAATATCCGGAAATCTTTCTTAACTGGCAAAATTTAGGAGTAGGTTCAGGTAAGTTTTACTACATATTAGTGGCTGTGTAACCGGGGTTCCTGCACCTGTGGCCGTGTAACCGGGGTTCCTGCACCTGTGGCCGTGCAACAGGGACTCCTGGATCTGTGGCCGTGTAACCGGGACTCATGCACAAGTGCCGTGTAACCGGGGTTCCTGCACCTGTGGCCGTGCAATAGGGACTCCTGGATCTGTGGCCGTGTAACTGGGACTCCTGCACAAGTGCCGTGTAACTGGGGCTCCTGCACCTGTGGCCGTGTACGGGGCTCTCGTACCTTGGTAAGTATACCCCTCTGTAATCCGGACTTTTTGATCAACCGGCACCACGTCGGTGCCGGATAAAAAAGAGTTTCCTGTATGTAAAAAGCCCAACAAGGGAGGATTCGCTATTGGATCTAGTAATGGGGAATGAACCAGAGCAGATAAGAGAAGTAAAAGTAGGGGAACGTATAGGCAATAGTGACCATAGTCAGTACAAAGAAGGTTCACTCGGTTAATCCCGGGGATGAGGGGATGGACATATGAGGAGAGGTTGAGTAGATTGGGACTCTACTCATTGGAGTTCAGAAGAATGAGAGGCGATCTTATTGAAACATATAAGATTGTGAAGGGGTTGGATCGGGTGGATGCAGGGAAGATGTTCCCGGTGATGGGTGAAACTGGAACTAGGGGGCATAGTCTTAGAATAAGGGGCTGCTCTTTCAAAACTGAGATGAGGAGGAACTACTTCACTCAGAGGGTGGTAGGTCCATGGAATATGCTGCCCCAAAAAGCTGTAGAAGCTACATCATTACATAAATTTAAAACAGAAATAGACAGTTTCCTAGAAGTAAAGGGAATTAAGGGTTACGGGGAGCGGGCAGGAATTTGGACATGAGTCTAGGTTCGGATCGGTCATGGCCCTGTGGGTAGCGGAGCGGGCCCAGGGGCCGTGTAGCCTGATCCTGCTCCTATTTCGTGTGTCTAATTCTGTTAGGTTCAGGAGATGGTTCTGTGATAGTGGATTGGCGGTTAGGATCAGATCAGCCACGATCTTATTGAATGGCGGAGCAGGCTCGAGGGGCCGATTGGCCTACTCCTGCTCCTATTTCTTATGTTCTTATAATATAATATGCTTTAAGATGATAATTGAGAAGGACATAAGTATGACGAAAACCAGGTTAATAGATTGGAGAAAAGTTGATTTTGAGGGTGTGGTAAACCACTTTTATCGTTCACTATCGTTACACTATGGTTATTACTGTTTATATCGTTACACTATGGTTATCACTGTTTACACTGTTGTATCACTACACAAGGTCACCTCTTGTCACGCTGTTATACCTGGGTTGACCACAGCTGACTCCGCCCATGGCTCCGCCTGCTTGCCCAGGTATAAAGGTGGTCGACTGGCTGGTATTTCTCCTTGTTGGACCCGATCACCCACGAGGGTGGGCTCTGTTATTTAGCCAATAAAAACCTATAGTTACTATCTTAACTCGTCGCTTTTCATTGGATGAATTGATAGGTATATCAATTTTATTGGCTAAATTTTGAAATGAGTGGATCGGAGCAGCCAAACGACCAGCCAAACGGCCAGCTACAACAGCCACAGCAGCCGGCCTGGCTGCGAGCCCTCCGACCGCCGTACCTGGATCTAAACCCACAGGCAGCGAACTCCGCCCTCGACTTCGAACACTGGCTGAGCTGTTTCGAATCCTACCTGGGAGAATCCGGCGTGCCTCCGGGATCCAAACTAAGAGTTCTGACCGCCCAGGTGAGCCCTAAAGTATTCGCATTCATCCGGGACCTTGCTACATACGAGGACGCCCTCAACCTGCTGAAAGAGCAGCACCGGAGCCCGGTAAACTCTATGTATGCCAGACATCTCCTAAGATCCCGCTCGCAACAGCCAGGAGAGTCTGTAGATGAATTTTTACGGGCGCTACAAACACTCGGCAGGGACTGTGACTTTAAAGCTGTAACGGCTGCAGAAAATACTGAAGGGAATATCCGCGATGCCTTCGTGAAAGGTCTTCGGTCCGACTACTCACGGCAAAGACTGCTCGAATCAAAGGACCTCGACCTGAATACAATTGCAGCCCTCGCTCGCTCTCTGGAAGTGGCCCATCGGGACCTCGAGGCGTACTCCAGGTACTGTGCTGCGCGACCCTGGGACTCGGGCCCGACCCCGGCCGCAATACCCCTCGCACCGCCGCCTCCGGGACCTACCTCAGCGTCGGCGTCCCAGAACCGATCGGGACCGCCACCCCTGGTACCGGCTGCGACATCGGAGCCCCGCGATCGGGCCGCCGGCTGCTTCTTCTGTGGCCAGGCGAAACACCCGAGGACGCGCTGCCCTGCAAGAAACGCGACTTGCTCCGACTGCCACAAGAAAGGCCACTTCACGAAGGCCTGCAGGGGGAGAGCCACAGACGCCAGCAGTGCCTCATGCGAGTTGTGGGGGCGGCCATCTTTCATCAAGGCCACAGATGCCAGTATCCCCTCGTGAGTCGTGGGGGCGGCCATCTTTGATCAAGGCCACCGCGCCAGCAGTGCCTCGTGAGTTGTGGGGGCAGCCATCTTCTCCGCCATTTTATTCAACGTCGTCGTCCACCACACTCGATCGCCACCTTGTCTCCAGACCCGACCACCGCCTCACCCGCAGACTACAGCAGCTCGCTCAGCCATACACTAGCCTCCGTCACACTGGACCAAGCTTGCCCGCATCACCTGTCCAAGTCCATGATGGACATCAAAGTAAACGGCCACGCCACGACCTGCCTGTTCGACAGCGGAAGCACGGAGAGTTTCATCCATCCAGACACGGTGAGCCACTACTCCCTCACTGTCCGGCCAACGCGCAACCGGATCTCGATGGCGTCGAGGTCCCATTCTACAGACATCAGCGGCTACTGTGTTGTGACCCTGTCGGTTAGGGGCACGGAGTATAAAAATTTTAAACTCCTCGCCCTGCCCCAGCTCTGCGCTGCCGTTCTACTAGGGCTGGACTTCCAATCCCACCTTCAAAGTGTCACCTTGGCATACGGTGGACCCCTCCCCCCCACTCACAGTCGACAACCAGCAGCCTTTAAACCGCCCACCGCGTACCACCTGCGGCCTATCCACCCTCAAGGTCCCGCCCCCCTCCCTGTTCGCTAACCTCACCCGCGACTGTAAACCCGTCGCCACCAAGAGCAGGTGGTACAGCGCCAGGGACAGAGCTTTTATTAGCTCTGAGGTGCAGCGTCTCCTGAAGGAGGGCATCATCGAGAGGAGCAACAGCCCCTGGCGTGCCCAGGTCGTAGTCGTTAAGACCGGCAATAAAAACCGCCTGGTCATCGACTACAGCCAAACCATAAACTGGTACACCCAGCTGGACGCATACCCCCTTCCCCGCATATCTGATATGGTCAATCAGATTGCACAGTACCGGGTATTCTCTACCATCGACCTTAAGTCGGCCTATCACCAACTCCCTATCCGCCCTGAGGCCCGCCAGTATACCGCCTTCGAGGCGAATGGCCGCCTCTACCACTTCCTTAGGGTTCCCTTCGGCGTCACCAACGGGGTTTCGGTCTTCCAAAGGGAGATGGACCGGATGGTTGACCAGAACGGGCTGCAGGCCACGTTCCCTTATCTAGATAACGTCACCATCTGCGGCCGCGACCAGCAGGACCACGATGTTAATCTGGAGAAATTCCTCCGTACGGCCCAACGGCTGAACCTCACTTACAATAAGGAGAAATGTGTGTTTAACACCTCGCGTCTTGCCATCCTCGGCTGCATAGTAGAGAACGGAGTCATCGGCCCCGACCCCGAAAGAATGCGCCCCCTCATGGAGCTTCCCCTCCCCCACTGTCCAAAGGCGCTGAAGAGAACCCTGGGGCTCTTCGCCTACTATGCCCAATGGGTGCCGAATTATGCGGACAAAGCCAGACCCTCATGAAGTCCACCTCCTTCCCCCTGACGGCAGAAGCGTGCGCAGCCTTCTCCCTCATAAAAGGAGACATTGCTAAGGCCACAATGCACGCGGTGGATGAGTCTATCCCTTTCCAAGTGGAGAGCGATGCATCCGACTTCGCCCTAGCTGCAACCCTTAACCAGGCGGGGAGACCTGTGGCCTTCTTCTCAAGGACCCTCCAGGGCCCTGAGATCCGACACTCTTCGGTCGAGAAGGAGGCCCAGGCGATCGTGGAGGCAGTACGACGCTGGAGGCATTACCTGGCAGGCAAACGATTTACCCTCCTCACCGACCAGCGTTCGGTCGCTTTTATGTTTAATAACAAGCTGAGGGGCAAAATCAAGAACGACAAGATCTTGAGGTGGAGAATCGAGCTCTCCACCTATGATTATGATATCTTGTACCGGCCTGGTAAACTCAACGAACCCCCAGATGCTCTATCACGAAGTACATGCGCCAACGCGCAAATTGATAGACTGCAGACCCTCCACAACGACCTCTGCCACCCCGGGGTCACCAGACTTTACCACTTCATTAAGGCCCGCAACCTGCCCTACTCCATCGAGGAGGTCAGGACCATGACCAGGAACTGCCAAACCTGTGCCGAATGCAAACCGCATTTCTTTAGGCCGGACAGAGCAAGCCTGATCAAGGCCACCCGCCCCTTCGAGCGCTTGAGCATCGATTTTAAGGGGCCCCTCCCGTCCTCTGACCGTAATGTGTACTTCCTCAACATCATTGATGAGTACTCCCGTTTCCCCTTTGCCTTCCCCTGCCCAGACATGACCAGTACCACGGTCATCAAATGCCTGAACGACCTCTTCGCCTTGTTCGGGTTCCCGAACTATATACATAGCGACCGGGGCTCATCCTTCATGAGCGAGGAACTTTGCCAGTTCCTACTAGCGAGAGGTATTGCTGCAAGCAGGACCACCAGCTACAACCCCCGAGGGAACGGCCAGGTGGAAAGAGAGAACGCGACTGTCTGGAAGGCCGTTCTCTTAGCCTTAAAGTCTAAGGGCCTCCCAACCTCTCGCTGGCAGGAAGTCCCCCCGGCAGCGCTGCATTCTATCCGGTCACTGCTTTGCACGGCCATTAACGCCACCCCCCATGAACAAATGTTTATTTTCCCCAGGAAGTCGACTACGGGAACCTCGCTACCAACATGGCTGACTTCTCCGGGGCCCGTCTTGCTGCGAAAGCACGTGAGGGCCCATAAAACGGACCCCCTGGTCGAGAGGGTGGACCTCCTGCACGCCAACCCCCAGTACGCCTATGTGGCATACCCAGACGGGCGGGAGGACACAGTCTCCTTACGAGACCTTGCACCCTCGGGCACCCCTGAGACACCACCGTTACCCCCCACCACCCCCCCAAATCCAGCCCAGGTAGACGGCATGCCGGAAACCCCACGAGCCTTCGCCGACCACGCAGACACCAGCATTAACACCGGATACTGCATCACCGCCGCCGCTGCTGAGCCGATCAGAAAGACTTACGAGGCCTCCGGACAGACTGACATACCCGAACTGGTAGTACACTTCACCCCGCCGGACTCAAATTTAAACAAGGGGTGAATGTGGTAAACCACTTTTATCGTTACACTATGGTTATTACTGTTTATATCGTTACACTATGGTTATCACTGTTTACACTGTTGTATCACTACACAAGATCAGCTCTTGTCACGCTGTTATACCTGGGCTGACCACAGCTGACTCCGCCCATGGCTCCGCCTGCTTGCCCAGGTATAAAGGTGGTCGACTGGCTGGTATTCCTCCTTGTTGGACCCGATCACCCACGAGGGTGGGCTCTGTTATTTAGCCAATAAAAACCTATAGTTACTATCTTAACTCGTCGCTTTTCATTGGATGAATTGATAGGTATATCAGAGGGACTGAGAATAGAACTTCATAGAATCATAGAAAGATACAGCATGGAAGGAGGCCATTTTGGCCCATCGTGTCCGTGCCGGCAATCCAGTCTAATCCCACTTCCCAGCTCTTGGTCTGTAGCCCTGCAGGTTACAGCATCCCAAGTGCACATCCAAGTACTTTTTAAATGTGGTTAGGGTTCTTGCCTCGACCACCCTTTCAGGCAGGGAGTTCCAGACCCCCACAACCCTCTGGGTGAAGAAATCTCCCCTCAAATCCCCTCTAAACCTTCCTCCAATTACTTAAATCTGTGCCCCCTGGTTTTTGACCCCTCTGCTAAGGGAAATAGGTCCTTTCTATCCACTTTATCTATGCCCCTCATAATTTTATACACCTCAATAAGGTCTCCCCTTGAGGGGGAAAAAATGGGCAACAATATTGGCAAACAATGATGTAGAACAACAATAGGAAACATTTAAACGCTCTTCAACAGAGTGCAGGAAAATATATATTCTGCTAAAAGGAAAGAACAAGCTGAACAATAATGAGACTCCATGGATGAATAAAGCTATTAGGGAACAATTGAGGGTAAGGAAAGAGGCATACATGCAGTACATAGATAGCAGGGGAGTGCATGATAAGGGAGAATACGGAGAGATTAGGAGAGGAGGCAAAGAGGAACTATGAAATTAAATTATCAAGGAACATAAAACAAAATAGGAAAATATTTTACAGGCACATCAATATAAAAAGGAAGGTTGGGATGAGAATAGGGCCGTTAAGGGATAGACAGGATAATACCACAGGTAACGAAAGAGAGATGGCAGAAATATTAAATAATTATTTTGCCTCAGTATTTACCAGGGAGATAGAACAGGTGGACATGACATTGGATGATGAGATTAGAAATGAGATAAGTGCATTTAAAATTTTAAAAGGGAATATATTAAATAAACTAATCAAATTCAAAGAGGATAAAACCCCTAGTCCGGATGGATTGCATCCACGCATTTTAAAAGAATCTAGGGAAGAGATAGCAGAGGCATTACTATGCATATTTAATAATTCGTTAGAAAAGGTGTAGTGTCAGAGGACTGGCAGATAGCTAACGTAATACCAATATATAAGAAGGGGGCTAGAACATGTCTAGGGAATTATAGACCAGTCAGCTTAACATCGGTGGTAGGAAAAATAATGGAACTCCCTACTAAAGGAGAAAATAGAAGAACATCTAGAAACCAAAAATAAAATAATGAATAGTCAGCATGGATTTCAAAAGGGAAAGTCTTGCTTGACCAACCTTATTGAATTTTTTGAAGAGGTAACAGAGAGAGTAGACAATGGTAATGCAGTAGATGTGATTTATCTGGATTTTCAAAAGGCCATCAATAAAATACCCCATAATAGACTGATGAACAAAGTCAGAGAATGCGGAATCGGGACAAGTAGCAGAATGGATTCCTGGCTGGCTTCAGGACAGAACGCAGAGAGTGGGAATAAAGTACAGCTATTCACAGTGGCAGACGGTGGGTAGTGGTGTTCCACAAGGATCAGTGCTGGGACCACTGCTGTTCACAATTTACATTAACGATTTAGACTTGGGAATCAAAAACACAATTTCTAAATTTGCGGATGACACCAAATTGCGGGGGGGGGGATAGTCAATAACGAAGAGGACTGCAACAAATTACAGAGGACATTAATAAACTTGCAGACTGGGCATATAATTGGCAAATGAAGTTCAACACAGATAACTGAGCTATTACATTTTGGTAGGAAGAACAGGGAGGTCACTTATCACTTGGAAGGTGCGAGTCTAGGTGAGGTGGAGGAACAAAGGGATCTCTGTGTACAAATACACAAATCACTAAAAGTTGCGCCACAGGTTAGCAAGGCCATTTAAAAAAAAAAGCAAACCAAGCCCTAGGTTTATTTCTAGAGGGATAGAATTGAAAAGTAGGGAAGTTATGCTAAACCTGTATCGAACCTTGGTTAGACCACACTTGGAGTACTGCGTACAGTTCTGGTCGCCATATTATAAAAAGGATATAGAGGCACTGGAGAGGGTGCAGAGAAGATTTACAAGGATGATACCAGAAATGCGAGGGTATACATATCAGGAAACGATGAACAGGCTGGGTCTCTTTTCTCTAGGAAAAAAGAAGGCTGAGGGGTGACCTAATTAAAATTATGAAAGGTTTTGCTAGAGTGGATACAGAGAGAATGTTTCCATTTGTGGGGAAGAGCATAACTAGAGGCCATCAATATAAGATAGTCACCAAGAAATCCAATAGGGAATTCAGAAGAAACTTCTTTACCCAGAGTGGTGAGGATGTGGAACTCGCTACCACAGGGAGTGGTTGAAGCGAATAGTATAGATGCATTAAAGGGGAGGCTAGACAAGCATATGAGGGAAAAGGGAATAGAGGGTTACGCTGATGGATTTAGATGAGGAAAGACGGGAGGAGGCTCGTGTGGAGCATAAACACCAGCATGGACTGGTTGGGCAGAATGGCCTGTTTCTGTGTTGTATATCCTATGTAATCCATGAGCTCCTCACACTTCTTGTCGGAGGTGAAGGTGGAGGAGACAGTGGAGAGGGATTTAAGAAGATGACTCGCAGTGGAGAATAGAAGACGGGGTTTATCTTTGCGTTCCAGAATGATTCTGGAATAGTGAGCAATTTTGGCAGAGAAGAGCAGGACCCGATAATGCTTTATATGGTCCAGCCACATCTGGTGGTGAATGGCTAAACCAGTTGTCCGCCATTCCGTTCAAGTCTGCGTCCCTTAGACTTAAGGGAGCGAAGATGAGGGCCGTACTGGGGGAACGGCCAGGGTGAGAGAGAGTTCATTGTTTTAAAAGGGACTGGGGCATCAAAGGTGGTGGTGAGGGTGTGGTTGAGCAGATCTGTAGCTGCAGAAATGTCATGGTGAATGGAGGGCCAAAGGCTGGACAGCTGGGATTTCATAAGTGCAGCTGGGGGAGAGTCTTTTCCGGGGGCGGACACAGAAGGAAGGAGAATTTGGTGGGGGGGGGGGGTGGTGGTGGGTGGAAGGGGGATATGGGTGGCGAGCGATACGAGGAATTGATCAGAGATGGCCTTATCTGCGATTAACATGATGGGAGTAGCGAGGCCACGAGAGATGGCAAGGTCGAGGGGGTGGCCATGAATATGGGTTGGGGAGTTTACATGGAGGGAGGGTAGGGGGCTAGTGAACTCAGAGGAGAGAGCATGATGAATTGAAATGGAGGTTGAAATCACTGAGGATGAGAAGTAATTTGGTTACAGAGGCTGAGGCAGGAAAGCAGTGAAGATATCTCGGTAATAAAGCAGAATATTTTTTAAATGGTGAGAGATTGGGATATGTTGGTATTCAGAGGGACCTGGGTGTCCTTGTACACGAATCACTGAAAGTTAACTTGCAGGTACAGCAAGCAATTAGGAAAGCAAATGGTATGTTAGCCTTTATTACAAAAGGATTGGAGTATAAGAGTAAAGGAGCGTTAATGCAATTATATAGGGCCTTGGTGAGACCACACCTGGAGTACTGTGTACAGTTTTGGTCTCCTTACCTAAAGAAGGATATACTTGCCTTAGAGGGAGTGCAATGAAGATTCACCAGACTGATTCCTGGGCTGGAGAGGTGTGTCCCATAAGGAGAGATTGAGGAGACTGGGCCTATGTTCCCTAGAATTTAGAAGAAGGAGAGGTGATTTCATTGAAACATATAAAATTCTTACAGGGCTTGACAGGGTAGATGCAGGGTGGATGTTTCCCCTGGCTGGGGAGTCTAGAACCAGAGGTCACAGTCTCAGAATAAGGGGTTGGCCATTTAGGACTGAGATGAGGAGAAATTTCTTCACTCAAAGGGCGGTGAATCTTTGGAATTCTCTATCCCAGAGGGCTGTGCATGCTCAATTGTTGCGTATAGTCAAGACAGAGATCGATAGATTTTTGGATATTAAGGGAATCAAGGAATATGGGGATAGTGCGTGAAGGTGGAGTTGAGGTAGAAGATCAGCCATGATCTGATTGAATAACTGAGCAGATTCATAGGGCCGAATGGCCACCTCCTGCTCCTATTTCTTATGTTCTTATTGCTCTAGTTCTACATAGGTCTCCTCCCTCACCTCTTTCCAGTACATTGATGACTACATCAGTGTCGCTTCCTGGTCTCGCCCCGAACTGGAAAATTTCATCAACTTTGTTATGTTCATTAATAAATAGACATTCTTATTATGAACACAGCTAGCTTTTGCTAGCTACTTTTATTGAGCACATGTGGACTTGTACAGCATCTTGTAGAGGCTCCCATCTTGACTGTTGCCTTGTGGGTAGCCTAGCCTCATGGGTAGTGTAGTCTTATACATACAGCTATATACAGCTCTACAGCTCCACCTAGTGTCCACTATAGAATGACATGCTATTGATCACTACATCCCCCTTTCTTTGAGGTTTAACAAAATCAATATCAATCAACTTTCAAGAAAACAATAAAGATAATATCAGTAACACTTTTGTTAGTGCTCTATAAACATAAACATTTTCAAAACAGTCCACACATTTTCAAAGCTTTACATTGTACTCAAAGATGAAGTCTATCAGGCTCTTTTACTTCACGTGTGGATCTTCTCAACACGGGTAAGTCTGCTGTGTCTTCATGAGATTGTTCTGGCGGTGAATGACAAGATGCAGTTGCGGCATTGTCATCAATCTGGTCTTGAATAGTCTCTTGTGTTTTTAGGAGGGAACAGCGGTTCCTCCTGAGAATCTGTCCTTCCTCAGTTCTCACAGTGTATGACCTTGGTCCTACTTCCTCAAGAACTGTAGCTTTCCTGTTCCATGCATCTGGATCCTCAATCCTGACAACATCATCCTTTGTCAATGGTTTTAGAGTTTTGGATGACTTGTCATAGCATGATTTCTGTTTCAGCTTTAACAGTTGAAGTCTCTGTCTCAGTTCCTCACTTTGCTGTTCTTTTACACAACAGGGTAGCGTGGTGCGCAACTTGCAACCCATTAGTAGTTCAGCAGGTGAAGAACCACAGTCTAAAGGTGAGGTTCGGTAGCTCAGCAGGGCGAGATAAGGATCAGACTTGCTTTCTGTCGCTTTCTTCAGTAGCTGCTTGAGAACTTGAACACCTTTCTCTGCCTTACCATTTGACTGAGCATACAAAGGACTGGATGTGATGTGCTGAAAGTCATAATGTGCTGCAAACTGTTGCCACTCCTTACAGTTGAAGCACGGACCATTGTCGCTAACGGCAATCCTGGGAATTCCATGCCTGGCGAAGATGGATTTCACATGCATTATGACACTGCTTGCTGTGGTGCTTGAGAGCAGCGCCATCTCAGGATAGTTAGAATAGTAGTCAATCACTATTAGATAGTCTTTACCATTTAAATGAAAAAGGTCCATACCAACCTTTTGCCATGCTGCTGTTGGTATGTCAGCTACTATCATTGGTTCCTTTGCTTGTTTGTTTTGGTGTTTGACATGTCTCACATTTGCCTATCATGTTCTCAATGTCCTTATTTATGCCAGGCCAATAAACAGTGTCTCTTGCTCTCCTTTTGCATTTTTCAATTCCGAGGTGTCCCTCATGAATCCTTTTGAGCATGTCTTGACGTAGAGCCTGTGGAATGACTATTCTGTTCTGTTTTAGTAATAGCCCACTTGCGACACTCAATTCTGACCTTATGTGAAAATATTTTGCACAGGAACCTTTTGGCCAACCATGATGAATGTTCTCTATTACTGTTTGTAATACTGTATCTTTTACTGTTTCTTCTGCTATTTGCTTTGATTTTGTGTCTGACATGGGCAGCGCAGCAGTGACCATACTCACATGAACATCCACGTCTTCTTCAGTAGAGCTCCCATGACTCATTGTGGGTGCTTGGGACAGTGCATCTGCTAACACTATGTATTTGCTTGGTGTGTAGATCAGTTCAAAGTCATATCTTTGCAGCTTCATCATGAGTCGTTGAATCCTTGGAGACATCTCATTCAGGTTTTTTTTATGATGGCAACCAGAGGGCTGTGGTCTGTCTCAACTGTGAAGGTGGGAAGTCCATATATGTAGCCATGAAACTTTTCTAGTCCAACTACCAAGCCTAGACATTCCTTTTCAATCTGGGCGTATCGACACTCAGTATCAGTCATAGACCTGGAGGCATAGGCAACAGGCTTCCAATCTTCACCCTCTGCTTGTAGCAAGACCGCACCTAGGCCATCTTTTGATGCATCCGTTGACACTTTGATTCTTTTGGTTGGGTCAAAGAAGGTGAGTACAGGTGTGGTTGTCAGCACTGTTTTGAGGTTTATCCACTCTTGTTCATGTCTTTCTGTCCATGCGAACTCATTTGTTTTATGTAGCAGGTCTCGCAGACAGGCTGTCTTGGCTGACAAGTTAGGAATGAACTTTCCAATGAAGTTTATCATCCCCATGATGTGTAGCACTCCTTTTTTGTCAGTGGGTCGGGGCATTTTGAGTATGGCATTTACTTTTTCCATATCTGGCTCTATTCCTTTACCAGATAGATTATCTCCTAGGAAAGTGACTTCCTGGACGCCAAACTGACACTTGGCTTTGTTGAGCTTCAGTCCATTCCGGCGTATGCTCTGTAGCACTTTAGTCAGTCTCTCATTGTGTTCTTTCAGTGTGGAGCCCCAGATGATGATGTCATCAACATAGACCCGAACTCCTTCCAGACCTTCAATTATGTGTTCCATCGCTCTATGAAAGATTTCAGATGCAGATATTATCCCGAAAGGCATTCTGAGGAAACAATACCTGCCAAATGGTGTGTTGAAGGTACAGTATTTGGCGCTCTCTTCATCCAGTTTTAGTTGCCAAAATCCTTGTGAGGCATCGAGCTTTGCAAAGTATTTGGCACCTGACATTTCACTGGTGATTTCTTCTCGCTTGGGAATCTGGTAGTGTTCACGTTTTATGTTTGCATTTAAGTCCTTTGGATCCATGCATATTCTTAGATCATTGTTCTTTTTCTTTACACATACCATGGAGTTAACCCAGTCTGTTGGCTCTTCGACTTTCCTGATGACTCCTAGTGTGGTCATTCTGTCCAGTTCATTCTTGAGCCGGTCACGCAGGGGTGCTGGAACTCTTTGTGGAGCATGTACCACTGGCTGAGCATCCTGCTTTAGCTGGATCTTGTAAGTGAATGGTAGAACTCCAAATCCTTTGAACACATCCTGGAAATTATTCACTACAGAATCCACCGCGTCATCTGGTCTGCTTATGGCACAGTTTATACGGTAGGCTCTTTTGACCAGTCCTAAGTCCTCTCAAGCTTTGTCACCCAGTAGTGAATCAAGCCTTTCAGCCACAACAGAAAACATGAGATGATGCACTTTGTCTTTGACTGTCACTTTAAGTCTGCATACACTTAAGCTATCTATTTTCTGTCCATTATAGTCCTTCAGTAGTACTGACTTTTTCTGTATTTTGGGCTTTTCTTTCATATTGTTGATGTCACTCATACTGATTAAGTTTGCTTTTGCCCCAGTGTCTAGTTTCAAGGTAACTAATGCTCCATTTACCTGCAGTGGGATCATCCATTTGTCCTCTTTTACTGCATTAACTTTATGTTCAGTGATGTAAGAAAAAGGAGGCTTACCATCAAGTAACTTTAAAGTAAGCTTTAAGTAACTTATAAACACACTATATACAAGAGAGGTCTTTACCATGCCTCTGGTAGAAGCCTCTTACAATACTGAACAGACCAGTATTTATACCAGTCCAACAGGAAGTGACACATGACAGGAAGTGAGGTATGTACACAGTTCATAGTTCACAGTTCACAGGAAGTGATGACATAACTTCCCGGAAGTTATTATTTTTATCACATTCTTCCCTCCTGCAGGTTTAGGAGGCTGTGGTCTACCTTTTGGTCCGCAGCCGCCGAACAAGGAAGAGTCGCACCCGTTTGGATTCCCGTCGTAGAGGGTCGCTGGTCCGCTTACATGCGGTTGGCCATTGGCCAGAGTCCGTGTGGCCTGGATTGCCCTGTGAAGGGTCGGGGAGATCATGGCTTCGAGTACGAGCCCCAATAGGTTCAAAGTCAGACTGCCTCTGTTCAGAGGGAGGTGCAGAGCTGGTCTGTGGTGGACCAGTACTTTCATGCGTGGTACTGGGAGGGTCGCAACCTTGAGCACGGGGTTCTACCGGCACCAAGCTAGTTGGTGTCTGATCAGGATCCTGGAGAGGGGTACCCGATAGGTCCCAAGAGTTTCCTGGTGAAATGCCATCACCCGATGTCCCACTAGGTCCTGGTGGGCAGGGAGCCAGATCCCGTAATGATACGGTAGATTCTCGGCCGTCGGAATATCGTATGTTTGCATAGGTGGGGTTGGCATTGGTTAGTTCGACCTCGTCTACAAGAGGGTCATTTTTAGACGTCCGAACGTATCTTCGGAGTAATACAGGTCCAGGAGTAGTTAGCCATGACGGGAGTGATGTCCCATGAGATGAGCGACGCTGGAATCCAAAGAACCGCTCATGAGGTGTAGTATTTGTGGCTGTAGGAAGCAGGGACCGTATAGAGTGCAATGCATCCGGAAGCACTGTTTCCCATTGCTGGTCTGGTAGGCCCCGAGATCTTAAAGCGAGACGTACGGAATTCCAGATGATACCGTTATACCTCTCTACCTGCCCATTTCCGATGGGATGGTATGGTGTTGTTTTGCTTGTAGCAATTCCCCGTTCTGAGAGGTAGTCCTTGAGTTCCCTCGACATAAAGGATGGACCCCGATCTGAGTGAATATAAGCCGGCATGCCACAGAGAGAAAATACCTGCTCAAGGCAGCAGATTACTGTGGACGCCAGCATATTGGAGCAGGGGAAGGCAAACGGAAAACGTGAATATTTGTCGATCATGGTGAGCAAATATGTGTTCCGAGTTGAAGAGGGCACTGGGCCCTTAAAATCGATGCTAAGTCGTTGCATCGGTTGGGTTGCATGTATGAGTATACCATCTGAGGGGCGGAAGAACTGAGGTTTTAATTCCGCACAAAGCCGGCATTCTGAGCATATTTTCTTTACATCTCCAGTGGAAAAAGGGAGATTCCGTGATCGTACGAAATGTAGCATGCGCGTAACGCCAGGATGACACAAACCATTGTGGACATCCATGAGGGTGGAGGATGACATAGTGGAGCAGAATGCCCGTGTGAGGGTGTCCGGGGCCACATTCTCCTTGCCAGGCCGATAGAGAATGGTATAACCAAAAGAGGCCAGTTCCATCCTCCAAAGTTGTATTTTATTATTCTTAATTTTGGTTCGTTTTCGATTATCGAGCATGAAGGCGACTGATCGTTGGTCCGTGATCAATGTAAAGTGCTGGCGAGCTAGAAAATGGTTCCACTTCCGTACTGCCTCTATGATGGCTGTGGCTTCTTTCTCAACCGGAGGATAATGTAGCTCGGCACCTTGTAAGGTCCTGGACATAAATGCTACAGGACGACCTTCCTGATTCAGAGTAGCCGAGATCGCCACCTCCGAGGCATCACATTCAACCACGAAAGGGAGATTCTCATCAATGGAGTGAAGAGCCGCTTTCTCCAACTGTTTTTTGAGAAGGTTAAAGGCTGCAACAGCTGCTGTTCCCAGTGGAAATGATCTAGCATGCAGCAAGGGTTGGATTTTGTCTGAAAAATGAGGAATCCATTTAGCGTAGTATGCAAACAGACCGAGAGCCCGACGTAAAGAAGCCGGATTCTTAGGTGACGGGAGCTCTTGGAGCGGGCGAAGTCTTTCTGGGTCTGGCTTAATGATACCATTGCCTACGCAGTAGCCAAGGATGTTGATGGTCGGTTGCGACTCAACAGATTTGGATTCATTCAGGGTCAAATTACGGCGATGGAGGGCATCCCGAAATTTTTGGAGGTTGGAGTCGTGTTCCTGTTGATCGTGACCTGCAATGGTAATGTTATCAAGATAGGGAAAAGTGTCCCTTAGGTTTTCCTGCTTAACCAGGCCATCCATTGCCCGTTGAAAGACAGCCACTCCATTAGTAACCTCGAATGGGAGGCGACGAAATTGGTACAGCCGTCCATTAGCCTCAAAGGCTGTGTACTGCTTATCTGAGACCTTCAAGGGTAACTGATGATAGGCACTTTTTAAATCGTAAGTTGAGAACACTTTGTATTCGGCCAGTTTATTAACCATATCATCAATGCGTGGCAATGGGTAGGCGTCCAAGTCGGTATATTGATTGATGGTTTGCGAATAATCGATGCATAGTCGCTGTTTGTGAGGTTTTAGAGGGTTCTTGACAATGACGACTTGAGCCCGCCAGGGCGACGAACATGGTTCAATGATATCCTCTGCTAGAAGTCGAGAGATTTCAGCCGCAATAAAAGATTGGTCTTCCTGATTAAAGCGCCGCGATTTCGTTATTATCGGTTGGCATTGAGGCGGAATACTGGCAAATAATGAGGGTTCATCAAGTGAAGCTGCTGATAATGCACAAAATGGTAATTTAGACGGTATATTAGAAATAGTAAGTCCGGGTTTGGATCCACCAAACTCAATGGTGAGTTTCTTATGCTGTTTTTGGAAGTCCAGCCCTAAGAGGAGATCACTACATAAGTCCTTGAGCACCGAAAGTCGGGTGGAGGGATACATACGACCATGAAGTGTCATATCAACAACACAAAAGCCGGAGATTCTGGTATTAAGTGATGACTGGGCCATCGCAATTGCCTGGTCCGATGGGAAGACATGTAGTTTCAATTTCGCAACAATCTGTTCCTTAATGAAACTATCAGTACTTCCTGAGTCAATTAAGGCATCTAAGGTATGCCCTTTAATTGAAATTTTTGTGGCTGCATGAGACAGGTTCTGTGGGCAAGCAGCTGTAATTGGTGTCGTTGCACAGAGAGTGGCTAAAACTCTCGGTGTGCTTCTTCGGGAGAGAGCTCGAGAGGAAGCTTGATAGGTCCTAGCTGGAGCATCTTGATAGGCCCTAATTGGGGCAGTTCGGTAGGCCTTAGCTGGATTGGCCCTCGTAGAGGCCCTTGATAGGCAAACTTTAGCAAAGTGTCCTTTTTTCCCGCAATAACTGCAGATTGCATTGCGAGCAGGGCAGGTTTTCCTAGGGTGAAAAGCATCTCCACAAAAGAAGCATTCCTTCCTAGATTGCCAAGAGGCTGCTAAAGTGGGGTCGTCCTCCTCCTCTTCATCAGAATTATCAGAATTAGATTCCCCCATGATAGGGTTCACCTGAGACCGCTTGAATTGTCTGGTTGCAGCTACAGCAGCAGATCGAGATCTGGGCAGCTGATAGAGGTCTGCATTTCTCTTTGCCAAATCCAGTGAACAAGCTAGGTCAAAAGCTTTTTGTAGCTCAAGTGTTTTACTTTCTAGTAGACGCTGGCGTATAAATGGAGAGGCAATCCCGCAGATGAAAGCATCACGAATCATTTCTTGGCGGTACAGCTCAGCTGAGGCTGCCTGAAAGTTACAATCTACGCTGAGCCTGCGAAGTTCTTGCAGGAATTCGTCAATTGATTCCCCTGGCCCTTGTCGGGCTGTGGCCAGTAGATGTCTAGCATAGACCTCATTTGGGGTCTTGGCATACAGTTTCTTAAGTGCCCGAATCACCTCATCGTAATTATCCCATTCATCAACATATTCGAACACTTTTGGGGTCACATAATTGATAAGTATCTTCAATCTAGCAGGAGCATCCGCTTCACATTCATCCAGAAAATTCTCAAAAGTACGGTACCAATGCTTCCATACCCTGCCAGCTGCTGGTGCATTCGGGTCCAAGTCCAGACAAATAGGTCTAAGGATTTTCTCCATGATGGGTGGTTCCCTGGATCCTTAATTCCGAGTTTGTCCGAAGGTCTAGTATTTGTGAGTGTAAATACTAAGTTACTTAAATTGATGTAAGAAAAAGGAGGCTTACCATCAAGTAACTTTAAAGTAAGCTTTAAGTAACTTATAAACACACTATATACAAGAGAGGTCTTTACCATGCCTCTGGTAGAAGCCTCTTACAATACTGAACAGACCAGTATTTATACCAGTCCAACAGGAAGTGACACATGACAGGAAGTGAGGTATGTACACAGTTCATAGTTCACAGTTCACAGGAAGTGATGACATAACTTCCCGGAAGTTGTTATTTTTATCACATTCAGCATTGTCCATTTCTGAGGGCTGCACATTTTCTGTGTCCGTTTTGATATTGTCACATGACCCCATTCCTACAAAAAATGCCTCACTTAAATCAGTGTCCTCAATTACATTAACTCGTTGCCCTTTCTTAGTTTGTACTTTTGAAAAGCATTGTTTGGCAAAGTGATTCTTTCCTTTACACTTTGTGCACATTTTTCCAAACGCTGGGCATTGTCTTAACTGGTGTTTGTAACCACAGCGTTTACAATTAAAAATTTCATCCTCCGATTGCTTTTCATTATTGATTTCACTGAAAGTCTGTGCGTGCTTTTGAGCTAGCTCGCTGGCTTGGCATATTTTCACCGCATTTTCCAAATTTTGTTCGGTTTCTCTCAACAGACGTTCCCTGACTTTTTTATCATGAATACCAAACACAATCTGGTCATGAATCATGGATGCTTTGAGCTCAGAGAAATTACATGTCTGTGCTTTCAGTTTCAGATCAGTTATAAAGCTATCAAAAGTCTCATTTTGTTGCTGTGTCCGAGAACGGAAGATGTATCTTTCACTTGGGAGAACAATGTGCATCAAATTTCTGTAGCACATCGTCTAATTTGTCTCTGTTCTCCGCTGGATTAAATACAAATGTATTAAATACCTCTATCGCCTATGGGCCTGCAACCGTAAGCAGCAACGCTATCTTCCTTGCGTCTGGCTTCGTACCGAATCCGATGGCTGCAATGTAGAGTTCGAATTGCTGTTTAAAAGTCTGCCAATTGTAGTCGATTTTTTTCTGAGAGTTTCAAACGCTCTGGTGTTTTCAAATTCTCCATGTCGCTTTTCACAATTTTCAGCAGATCTTCACCACCCTGGTACCATGTTATGTTCATTAATAAATAGACATTCTTATTATGAACACAGCTAGCTTTTGCTAGCTACTTTTATTGAGCACATGTGGACTTGTACAGCATCTTGTAGAGGCTTCCATCTTGACTGCTGCCTTGTGGGTAGCCTAGCCTCATGGGTAGTGTAGTCTTATACATACAGCTATATACAGCTCTACAGCTCCACCTAGTGTCCACTATAGAATGACATGCTATTGATCACTACAAACTTTACTTCCAATTTCCACTCCTCCCTCACCTACACACGGTTCATCTCTGACTTTTCCCTTCCTTGACTTCTCTATCTCCATTTCTAGGGATAGGTTGTCAACCAAAATCTACTATAAGCCTGCTTACTCCCACAGCTACCTTGATTACACTTCCTCCCACCCCGCTCCCTGGAAGGACTCTACTCCATTCTCCCAGTTTCTCCGTCTTTGTCGCACCTGTTCTGACAATGCCACCTTCCACACCAGTGCTTCCAATATGTCTTCCTTTTTCCTTAACCGAGGATTCCTCCACTGTGGTTAACCGGGCCCTCGACTGTGTCCGTTTCATTTCTCGCACTCTCGCCCCTCCCCTTCCCTCCCTCCCAGAATCCCTTTGTCCTTGTCTTTTACCCCTCCAGCCTCTGCATTCAATGGATCATCCGCCGTCTCCAGCGTGATACCACCACCAAATGCATCTTCCCCGCCCCTTTCAGTATTCTGGAAGGGACCGTTCCCTCCGTGACACCCTCGTCTACTCTTCAATCACCCCCAATACTCGCTCCCCTTCCCACGGGATCTTCCCGTGCAAGCGCAGGAGATGCAACACCAGCCCTTTCACTGCCTCACTTTCCACTGTCCATGGCCCCGAACACTCCTTCCAGGTGAAACAGTGATTTACTTGTACTTCTTTCAATTTAGTATACTGTATTCGCTGCTCACGACGCGGTCTCCTCTACATTGGGGAGACCAAACGCAGATTGGGTGACTGTGGAACACCTCCATTCAATCCGCAAGTGTGACCCTGAGCTTACGGTTACTTACCATTTTAATTCTCTGTCCAACTCCCACTCTGACCTTTTTGTCCTTAGTCAGGAAGAACTTCAACAACAACTTGTATTTATATAGCGCCTTTAATGTAGTAAAATATCCCAAGGTGCTTCACATGAGCTTTATAAAACAAAATGTGACACCGAGCCACGTAAGGAGAAATTATGGCAGATGACCAAAAGCTTGGTCAAAGAAGTAGGTTTTAAGGAGCAAAGAGAGTATTAGGGAGGGAATTCCAGAGCTTAGGGCCTTGACAGCTGAAGTCACAGCCACCAATGGTTGAGCGATTAAAATCAGGGATGCTCAAGAGGCCAGAATTAGTGGAGCACAGATATCTTGGGGCATTGTGGGGCTGGAGGAGATTAGAGATAGGGAGGGGCGAAGCCATGGAGGGATTTGAAAACAAGGATGAGAATTTTTAAATCGAGGCGTTGCTTAACCGGGAGCCATTGTAGGTCAGCAAGTACAGGGGTGATGGGTGAACGGGACCTGGAACGAGTTAGACATGGGTAGCAGAGTTTTGGATGACTAAGTTTCCGTAGGGTAGAATGTTTGAGGCCAGCCAGTAGTGCGTTGGAATAGTCAAGTCTAGAGGTAACAAAGGCATGGATGAGTGTTTCAGAAGCAGATGAGCTGAGACGGGGCGGAGTTGGGCGATGTTACGGAGGTGGAAATAGGCGGTATTAGTTATGGCGTGGATATGTGGTCGGAAGCTCATTTCAAGGTCAAATATGATACCAAAGGTTGCGAACAGTCTGGTTCAGCCTCAGACAGATGCTAGGGAGAGGGATGGAGTCGCTGGTTAGGGAACGGGGTTTGTGGCGGGGACTGAAGACAATGGGCTTCAGTCTTCCCAATATTTAGTTGGAGGAAATTTCTGCTCATCCAGTACGGGATGTCGGACAAGCAGTCTTCTACACTGTTCTAATCGAGCTCAACAGAAGCTCAAGGAACAGCACCTCCTTTCGATTAGGCATTTTACAACCTTCTGGACTCGACACTGAGTTCAACAATTTCAGATCATAACCACTGCTCCCATTTTTTCCAGACAGCGGGTGCTGATAATTCTGCTGTTGCCATTTACAGCTCCTCTAGACTCACCTTTTATTTCTCTACTTGTCCCAACCACCCCCTTTTGCTCACACCATCATCCCTTTCGGCATTTAATCGCTCCTGCCTTCCACCCAGACCTTCCCTTTTGTTCTTTCCTCCCCTCCACCCCCCCCCCTTTTCCTGCCTCTGTACTTGCTTAAAACCTGTTCCATCTCTAACCTAATGTTCTCCCTAAGGTGCGCAGCCGCGCTTCAATCGCAAGGTCCCGCGCAGGCCACTCACTAGCTGCTGCCGCTGGAAGAGATACCGTGCACGCACGACCACGCAACAAATTTAAAGGGCCCGTCCATGAAAAACAATTAGAGGCAACATTGTGCTAAACGTTGCCAATTCTGACAGAAGGTCAACGACCTGAAACATTAACTATGTTTCGCTCTCCATAGATTCTGCCTGACCTGCTGAGTAATTCCAGTATTTTCGGTTAATATTTTCTTGTTTGTGTTGCCTTTATTCCCGTGCCTAGTTTGTCATTGTACAATTCATGTAAGACCAAAATTTGGGGACTTTTGTATGTACCAACTTCCATTATCCACTGACAATACAATTATGGCAGCACGTAGTTGTGTTGTGTGCATCTTGCTAAATGGAGCACAAAGTGAATCTGATGTTTATCTTTCATGTACTTCTTTTCTACCTTGATTTGTATTAAGTTTTCTAGGATTTCAGCAAAAGTGAATGGCCCGGACTTTGCGGTGGTAATGGCGGCGAATCTGCCAGCGTTCATCGTCATGAACCCTCTGAAACTGACCGTAACTGCAGGATTTAACATGCATGGATAAACGTGCAAATCTAGAAGTTGCAGTTAGTCATTCCCTGCTCCACCACAGGTTGCGCTGTGGAACTGAAATCACCTGAACTGACGAAAACTTCCCCTTTTCTGTTCTAATATCGCTGTTAAAACCTTATAAAATGGAAGCCTTGTTCAATGAGATGTAACTAGGTTTTTAATGGCGTTCTGAGTAATAACTACTGCTGAACAATTGTTCTGGCCCTGAAAAACAATTTTATATTTGTGTAATGTCAAATTTCTCCATTATAAAAATGACTAGATTTAAAAAAAAACTTTAAAAAAAAAAGTTTATTTATCATATTTCAGCTTCTACGTTAACCCAATGCGCATGTCCCAATATTTATTTCGCTCCCTAAAATTTTTTAAGTGAATGATAAAAGTTGCTTTTTATTTCCTGGTTTGCTGTCTGTGAGAATTCTTCAGTGTGATTGGCTGCTTAGCCAGCTTGATGACATCACTGCTGCTGAACGCTGGAGATCCCCTATAGACAGTACTACACTCAAATTAACGTTGAGAGAACTAAAGTTTTTGCCACAGAGATCGCAACATCTTTGTGGGCAGCTTTCTTCGAAGTTAGCCGGTGATCACTGTCGCTTCGCCGCTGACCGCAAATTCCGGGCCAATGTGTTCAATGTTGTTTGCTGATGAACGTGTTCCTGTTGAAATTACTTCAGTATTAAGTGAACTTTTAGTTTGAATACTTTTTTGTTAACTATATTTGTGTGCTTTTACTATTTATCAACAGGCTGCTGATATCCTTGCAGTGAGGCAGAAAAGAAGAATCTATGACATCACCAATGTATTAGAAGGAATTGGCTTAATCGAGAAGAAATCAAAAAACAGCATCCAATGGAAGTGGGTTAAAGTAATAGAATAATATATATGTATATACAAAATATATAGAAGTCCTTGACATTGGTATAGAGGGCAGAATTTCAAGCAAAACTCAGAAATGTGGTAAACAGTGAGAAAGATAGGACAAGACTTCAGGAGAACATAGACACACTGGTGAAATGGGCAGACACAGCAGCTTAAATTTAACGCAGATAAGTATGGTGATGCATTTTGGAAGGAAAAATGTGGAGAGGCAATATAAACTAAATGGTACAGTTTTAAAGGGAGTGCATGAACAGAGACCTGGGGGTTCACATACACGTATCTTTGAAGGTGGCAGGACAAGTTAATACGGCTGTTAAAAAAAGAATAATGGAATCCAGGGCTTTAAGTAGAGGCATAGAGTACAAAAGCAAGAAAGTTATGCTAAACCTTGATAAATCACTTGTTAGGCCTCAGCTGGAGTATTGTGGCCAATTCTGGGCACCACACTTTAGGAAGGATATCAAGGCCTTGGAGAGGGTACTAGAATGATACCAGGGATGAGGGACTTCAGTTGTGTAGAGAGACTAGAGACGCTGGAATTGTTCTTCGAACAGAGAAGCTTAAAGGGAGATTTAATAGAGATGTTCAAAATTATGAAGGGTTTGGATAGAGTAAATAAGGAGAAACTGTTTCGACCGGGAGGAGGGTTGGTAACCAGAGGACACAGATTTAAGACAATTGGCAAAAGAACCACAGGGGAGATTAGTTTTTTTACGTAGCGAGTGATGATGTTCTGGAAGGTACTGCCTGAAAGGGTGGTGGAAGCAGAATCAATAATAACTTTCAACGGGGAATTGGATAAATACTCAAAGGAAAAAAATTGCGGGGCTATGGGAAAAGAGCAGGGGAATGGAACTGATTGGATGACTCTTTCAAAGAGCTGGTACAGGCACAATGGGCCGAATGGCCTGCTTCTGTGCTGTATGAATTTATATATTAGTATGTAACAACATAGAAGATAGGAGCAGGCGTAGGCCATTCGGCCCCTCGATCCTGCTCCGCCATTCAATGCGATCATGGCTGATCATCCAAATTCAGTACCCTGTTCCTGCTTTCTCCCCATATCCCTTGATTCCCTTAGCCTTAAGAAATATATCTAACTCCTTCTTGAATATATTTAATGAATTGGCCTCAACTGCCTTGTGTGGTAGATCATTCCACAGGTTCACCACTCTCTGGGTGAAGAAATTCCTCCTCATCTCAGTCCTAAATGGCTTACCCCTTATCCTTAGACTGTGACTCCTGGTTCTGGACTCCCCTGCCATCGGGAACAGCCTTCCTGCATCTAGTTTGTCTAGTCCGGTTAGAATTTTATAAGTTTCAATGAGATCCCCTCTCATTCTTCTAAACTCTAGCGAATATAAGCCTAATCGACCCAATCTCTCCTCATATGTCATTCCTGCCGTCCCAGGTATCAGTCTGGTGAATCTTCGCTGCACTCCCTCCATGACAAGAACATTCTTCCTCAGATAAGGCGACCAAAACTGCACACAATACTCAAGATGTGGTCTCATCAAGGCCCTGTACAACTGCAGCAAGACATCCTTGCTCCTGTACTCGAATCCTCTTGCTATGAAGGCCAACATA